>NC_067400.1:254381544-254690711 GCF_016432865.1 Antechinus flavipes
CTTCACAAGGGATCTGATGCTTTTATCATAGTGGAATTTCATTGTAACAATAACAATAATTACATTTCCATTTTTTTGAAAGGGCTGTGGATTAAATTGAGCAAATATCCAGCTTCTCTGTTATCTTTGAATACTCTAGAACTAGGCTAATTTTTTTTCATTTATGCTTTTAAACTTCACGTTTTGTTGTAGTTTTTGACATGGCTTACTTTGGTAGGTCTTCTAAAGCTTTACCGTGATATCTCATCACAATGTGAAAATGAGCCTATGTTTCTGAAGATTATGGAAGGATCTACCAAGCTATGAAGGCTTATAATATGGAATTGTTGATGGATCAAATAAATGTCTATCAAATGCAATACAATTAGGCTTATTTCTGTATTGGTCACAAGGTGAGGGACTTTTTGGCCACAGTCATTTTAGAACAGAGTGCTGAATTATAGAGTATTTGCAAGTTACATCAGTTGAGAAATTATCACCACCAAAAGTATAGGGTTGTCTTAAAAAAATTTTTTTTTGTTTGAGGCAATTGGAATTAAGTGACTTGCTCAGCCAGAAAGTATTAAGTATCTGAGGTTAGATTTGAACTTACATCCTCCTAACTCCAAGGGGTGGTTACATTTCTTTAAGGTATTGTTGAAGTGTCTTGGTAGTTGGCCATCTATTTTTTGGTTTTTTTCTGCTTTTCTGGTGGTGATATTTGGGGAATTCGAGGTGGGAATGGAAGCATGAGATAGTTTGAAGATTTGTTTCCATTTGCTTGTCATGTAGAATTTTATTAAGTCTTGTTTCACCTGCCTAATCAGCACTGTAGGTTTTTTTTTTTCCTCTGATAGGACAAAAGAGCTATAAAAATCTTAGCTTCTCTGTTTAAATCTTAATAAAGGAAAATGAAGTATTTTGTAATTTAACTCCCATAGTAATGCTCACAGAATCTAGTAACAAGGAGGAATGAGGGTAGGGGAATCAGGCAGGCCCTAAACTTTTAGTCCTTCTGATGTTTCTTCTTTGCTTAAGCTATTATCTAAGGATGAGAAAGAAGAAAGCTGCTGGGAAACCAACTGGGAAGTCAGTGAGTGTGATTCAGTGGCAGGAATTTTCCTTTGAAATTAGAAGATATGAATCCAAGTTATGTCTTTGACATAGACTATTCCTTTGGCAATTCACTTAATTACTGACCTTTAGCCTATTCATTTTGTATAGTAAGAAATAATACTTCTTTTACTAGTCTTTATAGGATTATTTATACCTAACAAAATAGACGAAATGAATTGTACATAGGGGTGATGATGATATATATGATTAGTGTCTTCCAGTGATAAAATAAAATCTATTATAATAATATATAATAATAATGTGTTTCAAAGTTTGCAAAGCTCCTTTCTTGAATCATCCTTTTATCTTTTTTTAGTAGTATTTTATTTTTCCAAATATGTGTAAAGATAGTTTTCAGGTTCATTTTTCTTTTGCTTTTCTTTCTTTCTTTCTTTCTCTCTCTCTCTCTTTTTTTTTTTTTGCTGAAGCAATTGGGGTTAAGTGACTTGCCCAGGGGTCATATAACTAGGAAGTGTTTAGTGTCTGAGGCCAGATTTGAACTTAAGTCCTCCTGACTTCAGGGCTATCTACTCTTTATCTACTGTACCACCTAGCTGCCCCTCAGTGTTTATTTTTGTAAAATTTTGTGTTCTTAATTTTTTCCCTCCCTCCCTTATCTCTCCCTGTTCCAGGGCAACAAGCAATCCTTTTAAAGATATTTCCATATTTGTCTTTTTCCATTATCTTGCTTGGTTTTTACCACAATCCTGTAATCTTGTAATTTCCACTTATAGTTAAGGAAGCTAGGGCCCAGGATCACTCTGATGATTGTCTCTGAGGTGAAATTTGAATTTAAGGTTTCCTGACCCTTTTAAGATAATTCCATTTTCTGGAAGGATGGAAATTTGGTATTTGTAAGCAGTAACACTAAAAGACCATTTATGTTGGGAGGAGATGTGGGAAAACAGGGACACTGATACATTATTGGTGGAATTGTGAACACATCCAGCCATTTTGGAGAGCAATTTGGAACTATGCTCAAAAAGTTATCAAACTGTGCATACCCTTTGATCCAGCAGTGTTTCTACTGGGCTTATATCCCAAAGAGATACTAAAGAAGGGAAAGGGACTCGTATGTGCCAAAATGTTTGTGGCAGCCCTGTTTGTAGTGGTTAGAAGCTGGAAAATGAATGGATGTCCATCAATTGGAGAATGGTTGAGTAAATTGTGGTATATGAATGTTATGGAATATTATTGTTCTGTAAGAAATGACCAGCAGAATGAATACAGAGAGGACTGGCGAGACTTACATGAACTGATGCTAAGTGAAATGAGCAGAACCAGGAGATCATTATATACCTCAACAACGATACTGTTTGAGGATGTATTCTGATGGAAGTGGATCTCTTCGATAAAGAGAGCCTTAATTGATCAAAGATGGACAGAAGCAGCTACACCCAGAGAAAGAACACTGGGAAATGAATATAAACTGCTTGCATTTTTGTTTTTCTTCCCGGGTTATTTATACCTTCTGAATTCAATTCTCCCTGTACAACAAGAAAACTGTCCGGTTCTGCACAAATATATTGTATCCAGGATATACTGTAACCTATTCAACATGTAAAGGACTGCTTGCCATCTGGGGGAAGGGGTGGAGGGAGGGAGGGGAAAAATCGGAACAGAAATGAATGCAAGGGATAATGCTGTAAAAAATTACCCTGGCATGCGTTCTATCAATAAAAAGATATTAAAATTTAAAAAAAAAAAAGAAACTATGAATGAGCATTATCTGACCATTGGATCTCTCAAATTTTAGATATTAGCACTGATAATTGAAGTTAGAGGAAAAAACAAAAATAAAAACTACCCACCTATCTTTAAAAATATATATATATATATATATATGTGCAAAGATAATTTTTCAACATTGACCCTTGAAAAACCTTGTATTCTAATTTTCCCCCCTTTTCTTCCCACCCCTTCCTCTAGATGGCATGTAATCCAATATATGTTAAACATACTAAAAATATGTGTTAAAAGGAGAACTGTTTGGTTCTGCAAATATGTATTATATCTAGGATATACTGCAATATATTTAACATATATAGGACTGCTTGCCATCTTGGGGGGGGGTGGAGGGAGGGAGGGGAAAAAACAAAACATAAGCGAGTGCAAGGGATAATGTTGTAAAAAATTACCCTGGCATGGATTCTGTCACTACAAAATTATTATTAAATAAAATAAAATTTAAAAAAATATATGTGTTAAATCCAATATAGGCATATAGATTTATACAATTATCTTGAGCAAGAATCAGATCAAAAAATTTTTTTAAATGAGAAAGAAAATAAAATTCAAGTAAACCACAGGAAAAAGAATGAAAATGCTATGTTATGATCCACTATCAGTTCCCACAGTTCCCTCTTTGGGTGTAGATGGCTCTCATCATCACAAGATCTTTGGAACTGTCTGTTCTACTTTTAAACATCTTTATACTTTTTATAATTTTCTGCCTCCTTGGCTATAATCATATATACCTTACAAGCAACTTCCAATTCTCAATTTAATTTATTGATTTAAATCTTTAATACTCTGGAAACCAGATAACCAAATATTGCAAAGGTTTTGTAATAGCTGTCTGAGATAGCCAGAGAGCTTTTTTGTGTGATTTTAGTTTTCAGCTGTGTACAATAGCAGATGATGATGCTGAAAAGCAGAGTTTAAGATTGGTGAAGTACTATCAGATGTGTTATTTCCAAGATTCTTGAAGAAACATGAAAATAGACAAAAATGACAAATACTATCATCTTTACAGGTGCTCGAGTTTGGCTTTTCATTGGTTTCATGTTGATGTTTGGTTCGCTTATTGCGTCAATGTGGATTCTTTTTGCTGCATATGTTACTCAAAGTAAGTTCATTCCTTCCAGTTTTTTTCCCAATAAATATTAATGTAATCAACTTTAGTTTGTTAACCAGCTAATGTAAAATTTGTTTTAAATTTAGTGTGAAGGTAAATATATACTTAAGTTTAAAAACTTTTAATTTGGGGTCAGCTAGGTGGTGTAGTGGATAGAGTATCAGCTCTGAAGTCAGGAGGATCTGATTTCAAATCTGGTCTCAAACACTTCATACTTCCTAGCTGTGTGACCCTGGGCAAGTCACTTAACCCCAATTGCCTGGTGGGTGTGGGACTTTTAGTTTTAGATTAGAAATCTTTTTTTTTTATTAACAAGTTCTAATTCCTTTGAGTTCTGATTCCTAGATTTGAGGAAGGATACTAAAATGTGTCTGTTCCCGAAATAGGAAAAATGGCACATAATTCCTAAAGGGTGTGTAGAATGGTCTTTTCTAAAATTAAAGTTTTTTTTTTCCTATTACTAAGCATTTTTTCCCCTCCTTCCCATTTGCCAAAAAAGAAAAAAACAACACTTTTGAACAAATAAGTGTAGTCAGACAAAACAAATTCCTGGAGTGGCCAGGTCCAAAAATGTGCATTTTGCACATTAGGAGATTTTGTTATGCATATAATAAGCAGCAGCAAACATTAACATTTTAGTACACAAAAAAGAGAACAATTTGACACAATACTAATAAAATTCTCTTACTTTTTTTGGTCTTCATCTGGATAGTATTAATGAAATGAAGTATTGATGTTAATAAAGTGAATTTGTTTATTGGTTGAAAGCTAAATATAAAGAAATTTTACATTTTGGGTGAAATCCCTGTTGTCATTGAGTAATTTGAACATTACTGATACAGTACTTACTTTGTACTTATCTTGGTGGAATAAATATAATTTTTGTTAGGGGGTATTTCCATGGTGTTGTGTAACATTTTATTTTTAATGTTTTAGTAAATAATATATTAGTTGGAGTTTTTTACTTCAATTCGCTTTTTTTAAAGCCTGCTAAAAATGTAATTTATTTCTTCATCCTGTGACAACCATGAAAATAGTTTCAAAATTACTTTTCTATAAAAATCTTTATTGTAATTTTCTGATGGTACAGTGGATAGATTGTTGGGCTTGGAATCAGAAAGACCAGAGTTTAAATCTTATACTATCTGTGTACTTCACTTTCTTTATAAAATGAGAAAGATTGGACCCAATGGACTTTTAAGGTCTCTTTCAGCTCTAAATCTATGAACCTGTATAGATTCTATATCTAATATATCATGAGATTAGAACTTATTCTAACATTTCCACCTATTTTCTTCTCTGCTTTCCCAGTGAACAAGCCAACAAATGGTCACTGGTATTTAATGATGTTGAACAGTGAACAGTAAATGCGTTTCACCTCTCTGGAACCCTCAAGAGAATAAGTTAAGAACCAAGGAGATGATATTTTGTGTTCTGTTTTAGAATATTGTGTTCAGTTCTGAGTGCTGTATTGGAAAGAAGGACCATTGAGCAATAAGCATGTATTGAAAAGGAGAATACAATAAGTGCCTGTGATACCTTAGCCTTGTGCTTAGTGTCTTACAAATATGATCTCATTTCATTCTTCAGCAACTCTGGAAGTTAAGTTCCATTTTACATGTGAGAAATGTTTAAATGAGGTGCCAGGTTCACACAGTAACTGCCTGAGGCTGGATCTGAAATTGTCTTCCTGAGTCCAAACAGTACTCTACATTGACTATGTTTCCTATCTATTAATAAGTGGTGTGAGAATAGGGTGGTGATACAAGTAGAGATCAAGCTGTGTGAGATTCGATGAACAAAATAAAGAATTAGAAGATTTAGAGGGAAAGGTAGATAACTGTATTTAAAGATTTAGATTTGTGGAAAAAAGGTTTTAGAGTTGTTTTAAATTTAAAGCTTAAATTTGTGGTTATAACTAATTGTAACCTCTCTTCCTGGTAGGGTTGAGGTGAGTGGAGTGGATCTCTTAAGCTCTGGAGATAGAGCTGCAGTTAGGTCTTAAGCCAATCAAGTGTCTTCATTGTGTTTGAGCAGAAATGGGTCATTGGAAGTTAGGAGTATGTGTGGAGAAAGAGTGTGTGTGTGTTGGGAGGAAATTAGCTGCTGTAGTTTTCACCTGAGCGAGATAAAGAGACCCAGTCTTCAAAAATAAATAAAAATATTTGCTTTTATAACTAGGACCAGTAAGTAGAAAAGTGGAAGAAGTTGCAGAGAGTGAGACTAATATTGAATATTTTGATAGTGCATTTCCCAACAGTAGAAGTTTCAAAGAGGATAAACATTTGTCAGAAATGTTGTGCAAGGATTCCAAATTCAGGTAGATTAACTTATTAGCCTTTGCATTCCTTTACTGCTTCTGAAATTCTTTGGGTCACTCTGGATAACTGTTTTCCATACAGTTGGATCTTTCTCTTTTGCCTTTAAAGTGTATATCAATTTACTCCCTTGAAAAAAGAAAATTGAATCTATTCTTGATGATTAATTGATGATTAATTCCTTATTATCAAGTGTCTGTTAATGATTTTTATAACCTATTGAGGTTTGCATCATTGTTAGTTACATTAAATGAACTCAGACTTCTGTCCTTTTTGAGTTCTTCTGTCCATTTATAATTTTTCCTTTCCTGGAGGTCTAACCTCATTTATTGCTGCTGACAGAAGTATTCATTGCAACTTCCTGTAGTATTTTTTAAAATTTGCTTTTAATCTTTTCTGATTTAGGAAACCAAATAACCATATTAAAATTAAGTCTAAAGTAAGAGTAAATAAGTTGAAGAACTCTTCAGAGAGAGTATGAATCTTAGTGCATCGATTCTGGACCATTCCTTAAGCAGAGAGGCCTTTTTGTTCACTTCCTTGATCTTTGTTGTTTTTTGAGATAGATGAATAAATGAGTTTTGGATAGGAGAGGTGAAGATGTATTTTTTGTTCTACACTATTTAATATATATTAATATATTAAAATATTTCAGATGTCTTGTAGAAAAATGCAGTAACAGAATTGTTGACAATCTATTAAAAGTTTTCAACCACTTTTGTTTTCAACAATATTCAACATTTCCATGGTGATCTTGGGGAGCTAGGAGAGATATGTGTGGCTCCTGCTTTTGTTGCAAACAATTCTGATCCATCTAATATCATGACAATTGTGCTGAAAAAACAGTACATTTAAAAGAAAAAATCCCTACATCTGTTTTTGCCCTAGGTCAATGGTTTCCGTCTTTGAGTATGAAGAACTTTTCCTCTGCTCCCCCCTTTCAAATATCAGCCATTGTTTTGTGAAAATAATAACAGAATGAAAGTACTTGTGGTTTAGTGAATCCTGTAAAAGGAATCCTTGTCTGCCTTTAAGTGTGCTCAGCCCACATGACATAAACAGTGCCCTAGGTGATGTGTCCATTTCTTTGTTTTGTCATTTTTCTTTATTTGAGGGGAAAAATCCATTTTTAGGCTAATGAATCTATAAATACTATTTAAGGTAAATGCTTTTTAAAAAAACAGATAATTCAGCGAAATAGTTTTTGGTTCCTTTTGATAGGAATTTTTTGATTTGTCACATGTTCTGTTTGTGGTTAGCACTGATATTTTTGTTATTGAATATGTTGATAACAGTTTTTCTCGACATGTATTTTTAATTCTTGCAGATACTAATGTTTATCCAGGATTAGCTGTATTTTTTCAAAATGCACTTATATTTTTTAGGTAAGTTAATCACTTTTTTATTTTTTCCTATAAAGTTTTCTGAAATTTCAGTTCTATTTATAAGTATATTTGAAAAAGAATATAAAATAAAGTATAAATTCATTGGGTTCATTTAGAATGGGCTATGATAACTATTATGAATTGTATTTTTTCAATAAAAAAGACTTGGAAATGCAAATTTTAATCATGCACCAAGAGTAATACTTAGGTATAAAATTATATGTAATAACTAATTGTTAACTAGTTGAGTTTTAGTTCTGTTTAAATGTGGGTGAATGCAAAAAAAGCACATGGCAGTAATCACCTTTAGATATAATCTGCTAAAAAGCCACAAGATGGAGGCATTTCTCCTTGAAATATTTTATGGACTAGAAACTGACTTGATCTAGGTGAAAATAAGGGAGAAGACAAAATTTCCCTAGGAAAAAATTGTCTTAGGAATTCTAAGGAAAGCACTTTTAACAAGTTAAAAATACCTATCTCTTTGTGAAACTTTGTGATGCTTAATGATTGTGATTTAGATGATGACTTCTGAAGTTTTTTGAGTGTAGCTCTTTGGGCAGTACCAACTTTTCCCAACTTGTGTGACCTTGTCAATTAAAAAATGCCAGTGACTTGATAGTTTCATTTATTTTATACCAATTACATGAAGTCTTATAAGAATTATTTTTAATAGGTCAGTGCTAACCACACATGTATTGTGAACTTAATAAAAAAAAAATTACCTTTGGTATTTTTATGTTACCATTTTTGTGGCTGATTCAAAGTACCACTCAGATCTTTAATTTTTTTGGGTTTTTTTTCTTATCAGCTAAAAATGTCCTCTGTACCTTTCCCTCCTCATCAATTAGAACAGTTGGCCTGACAATACAGATTCAAATTACAAAATTTCCTACTCTCAAAAAGCTTTCTGCAGCTTCCAGCTTAAATCTGTGTTATAAATTAGAACAAAAAATATATTTTTATAATATTGTTTAGCACCTAATAGTGGTGATTGTAGTTTTAGAATTTTTATTTACTCTATTTTAGCTAAGAGTTGAATATGAATATCAGTTATAATTTCAAGTAGCAGGTACTGAGAGAGTAGACTACAGAGCTAACTATTGATCTCTGAGATACTAGAGGGAGGCGCTCAAATATAGTTGGTGAAGTTGTTGGTACCTCAATAATTTTACTGTCTCAAAATTGTTTAGAGGAAAGAGCTTAACTATAAATTGCAAAATAATTGCAAGTTATTTTTAATAACAAGAAAAACTAAGTTCCAATTTTTAGATATGGTTGAATTTGAAAGAGAATAATACTGAAAATTCTCTTCTCTTAGATGTTAGAATATTATAATGTATTTATGTCTTAAGAATATCCTTCAAAGCAATTTAGACATTTCTAATTCAAAAAGGTTCCAAAATTGAACTTAAATACATATGTTGTAACATACATATAGACCCAAGTTTTTCTCACTGTGTGAAACTGTATATTTTTCATATTTTTTTAGTACCCTCATCTACAAATTTGGACGAACAGAAGAGTTATGGGGATAAATCACTACTTGCATCAAAATAATTTTGTTATATTTATGTGTAAAATTTTCTTTCTCAGTTAGATTTGCTTTTTGTTAGTGTATTGGACATTACATGTTGTCAAATTATTTCCTTTATGCCAATTTAAAAAAATACTTTCATGTAGTTTCTATTCTCTTATTTCATTAAATAGATTGTGAATATGTACATATATGGATGTATATATTATAGATGGTGGAAAATATCCATTTTCTTATTCTTGCACACTTAGGCTTGACCAGTGCTCTCTGAGCAAGATTGCAATATGTCACTGTAGAGTTTATTGGCAATGCTTGTGTATGCTGTTTCTAACTACTGAAGATGTACAAAATTAAATCGATGAATATCTGAAATCAGTACTGAAACCATTAGGAAGAACATTTCAATAAGCAGTATTTATTTTGGCAGAGAAAATGAGTGTGTTTTTTTTTTTTTCTTTTCAATGCTTGCTTGCAAATGTTTAAGTGGAACTTTATGTGAAGATTTTTAAATATCCAAGGGACTAATTTGGAAATAAGTTTTGAAGAAAAAGTGTTTCTGAATTGCAAGGCTCTAAAGTGGAAATAGCATACTGCTAATTAATTTAGATTTAATGTGGTTAAAATAAAATGACCACAAAAAAAGTTGGCAACATAATTCTTAGAAAATGCAAGTAAAATAGTCTGTGTATTATGCTTTTTTTCTTTACAATCTATGAATTACATGACATGACAGCATTGCTTAAGCTCACGTGAAAGAAAACAAGTTGGTTTGAAGGAATTAAAAATTCTTAAGAGTTCACAGTAGTGCAAGATATGCTTTTATTATAATGAAAGGAATAGGGAAAACAGTAAAAACTAGCTTTCCTTCCAAAAGGGTACTACCACTACGTTTAAGAAATAAACATTTTATCTACTTATGCAAGACTGAAAGCCCCTATTCAAATGTATTCATTGAGCTTTGAGTAAACTGTTATAAAAAAACACTTAGAAAATTTTGCAGGCATGTATTATATTACAATCATAGCTCTAATTTATTGAATTATATTAAGCTAAGTAAGCACAAAAACACAGTATAATCTCAAGGGAATTGTTTGAATAGCGTCACTATCTCATATTGCACTGTTACTTGTTACATAGATTTTGGTTGTACTTTATTTCTCCCTAGTTTTACAAATTATTTTTTTGTCTCTAAGACAGACTCTATAAAACAAATAGCATTAAAATGCAGCTTTAAAATATCTTCTGAGAGTATTTCCTTTGCACAGAATATGAAGCAAATTGTGGAAAGCTGTGCTATTGTCTATACTTCATCCTGTTTACTGTTTGTATAGTTTTGTTTAAAAATCTTAGCAAACTTTTTATTTTCCCAAAATGATAAAAGTAGCGTCTTTGAAGTCCCTTTTTATGTCCCCTCAGTTGTAACTTATTTTAAATACAATAAATATTTCTTTTAAGGATGGTTTGTTAAATTTTATTTGACCAAAAATGTAGTTTGAAAATGGTTTTATATTATCCACTACTTACACAAATAAGTGGTTAAAAGAGGCAGATTATAAAAACAATATTTTAAAAAACCCAATATTCTCAGCACTTCTGGAGTATTTAGGCATACTCTTGGTGAATTGTTATGTCTATAGCAAATTGCTTAGTCAAAATACCTACAATAACGCTAAAAGTTCAGTATCTTTTTTTCCTATTGAAAATGTAAGGGAAAAAAACCTATTGTTTGTGAATTATTGTGAATGTGAAAAATAATTTCATTGTATCTATTTTCCTATTAAAAATGGATACCACAGTAATAATCTTAGAGATTTTCACTACTGAATCAGATTCTGTTACTCAAAGGAGATTATGTATAAATGCGTGTGTGTGAATATATATATATATATATATATATATATATATATATATGTGTGTGTGTGTGTGTGTGTGTGTGTGTGTGTATGTGTATATATATATATATGTACATATATATAATACACATAAACATACACATATACTTACACATACATACAGAGACAGTGCACATTTTATAAATCTTAAAGCATTGCAATACATAATAGGTGGCATTTATATAACACTTTTAGGTGTGTAAAGTACTTTGTACACATATAGTAAGATAATTTAATTTGGTGGTTCCTGAGTCTGTGGACTTGGGAAGTATTAATATGATAGTTGACTTCTAAAAAATATGATACTTTCAAGCCCTTATAATTTCACAAATGCTCTAATTCACAAATTCAAAAGTTATCAAAATATTTAATGCAAAAAAAATGTAATGTATATTCTCATTTGATCTTCAAGCAATCTGTGAGATAGGTACTGTATCTGTTATTGCCATTTTTATAAGTGAGGAAACTGAGTCTGAAATATCCAGTGAAATATCTAGTGACTTAGTTTTACAAAGTTACTAAATGTTGGAGGTCTGCTTAGAATAGCAAAAGCCTATAAGAAAGATAAAATTTAATTGCATTAACTGATCTATTAAAGTTGCATACAAATATGACTGTGCCACAATATGATTGAATGAAGCACTTGGTGCTATGAGTTGCAGATCCAAATTAAAAGAGAAGCTAGTCATTGTTTTCAAGAAATTTCATATTCTAATGGGGAAACACTTGTGGATGGTCTCAACTGTAAGTGAATGTAATTACCATAGAGGATATAAAAGTAGCAATAAGTATAATATAGGTAACTTAGAATGAACTAGAGGAATTGCAAGAATGGTTGGGAAAATCCAGATCTTCTAAAGCTCCCACTTTCTACCACTGGTTAAGGGAAGATACCAATAATTGCTTAAAAGCTTTAACATAATGGTTTTGGATTAGGTAGATCCTTCTTTCCCTCAATAGTGTACTCTTAATAACTAATTTCTCCCCTGTGAAGAAGGAAGATATATTTAGTATCCCTTTATAGAATTCTTTTTCTATAGAAAAAGCACATTCATTTTTATGGTTAGGGTCCTAAGGATCTATGGCTTAAGCATTAATTTTTAAAGGTATGGTTCTGCTTGAGAAACTTTTAATTTCTTTTATTTTTATAAAGCTTTTTATATTCAAAACATATGCATAGTTTTCAACATTCATCTTTGCAAAATCTGGTATTCCAGTTTTTTCTCCCTCTCTTCCCCTTACCCTTCCCCTAAACAGCAAATAATCCAATATATATTAAACATGTGTAATTCTTCTATACATATTTCCACAATTATCATGCTACACAAGAAAAATCAGAACAAAAAAGAACAAAATGAGAAAGAAAACAAAATTCAAGTAAACAACAAAAAGAGTGAAAATGCTATATTGTGATCCACACTCAGGCCCCACAATCCTCTCTCTGGATGCAGATGGCTCTCTCCCATCACAAGACCATTGGAGCTATCCTGAATCACCTCGTTGTTGAAAAGAGCTATATATATATTGTATAATGTATCTATTTTTTTTTTTAAATCTAAAAATAGAATACTCATATAAAACCAAATTTTCCACTCTATCAAAGGAAGTGTCAAAATGATTATAGAAAAAAAGTGAAAGGAAGAATGAAAAAAGTTCGGAAGAATAACTAAAAGTTGAAACAGGGTTAGTCCACATTAAAAAAAAAATTCAGCAAAATAATTAGAATCATTTCTTCTTTTCTTCAGTGTTTGGGTACTGAATCTAACCATATGTGTTTGGGACAAAAAAACCTATCCAAATTGACTACTCAGAGATCACTCATAGAAAGCAGATTTATTAGAATCTTGAGAAGCGGACCCATCCTGGTCTATGAGCCAAATTTCACAGCTAGGTAGGGCCAGACCCTTGAAAATGCTTACAGCTTTTATACGTTTTAGACAACCTCCAAAATCCCACCCTCTATATGCTGTGATTGGTCACATAAGTCTACTGTTCCCCTAGTTGATCTGTGGAATGTAGTAGACAAGATGATATACATTTCAGCCATGTATATTTTTTAATCCCTTCTTTGGACAATGGAATGTAGTCCAGGCATGACTCCGGAGAAGCCGAAATTGAGGCCTATAGGCTTGATCTAACAGTCTCTGATCAATATATGCTGTAAGTTCTTTACCTTTTTCCACACATATGGAAGTGGAGGTAAGCAATTATTTAGAAAAATATTAGTTTTTAGAATTGTCTTACAAGATTTTTTTTCAAGTTTACACATTTTTGTTCAGTGATAAGCATTTGGCCTTTTACTATGTTATTATTTTGGATGAACACTTTATTCTTTTTATTTTTGTTACATTTATTACCTATGTTATTTTGTTATGCATTTACAGCTTCATTTTTAAATAAAATGTTTCTGGAACTTGAAAAAAAAAAGGAGCCAAGTCCATCACAACAGATCATCATATAATCTCGATGTTGCTGTGTACAATGTTCTCTTGGGTTCTACTCACTTCCCATAAGTCTCTCCAGACCCTTCTGAAATCATCCTGCTGATGTTTTTGGTTTTTTTTAATTAAAACTTTTTTCTTTTTTTGCTGAGGCTTGCCCAGGGTCACACAACTAGGAAGGATTAAGTATCTGAGGTCAGATTTGAACTCAGGTCCTCCTGACTTCAGGACTGGTACTCTATCCACTGACATTTAGCTGCCCCTAAAGCTTCCCTCCCCCCCAAATTTTTTTATTTATTTTCAAAACATATGCACGGGAAGCAGCTAAATGGCACAGGTAATTTTTCAACATTGACTTGAAAAACCTTGTTTTCCAAATTTCCCCTCCCTTCTCCCACCCCTTTCCCTAGATGGCAAGTAATCTATGTTAAACATGTTAAAAATATATGTTAAATCCAATATGTGTGTACACTTTTATAAAATTACCTTACTGCGCAAGAAAAATCAGATCAAAAAGGAAAAAAAATGAGAAAGAAAACAAAATGCAAGCAAACAACAACAAAAAGAGTGAAAACTTGGTGATCCACAGCCCTCCCTCTGGGTTTAGATAACTCTTTTCATCACCTGATCATTTCTTAGAACAGTAATATTCCATTACATTCATATACCATAACTTATCTAGTCATTTCCCAACTGATGGATATCCACTCAGATTCCAGTTCCTTGCTACTCTGGATGATCTCAGCCACAGAAAAATCCCAAATTGTTTTCTGGTCATGAAGTGTAATGGGCTGAGGCTTGAGTTGATGCACTGAGGTCCCAAGCACATGAGGCTAAATAGTAATTGGACCATACTCTATTAATATATAAGCTTGGAGAAAGAATGGCCCCCGCCCACTCTTTGTGCAAGTCCTGATGTGTTGTATAGGAAATGACGATTTTGGTGGGTGGAGGCAGGGGAGTGGAAAAGGAAGGGGAAGGAGAGACTGCTTGCATTGCCATTGCAACGACCTTTCAGCTCAGATCCCCCTCGGTTAGCTGGCTTCCTGATGCAGCTGCCCATATTGCTATCAAATCTTTTTTCACCTCTTCACTTCAATAAAGATTGAAGATTTTCCCCTTAACCTGAATTCCTGACTCCAGCTGATTTTAAATGTGCGTTCATTACAATGAAGCCCCTGCTGTGAATCAAACTTGTCACAGTGTTGCTGTTATTTCTCATTGTCAGGGCAGCAGCTCCCTGTGCAGTCCTTACTTCCAAGCTATTTCTCTTACTTTGAAATTAAATTGCCATTTGATTCCTTACTCTTGTCTCTGGCCTGGTTTGTTCAGCTTTGGCCATTCACAGATTAGAGTCCAGTTCTGGATACCACTTGATTCTTTCCTTGTAAAAAGTAAATATCATTTGAATGCTAACGAATTTCATATTGTCAAAATTTTCACAGTGCTCGCCTAGATTTGAAACACCCGGGAGAGAGAAGATACAGGACAGCCAAAATAGAGTAAATGTTAAGAGTGTTTATTGCTGGCCAGCCACTGAGCCCCTCCCAGAACCAAACTAGGGGAGTTAGCATGGAGCAGTTTAAGGGATATGTATTTAAAGGTAAAAAAAAACAAAAAATGTTCTGAAACATCACACTAAAAATTCCATTCCCAGACAGGCGACAAGGGGTAACAAGGAGACAATATTTAAGTTTTATGCTTGTGAAGTAATCAAGGTCTTTGGTGATAAAGTTTAAGGCATCACATCCGAGGTCCATGTGTGCCTGCAATTGGAAACAGAAAATACCACCTGCGTTAGGGAGGGGAAAGCTGGTAACATAGTTCTGACTACAGACAGAATTCAAACAAAGATAATATTCTCACGGTCTCAAAAGTATACGACAGGTTAGGTAGGGACAGTGTCCATTTCACCTTCCCGCCCCTCCCTCTCTTCCCCCATTTTTACTTGTGACTGGTTAGAGACTGGACTCATCAGAGGCAGAGAGTAAGTGATTTTGGCAACAACTTAACTGCCTGGAATCTTTTCCTGATATATGCGGTTAAATAATTAATCAAACAAGGGGCAATTAGTAGAGCTAGCAAAAATAGAATAAGGGAGCCTATAAGGGAGGTCATCTAGGGGGACCAATTAAAAAGTGACTGATAACAGGACATCGATTGTTGATTGTCGGGTTGGGCTGTCTTCTGACTATAGATAGAGACTACTCCCTTACCACCCCAAGTTGTTACCATAGAAACAGCAAGTTCCCCTGAGGGCCATCCATATATACCTCTCCCTGTTTAAGATAGAGCAAGTCTAGGCCTCAAGGGTTCTGTAAGATCACTTCTGCCAATGAGTTTAGGGAGTTCTCCAAGAAGGATATTTGATTTTCCAAGTCCTTTAAATCTTGATCCACCTGGGAACCCAGAGCTAACGGCTGGCCATCACCATGGATCAGGGCAGCGGTCCCAACAGCCGTGGAGCCTGTTATTCCTAGTTCTACTAGCAGGGGGATGAGAATAGGAACAGTCCTCGCCCTATCAAAATGTTCTTCAGCCCCTTCCTCAGAGTACAGATAAACGTGAGAGAGCACGTACACAAGCAGGCAAAGCTTGGGGGATTCTTCCAAGGCCAAAGTGAATTCACTGATGCAAGGAGTTAATCCTGTGGTATGTGCAAAATAAGACCCTGTCGGGGTCCATATTGGGGAGTTTATGGTATTTTTGTATGGGGGAACCTCAGTAACCACTATACAGTGCCTTTTTGTACGGGGAACGCTCTAGATTATAAATGGGAATGTGGGCGGTGCACTCTGGGAGCAGGTTCTGGGCCGAGAGTGAAAGATTCAGGGTGGAGAGGGTCTCTGTCCCCCACGGGGCGCCTATGCTCACAAAGTAAAGGGGGGGACAGGTCCAGGCAGAGCTTGTGGCGATGTGGGGCTGGTCAGGCTTATCAGCAGGTGTATCCCATCAAGGGCTGACATAAAGGTCTCATAAGGAGAGAGCGGTCCTCCAGGGAGTGGAGGCTGAGGGGATGTGGTTTTTCCCTCCAGATGAGAAGTGGTGGTGGCTGGTCTCAGGGGTAAATGAGGGGGATTAATAACTGCATTAGGGTCTGTGGGGATGTTTTCCCTGTGGAGGGTCCTTTGGATTGTGAGCAGGGCTCCCAAATCTCTTCCTGCCACATAAAATCTGATACCCCAGGTCCTTCCCAATTCCCAGGCCTCATTGTTCCATTTTCTCATTGTGACTGCAATGGGATTGCAGGTGCTTTCCTTCTAGCATTGTTGTGTGTAGGAGTCCTGGCTTCCCTCAGAGAGCCAATCTGCTATGGTCTAACAGCCCCATGATCCGTAGTGGTACTGGCCCAACCCCTGATACTCACATGGTCCACCTGCTGAGCCCATAGAGTATTGGGTTTTCCCCAACCCTTTCTCCATGATCAAGGACCCACATCCATATGAGGGGAGGAATATTCCCACACTCCCTTCCCTTAACTTGGAAGGACCATTTTCCATGAGTCTTGTAAAACAATGTCAGTGGGAGGGGGGGAAATTCCAAGAGCTTCCCAAGAGCTGGCACAGATCTAGATAGAACAGTGGCTGCTCATAAGTCTCATTTTGGGCCTCCACCTCCCCCCCATGGGGAGAATAGCAGGCTGGGCTTCCCCAATAGGGTGGGGGAAGCAAGAGGGAGGATCAGGCCATAAAAGAGGATAAGATATGAAAATATCATCTTCCGGGGTCAGGTCCTGCAGGTGTGTCAGGAGCAGGGCAAGGCCTCACATGTGAACGATGGATCCAAGCCTTATGGCCGGCCACCTTCACTGCTGAGGGATTGGAGAGGATGGCCTGATGAGGGCCGGTCCAGTGGGGCTCCAATGCAGAGCCACGAAGAAATTTTCTGGTCAGGATCCAGTCACCTGGTTGGAGGTCTGGCCCAGCAGGCTGGGGTAGGAGAGGCCGGGCAGAGGCACGATGTAGAGCTCTGACGGCTGCCCGGGTGTCCTAGAGAGCCTGTAGGAACTTGAAAAGGAAATCATTAGTAACATCATAAGAGCCATCCTGCCCCATGCAGGGAAGAATGGGAGTGGAGCACTGAATAGGATCCTATCCAGGTCTCACCAGTTCCCAACCAGAGCCTAGAAATGTGATCATTAAGTGTCCTGTTCACACCTTCTACCTGACCCGAATCCTGTGGCCCATAGGCACAGGGCAGGTGCCACTTGAACCTGAGGGCCCGTGCCAGGGACTGAACAACATTAGAAACAAAAGCCGGGCCATTGTCAGACCCGAGGGAGAAAGGGAGTCCGAACCAGGGGATAATTTCAGTCACAAGTTTCTTGGCTCCAACCAAAGCAGATTCAGATTTTACAGAAAAGGCTTCGGGCCAACCTGAGAAGGTGTCAACCAAAAGCAAAAGAAAATGATGTCCTTGAACCCGGGTTTTTTTTTTTTTTTAATAACTTTTTATTGATAGAACCCATGCCAGGGTAATTTTTTACCGCATTATCCCTTGCATTCACTTCTGTTCCGATTTTTCCCCTCCCTCCCTCCACCCCCTCCCCCAGATGGCAAGCAGTCCTTTACATGTTCAATAGATTACAGTATATCCTAAATACAATATATGTGTGCAGAACCGAACAATTTTCTTGTTGCACAGGGAGAATTGGATTCAGAAGGTAAAAATAACCTGGGAAGAAAAACAAAAATGCAAGCAGTTTATATTCATTTCCATGTTCTTTATTTGGGTGTAGCTGCTTCTGTCAGGGCAGGAGGATCTTGAGGTCTGTAGGAGGGTCGGTTGCCCATAGGTTTCATTGAACTCTCCCTTATCTGGAGTTTACACATTTATAATTTAAAACCTTAGAGGAACTAGCCCTAAATTATATCAGTCCTAATGAACAGGAAGGCGGGGGGGGGAGGGGTTTGCAAACAGAGGAACTGAAGCAGAACAATTTAGGGAAACTGAGGCAGGGCCATTTAGGGAAACTGAGGCAGAACTTAAAGGGAACTGTGGCACAACAGTCCACACTCTCTCTCTTCTGAATATTCAAATCATTGAATTACCTTCGTCTAGATACCTGGAAGGTCTCAGCACCGTAATGTTGACCAACCCTTTTTGAGGCAAATAAACCAAAACAGAACTAGAAAAATGCAAGGACTTATGGCAAGGACAAGTCTCTCCCTGACAACCCTGGAGTTAACAGCAGTACAAAGACTCCCTGTTGCAGCATGTCAGGTCCTTTGCAGTTGGAGCACCATCTCAGCTGGAGAATTCAGTTTGAGATAGACAGTTCACTGTGAATTAGGTGGTCGGCTGTCATTTGTGCCTTCAACTCAGCCTCTGTTTATAGAGTAGTAGTAGTGCTCAAGACATCCTAGGAGGGGCAACCCTACAGTTTATCAGAGACTCCAGGGGAGAAAGAGTGGGGCTTGGAGTTGCTCTACCTGTATCCATCCAGAAGAACAGACAGGTTTGCTACTAGGATACAGAAAGGATCCAGATTTCTGAGCAGTTATCAAAGTATGCACAGTTAGACCATCAAGGCAGGCAAACTCCCAACTTTTAGAGGCCTTATCTCAAAAGTGCAATGTTCTTTGAGAATGTTGAAATACTAATTAAGAAACTAGGGTTACAGGACTGGAAACTGCCAAATCCCAAGGTGCCTGATATCTGATTGTTTCTTTAAAAAAATCTCCAAAACTGAATCTGCCAGGACAATTCTAACAGAATAAGGGGTTCCAAAGCTAAAGCATAACCAGTAATCATAGTCGAGTAAGTTTAAAAAAAAAAAAAACTGTTAGAAGGCTTCCAATTCAAACTGAACTAGTGAGATAGGGGGTGGGGCAGAAGTGACAGAGAAAAATCCACCAGTTTCCCCAATTTCCTATCTCTATCTCCCTCCTTTTTCTTTCAGGCAAATGGAATCATCCAAAAAAGCAAATAAATTATCAAATAACCATCCCACATAGAAATTCCCCCATAACAAATCCCATTAACCAAAGTTTCAGATAAATCCCAAAAAGATACCTTTTGATCTTATAGTGATAACAGTAAGAAATTTGTCCCAGTAAGTTCACAACTCATCTTTCATATCTAAGTAGACCGTTTTATTAGTTGAACATTATACAAATAATTTTGCTTTAAAATACCCAATTTAGAAAAATTCCAAATTGCATATTGCCCATAAGAGAAACATTTTCAAAAGGAAAAAGAAAAAAAGAACTATTATTTTCAGAAGTCCTTTAAATAATGAGCATAACCTCAGGATACAATCAATCAAACTTATACAGAATATCCTAATACGACATAAAAGAATCCAAGAAATTCTTAAAATATTAATTAAACTTTTAGAAATAATCCTATCAAATTATAGATCACATTTATGACCATATTCCTAAACAAGGAAACCATTATGTATCTACAGAAACAAATATTCAGTCAAATAATTTAAAAGTCAGCCTGTCTCTTTAAATCGCAGTTTGCTCTTTCCTGCAGAGGTACAAGCAGCCACAATTTGATTTAAAAAAAAAAAAAAGCTGGAAAACACTTAGAGGAGGGAGAAGGAAAAGCAAGCTAAATCTGCACAAAAGATTCCCTCCTGTTCCCCACTCAAGTTTTCCCACACAGAAATCCTTCCATTAAAAACGATCCTTTTTCTCTTCCTACTTAACTCTTCTCTTTCCCTCAGCTACATTAAACAAATTCTAACAACCCTTCTAACTAGATGCTCCATTGCTAAAGTAGCAGAAGCAGTGGAGGGGGGTGTGAGTTGAATCTTTATCTTTGAAAACAAAAGATCCTCTCCCGTTTCTCTTACCCCCACCTCTTCTCTTTCTTACTCCTAAAACCTTTCAAACCTACAACTGCTCCTACAAATCAATCTTTCATAAATTGTCTCATTCCCCTTTCCTTTTCCCTTCAGAAGTTTTAAGATACACAGTACAGCGAATAGATAAATAACTCCATAAAACCCACATGTCCAGCCAAGCATAACTTAATGATGTTCACAAATTACCCAGTGTTTTAGAAGGTAACAAACTGAATCAAACCAAATACAGGTTTTTTTTTTTTAAGTTTTTCTTTCTTTTGCCTGAGTGTTTCAAGATCTCTAGTATAAACTTCAAATTTTCCCCAGGTGGCTTCAATCAGATAAGGTTTTATTGCTGTTACTCCTCTCCATCAGGCTTTGAAAACCTGCTTTTCAGGGAAAAACTTCCCTGCCAGTTTAAAATAGCCAAGCTTTTCTATTCTTTTACTTACAAATTAGTACAACAGGTTAAAAAGTTTAAAATCACAAGCAAATTTTTATACTAAGCACAGTTGCAACATTGAAATAACCAATTGCCAAATTTCTTAATCATTGTTTTTAAAACTTAACAGGGCTCTTAAATTAACAAAACAGACAGACAAGTCACAAACCACAGAACACACATCACACAGACATAGGTGACACAATTACAACATTAAACAAAACATTTAAAATATTCAGACTAGAAGCTATCCAGAAACTATAAAATAGTCCTCAGAGAAATTGTTGCAGCTCGAGAGTCTTCTCTTCCAGAATCCAAACGACCCCTGTTTGGTGCATTTCTCTGCCTTCACAGAGAATGCCCAAATATAACCAGATAGTGCCAAAAGGCACTCAGAATCTGAGTAGTGCCACTGGCACATAGAACTAGATAGACACAAGTACACTTAAACACAGAGACATTAGACAAACAATTCCAGAACACAGAAGACAGATAACCAACCAGGGCACTCTGATAGAGTCCCGTGGAAGCCAGTGGGGGATACTGATGCTGTATCCTATGTAGCCACCTACTATCCCAGAATACTCACTGGAAATTGAACAGGTTCCCAGAACATTCAAAGCCAATTGAGCTAATTTTTAAGTCTCATTCTCCCA
The DNA here is from genome assembly GCF_016432865.1 of Antechinus flavipes. Classification (NCBI taxonomy): domain Eukaryota; kingdom Metazoa; phylum Chordata; class Mammalia; order Dasyuromorphia; family Dasyuridae; genus Antechinus; species Antechinus flavipes. The sequence continues at coordinate 254,402,964 of NC_067400.1, forward strand.
GTCCACAGAAGGAGGTTATCGAGGGCTGAAGCTGAGGAACATCTTCTTAGGGGCCACCCCCTAGAGATGGTAACCCCCTTACCATCCCCAGTTTCCTTCCAGGGAAAGGGACTGGCTGTCGAACAGAGCCAAAGTCTCTGTTCTCACTGGGGAGCCTCCAAATGAAGTACCCACTCAAGAGAAAATACAGGATAGCCAAAAAAGAGTAAATTTTAGAGCGTTTATTGCTGGCCAGTAACTGAGCTCCCCAGAACCAAACTAGGGGAGTCAGCATGGAGCAGTTTCAGGTTCACATATTTAAAGGAAAAAAACACAAAAAATGCTCTGAAGCATTTATCACACTAAAAATTCCATTCCCAGAAAGGCAGCAAGAGTTAACAAGGAGATGATATTTCTTTAAGTTTTATGCTTGTGATCAAGGTCTTTGGTGATAAAGTTTAAGGCGTCACATCTGGGGTCCATGTGTGCCCACAATTGGAAACAGAAAATACCACCTGCGTTAGTTAAGGAAAAGCTGGTAACATAGTTCTGACTTAGACAGAATTCAAATAAAGATAATATTCTCACGATCTCAGGAGTATATGACAGGTTAAGGACAGCATCCATTTCAGATTCACATCCTAGGCAATGCTGTGGAACTCATAGAAAATGTAAAATTGTCACCTAAAAATCCCAATTTCAAAGAATCAACTCACAGACTTAATAGTGGATGGATACCATACAGAAATTGCATCATGTGTAGATAAACTGAGGAATATAGCAAGAAAAAGTTGAAACTTCAAGAAATATAAAATTACTTAAAGTATAAAGAAAAACACTTCACAGGATTTTTAAATAAAAGGTCTATATTCTAGTTTAGAAAATTTGTATCTAATAATAAATATTTATTTACAAGACAAATTATCAAATACACAGTTTCATAGAGGCACCAATCAAAGAAGTTTTAGTGGTAGGAAATGCCTGAAAACTCCTGTAGTTCAATTCCATTTTAAGGATGAAGAAACTGAAGCAGAGAGAGGTGAAGAGACATGTGGTCATAATGAAATAATGGTATAAATGGAAACTGAAATCCTTCTCCTGTCTGTACTTCTTTCCATTATTATGCTGCCTCTCAATCAAGCATGTAGAATATGCTTTAAGAGATCCTGTTAGTGTGTTTTCTGGGGAATGTTTGTGAAGTATCCATCTTGTTTTTGTAGGCCAGGAAGATATTTTCTACCTGAGTGTTCACTGAAATGCCAGTAATGCATATTTAATGGTGTCCTCAGTTAACAAGAAAAATAAAACTTTTCCCAAGTATTTAAATATGGCATCTGTGATAGAAATATAAGAAACTGATCTCCTGTAAACTTTAGACAATTTATTGACTCTAGGTCATTTTTGCACTTGGCTGGTTCAAGTGTTATCGCTTAAGTTATTGCTCAAATCATCTTGATTGTCTTCTTGGCAGGAAACAATAGATAAGGAAGCACAGCAATCCTCTGCCACTGAGCTGTTATTGTCCAGAGCCTCTAAAATAGGCTCATTGGGCTCCATTAAAAACTAAAAAGGAATAGAAACAGGATCAAGTTAATACATGAGATCCAAAGAATTTGGCTATGCACTATGCCCAGATTCTGTATTTTAAACAAGATCGATCAGTGAAAGTTATAAAATGTATTCTATGACTATATTACTAAGCCCAAAGCATCATAGAAAGCACCTAAAGAAAATCTTTTAGTCCAATCTATTTTACAGACAGTAAATTTCAGAGCTAGAATTTAATTCCAAGTTAGCTGATTCCAAATCCAGAGTTTAGCATCGTGCTACATCATAGAGTCTACTGATTCAGTGGGAAACATATATCTAAACAGGTAATGTATAAAAAGGGAAATGACTAACTTCCATTTTCCAACCTATCTATGAAAAATCAACAAATGAATACTATTTGAAAGGGTTTTTTCCACTTAGAATTCTTTTAAGTATTAACTTACCAAGTGATTTATTTCATTCACACATATTTACAAAACACCTATCCCAAATTGATAAGTAATTAAATAAAATTATAATCAGAATACTTTGGCTTTTTACTATAAGCCACTCTCTCTCTCTATGGGCTGCTCTTAAGATCTCTTAGTCAACTGGTGTACTGGAGCAAACAAAACTTGACTACACAATGCATCCTATAATGCCTGGATTCTGTAATTCTATAACCCTGTTCAAAATATATATCTGGAACTGTTTGTTATTTACACTTTTGTTTGTTTTGTTTATTATTTGTTTGTTATTTACACCAGCTCTCCTCTGTGAATGTAAACAAGCCAATATTATTTATTTATTTTGGGGGGCAAGGTAAAGTGATTTGGCCAGAATCACACAACTAATAAGTAATGACTTCAGGGCCATTGCTTTACCTACTGCTCCATCTAGCTATTCCCTGATATTACTTTTTAGAGAATTTGTACATAAATACACAGCTATACATAGCTCTGCTGATAAATTAAGGCCTTTTTTCTCTAATATTAGAATCCTAGTGAAGTCTTTTCTCTGAGCCTCACAGTCCTGGCTATAACAGATGAGTATTCATACACAGACTATCAACAATAGCTGTAAACTGTTGAGTATAAATACCCAAAGAGCATACTTTAAGACCATTTCTCTTGGTGATGGAAAAAATGTATTTAGAAGATTATGGATACACCTTTTAGGTGTATTTATTTATTTAAATTTAAAGATTTAATTTATTTAAATAATTAAATATATCTTCATTTAAAGATATAATTTATGCCTTTTTGCCTTAAACCACAATGGTGAGAAGATTTCTTCCTTTTTTTCAAAGTTGTGATTATGTTCGTCAACTCAGAAGTACTTTTTTTATAGTACTCTTAGTTCTTACAGATAACAAATTTCTTCATTTTAAGCAAATGTAAGATGAATTTTCCAATCACTGTCTTAGAATTCTTGAGAACTAGAAAACTGAAGTATCTATGCATTAGAGATAAGGACATTTATTGTATAAAAGAAAAAAATCTATGAGCCATTATTGGAGGCACTAATATCTGATTCTGTCTTTCAACCCTTGACTAGGTGATCTGAAACTGAATTTATCTGTACTGCCCAGATAAGATACCAGTAAGCATTCTGACACCCAATCTGTGATCCTGCAGCTCCTCACTAGTCTGCTGAGATATCCTCTTTCTCACTAGCTGGCTTGAGAGCAGAAGCCTCTGATAGCTGGCAGAAACCTAACTTGAGACAGACACTGAAACAGAAAATGCACGATACACTTTAAAATTTATCCTGCATTGTCAACATTTCCCCCATCATTTCTTAAGTTTAGATAATCAACAAAAACACACACAAAAACCCCCACAAAAAAACAAGTCCAGATTTGTAGCATTTTCCAATTTCTCAAGTATAAATGCTTGCACTAAAAATTTAACAATTGGTTTTCATGCTGTAGGCCAAGATGGCTCCAGCATATCCTTGGGGGCATCCCATCTCATCTGTCCTCTTGAGACCCTTTCTAGCCTCAAAGGATATATTATAATAAAACTCATATGAAAGTTATATATGTATCTAAGTTATATGTATATGGTCTGGTTTTTTGTTTTTTTTTTTTCTTTCCAAGAGCTTAGCTGCAAAGTTACTCATTTAGATTAATGGATTAATATGAAAATGAGAATCTGAATAATTTCAATGTTGAGTTATTTCCTGGAATCTCCTGAAGCAACCCTGAGTCATTTGGTAAAAGGTGTTATTTAAATTGTATCATCTTGCCAAACAGTTTACTGGATGAAAACTAGATAGCAAGAAATGATATAAATTGGGAGAGATGCCTATCTAATTATATCATTGAACTCATATGTACATTTCTACTCCACTGCTCATTTTATGTCAAATCAATATAATTTCTGTTAGATGGCATTTCCTTCAGTGATATATATTATCTTTCACTGAAAAGATTTTAGTAAATAATTAATTGGTGATTACAACTTTCTGTGTTGCTATATTTGAAGTATAACAAGAATTTAACTGATTCTTAAACCTCTCACAGCTTTGATAGTAGTTTGATAGTAGTAACTAGCTTTCACATCAGTTTTTCTTTCTTTTTTTTTTTTTTTTTCCCCTGAGGCAACTGGGATTAAGTGACTTGTCCAGGGTCACACAGCTAGGAAGTGTTAAGTGTCTGAGATCAGATTTGAACTCAGGGCCGGTGCTCTATCCACTGCATCACTTAGCTGTTCCCTCCCAACAATTTTTAAATCTACAACTCAAAAGCAGTTAGATGGTACAATAGAGAGTGTAGTATACTTGGATATGTCTGCTAGCTCAGATAGCTGAGTAATCTTAGGTATTTCATTTAGTCTCACTGAGTCTCAGTTTTCTATAAAATATAAGGATCAGATTCGATAATAAGATCCCTCTCAGCTCTAAATATGTAATCTTTTAAGAACAAAAAGATAATCACCTAAGACTATTAATAATCTATAGAGTTGAAGCTTATATATATACACTCATGCCCTGATATAATGGGTCACAAAGAGGAGAAAGCTGCTTGCCCATTTACTTATTTGCTCTTTGTCACCATTTCCTAATCCTCTGTTGCCAACAATTTCTACTTTTGAGGTTATCTCTGCTGGATCACCTTCCCCAGATGTTTGTCACAATTATCTACAAGTCCCTGGGTCAGTCTTTCTTTCTCCAGTAATTCAGCATCTGGTTTTACAGTCTTTCTCTATCCCAGCCCTTGCCTTCAATAAACTGCTGGTGTCCTTTCAAACATTACCTTCACCACCTCCTCAACTGCCATGACCTGCTCCTTCATTTACTTCAGTCACACTCAGTAACTGTCATACCCTTGATCCTGATCAACTTCCACTTCTATGAGCCAAAACTCTGAAATTTCTTTAGGACTACAAACTTCCCTTCAACTCATCTTCTTCTTCACTTTTAAACTTACTCATATTCAATATGATTTCAAATCGTACCACCCCTCCATTAACCAGGCCTTGCTCTTACTACAGTTTCTTATTCTCCTGGTCTTCATTCTGCAGTTATCCAGTTCAACTACTTGTGGTCTTCTACTACTGAAGTCTTGGCCCACCTTGTCCTATTCACCATTTGTGCCTTGTCAAAACCCAATTCTAAATCATCTCCACTGTTCATCTTTGACGCTTCTACTTGAGTGCTTCATATTACTGGATCACAGAACTGCTAATGGTATATATCTTGTTTGTACATAGTTATTTGCATTAGATTATGGGCTCCTTGAGGATGTGGGAAAACGGGGACACTGATGCACTGTTGAGGGAGTTGTGAAATGATCAAACACTCTGGAGTGCAATCTGGAACTATGCCCAAAGGGCTATAAAACTGTATATCCTTTGATCCAGCAATGTCATTGTTGGGTCTGTATCCAAAGGAAACCATAAAAAAGGGAAAAGTGTAGAGGGCTGAAACTCTGAATTGATGCACTGAGGACGGACAACCGAGCACTTAAGGCTAACTACTAATTGGACAATACTCTATAAGCATATGCTTGGAAAATGGTCCTTCCCACTATCCTGTGCTGGCTCAATAATTACATACAGAGAATTGTAAGAGGGACTAGGGGGTAAAGTAAGACTAGCCAGGGTTGCTTTGGCAGTAGACGATGAAGAAGGAAGGTCACGGAGATTCTCTTTTCATCCAATTCAATCCTACCTCTAAAGACCAAGAATAAAGATCGAGGACTTTTGCTTATCCTGACTCTGGCTGATTCTAAGGTATCCAGAGTGCTAATGTGGCCATCACAGAAAAGGACCCACATGTGCAAAAATGTTTGTAGTAGTTCTTTTTGGGGTAGCAAAGAATTGGCAAATGAGAAGATACCCATCAATTGGGGAATGGCTGAACAAGTTGTGGTATATGAATGTAATATATTATTATTCTATAAAACATTTATGAACAATATGATTTACATGGAAAAGATTTTTCCATCCTGAGAGAAACAAGCAGAATCAAGAATACATGGTACACAACAATAGCAAGAACATGTGTGATGATCAACTATGAAAGACTTGGTTCTTCTCAGTGGTTTGGTGATCCAAAGAAATCCCAATAGATTTTGGACAGATATTGCCATCAGCATCCAGAGAAAGAACTAAGGAGACTGAATGGAAATCAACACATGCTATGTTCACTTTGTTTTCTCTGTTTGTTTGTTTGTTTTTAATCTTTTCCATGGTTTCTTCCTTTTTGCTCTGATTTTTCTCTCCCCACATGATTCATAAAACAATGTATATTAAAAGTAAATAAAATTAATACAATAAAGAAAAGATTGTAGGCTTCCTAAAGCAGGGATTATTTTTGTCTTTCTTTGGATCCCCAGCAGTTAGCATGGTACCTGGCTCTTAGTAGGCACTTATTAATTGCTAGCTTACTAACTGGCTAATTGTTCTAAGGTAATGTGGAAGACACAAAAAAGGACAAAACATATTCCCTACCATCTAAGAGCTTAAAAGTTAAGTAATAACTTAATAATAATAATAATAATAATAAACTTAAAGTAAGACTTTGAGCCTTATTGTTACTCTGAGAAAAAGAGCAACTGAGGATGAATCTCATGGGAAACATACCATTTAAGCAATTATGAAATTTAAACATGCTAAAGAAATCTCAAGTTATATAATTACATTCAACAATAAAAGTGACTATGTGGCTCAGTGGATACAGCATTAAGTTTGTACTCAGGAAGACTAGTTTCATGTACTTAGTAATTGTGAGATTCTGGGCACTGTCATTTAACCCATCTTTGCCCCATTATCTTCAACTGTAAAAGTGGGATAACAGCATCTCCCTTGAGATATTATTAATAGCAAGCTCTACGTAAATGCTAGTTATCATCATCATCATTATCATCATAATTAAGTATAAATACATGAATAATTTAGTAACATTTCTTGAAGATCCTTAACAAAACTTGATAGAATAATTTAATTTGATATAGCCATACTAACTATGCCTATAAAGGAATAAGATAGGGTCCATAACTGGGGAAAAATCTAACTTTTTTATGAGTGGATTTCATATATACAAGTGATGTTTATATTCCTTTCAGATGCAAAATAATAAAGCCCACTGACCTTAAATCTTGTAGGAGGAAGTTATCTGCCTGCTTTTCTGCCTACAAGTATTTTTTCCCTAATCTGAAATAGTGTAAGACAGAAATGGAAAGAATTTAGGTCCGAAGAAAGAGGGTAAGGAAGATAGAGAAAGGATTATTATGGTTAGGATGTCTTCTAAGTAATCTATATCTTTCAAAGGAAAATACTTTTCCTGAGTATTCCATGGGATGTCTGTCTGATAAATTTACTGATTGAGGTTTTAGATTCTTTCGGGTTTTTTATATTCTGTTTTAGTCTTCTGTAGTTTTGTTTAATGCAGAATAGCAATATTAAAATTTTTACAAATATCAAAGGCCTTTTCATTCCATGTACCCCCCTCCCCCTCCTCCAGGGCTTGTCTTATGAGCCATTTCTCCATATTCACTACTAATCTTTATAATATAATTAGGCATTTACTAATTTAGGCATTAATAATACAATTAATCATAAAAATAAAATAAATTAATAATAAAAATAAAAATAAAATTACCTAGCTCTAGGTCATTTCAGGTTTAAAATGGAATGGCATTACATTAAAAATCACTATCTAATTTTCTCTTTCTATCTTCCATCTTCTCTTCCTCAAACCTCTGATCTAATTTTTTTCCTTTTCTGGCTTATGTCATCATTTCAGATTGATCCTGTGGATAGAAAAGCTGTAGACAGTTAAATAGCTTCTCTTTCTGTCACTGTTTTGAATTTATGTACATACCTCTTTTATTTGGGGTGGGATTCCTGGAGGAGAATGAAAGTACGATTTTATCAGGCTTTGGGATTTCTGTGCCAGAACATAACAACCCAGGACCAGGAAAATCAATACAGATATTCCCAAAATTGTTACCATGACTTGTTGAAACTTAGCTGAAGCTGTAAAAATCAAAGAGAATTTAAAAAAATATGTCACTGAGAGCATGAGCTAAATATCTGTGAAGCTTTGTATTCAAACATTAGCTTAAAACCTATCTAGAATTCATTTTGTTTGTTTGTTTTTTGGTAGGCAATTGGGGTTAGATGACTTGCCCAGGATCACACAGCTAGTAAATGTTAAATACCTGAAGGCAGATTTGAACTCAGATCCTAAAAACTCCAAGGCTGGTGCTCTATCTACCATGCCATCTAGCTACCCCCAATATTCACTTTCAAATAAAACAAATAGACATAATCTTCTAACACTTATCAAAAAGTAATAACCTGTTTCTATAATTTGTGAATTTGTAGTGTGTAGCTACAATTCAAATCCTAGCACATTTTTCATTTCTTCAGTATAATGTTCTGCTCTTACTGTTTTGCTTCCCTCAAAATGAAAAGAAATATCTCTTATCTTCATCATTCTCAACACTTGGAATTCATGCTTAAAAATTTTTCTAGTCTTTTAAGTTTTATGAGGCGCTGAAAGAATACAAAGAACACATATGCATTCATAAATTGTACATACCCTGAGATGAGATTTCGAAGCAAGATGTGTTACTTAATTGCCCAAAGAGAGGGTCATTCAGATGGGAGGGATTCAGTTTTGCTTGTACTTGTAAACAATATTCATTTGGGACTTTTAAGTTATTCAGCTCAATGGACTGGCTTGGGAAAGGACCCTTGATCTATCAGAAAAACATCACAAACAAATTATTAGGATTTCTCATGCTTTTGCTCATATTAGAGGGAAGATCTATATTATTTTTCATTCTTTGGAATATTTTCTCAACTTCAAAATTCATGTACCAAAGAAAGAGAAAAAATGGTAGTTTTTGTTTAAAAAAATACAGAAGAAAGGAAAAGGAAGTGTAGATGCAGTCACAGATAAGCAGAAAAGTTTTATTATCATGTTAAAAACAAAGTAACAAGTTTATTTTCATAATACTCTGTTCTGAAAATATGTATTGTATCTAGGATATACTGCAACATATTTAACATATATAGGACTGCTTGCCATCTGGCGGGGGGGGGGGGTGGAGGGAGGGAGGGGAAAAAATGAAACATAAGCGATTGCAAGGGATAATGTTGTATAAAAATTATCCTGGCATGGATTCTGTCAATACAAAGTTATTATTAAATAAAATAAAATTAAAAAAAAATAATACTCTGTTTTGTAATAGTAAATTGTTTATTTTTGTTGATGTCTTAAGTTCAGAATAAAAAGCACTATAATTTTTTTGGGGAAATTACTTCAATGTATTAATCAAAATTTGGATGTTCCAATTGATAAAGTGTTATGAATTAATATAGAAGTATTTTCACACTTCTCTGAAAACTGGCAAATCTGAACACAAATATATCTAAAATCAAGAGATAGTCATGATTTTAGGATACATTTTTATGGATATCTTTTGTTTTTACATCACCTAAATTTCCTCCTTTCCCAGAGGTATTTTTAAGAGAGATTTTGTTTTTTCTCTCATTTTCAAGGTTTGAGGGGTGGAAAGGTAGAAAGGAAGTGGAGAAGGAGAGAGGCAGATTTTTGTTAACTAAAAACTAAAATATCATTGAAAATAATGATTTTGAAGGTGAATAAAAATGACGGGATACATCTCTTCTTTCCTTTCAATGTACGCATTCTGTCATCACTTAGCCCCCATTGTTTCCCTTTGGATTTTTTGATAGTAACTTGATTTAATGCTTTTTATTATATATTCACAGGAGTATATGTGAGAGAATCAGGCTTCTTTGCAATCTTTCATATAGTCATAACTAAAAGTTGATAAGCAATGTAATTTCCATGCCAATACACAGTTGTGAAGATTTGATTTGCTAATATCAGTTATTCAAGTGGATCTCATTATATGGGCTAGAAAAATCAAAGAGCTGTGTATTCCTTAAAAAAGTTTCTACTAGACTTCCCACTAATTCTGACAGAAGTATCCCTTGATGCTTAAACTATAAGGATTTTTTTTTTAATGTTAGAATATAACAGCCATTAAGACTATCTCTAATCTCAAAAAGCAAAATAGTAAGAGGGCAACTTTAACTGATATTGATAATGAAGTAAAAATCATTTTGCCTTATTCATCATGAACTACAAGACTGATGACAACAAAATGTTACCTGTTGAAAATAAGAATAAGAACATGTTTTATTTTGCTTCTTCGTAAAATATGAAATGAAAAAGAAAAAAAAAAACCAAGCAAATAAGAAAAAATGCTCTTGCCTTTTTTTCTCCTTCTTTCTCCCAATAATGGACAATATAATCAAATTTGTCAGGTTCTACTTTGAAAGGAGGCTTAAAGTTGATGATAAGAGAGCCATCATGTGAGGTCACAACCACATCTAATGGAGGTCCTATTGTTGCTGAAAGTGAAAGAATAAATCAAATTTTAAAATTAACAAAAGAAAATATGATTTTTAAGCCTTTAAACATATCTGTTTCTACATTTGGTATAATGTAACAAGGAAAAATTCAAATTTAAATGCTAGAGAATATAATAATGGTTAGCATTTGTGTATCACATAATAGTTACAATGACTTTTAAAAAAATATTATTTTAACTTCATAGCAACCATTCATATCTTGCCTTTACTTAATTTTTTTTTTTTTTTTTTTTTTTTTGGTGAGGCAACAGAGATTAAGTGAATTGCCTAGAGTCACACAGTTAGGAAGTATTAAATGTCTGAGGCCAGACTGGACTCAGGTCCTCCTGACTTTTGGGTTGGTGCTCTAATCACTGCACTACCTAGCTCCCCTTTGTCCTTTGTTTTCAAAAAAGACCAAGAACATCATAGATGATGTCTTGACTTGCACGTGAATTGGATTTAAGTAAGACAGAGTTGCACAAAGTTGTCTGTCTCACTTTTTCTTCAAGACTCATCAATGTCCAGTGGCAGGGCAAAAGCCAAGGTGACTGGCAATGGCCTGGAATGCAGTGGATGACCTTGGTGTTTTTAATGCTCTAAGTGCTGTGTACCACTTGTTTTAGCCACCTCCATGGCTGTTGGAACAAATTGTTTTTATCCACCCATTCTACAAGGGAAAGTCTTTACATGCTTGGGACAGATAACCCCTCCAATTCACTGACAGGTTTGAGGCCTGATTCAACCTGTCAGCCAAGACACTGCCCAGGTATAGCCAATGTGCATGCTACAGCTTCCTGGAGCCATAGGTGAGAGTTGAGTGAATCAGGTAGACAAAATATAAGGAAAGGATCAAAGAGAGGTTTCCTCAATACAATCAAGAAGCCTGAAACTTCCAAAAAAGAGTAGGAACAGGAAACATGTCCCCTATCCAGAGTAGGATTAGTCAGCTTTTTACAGGTCCTCAGCGAAACCTATCTTTCTGAACTATCACAATGACAAAAACAGGATTCAAATCCAGTACTTTAACTGGAAATCTAACTTTCTTTCTGCTACATCATAGCTGCCTGGCCATTACTTAACATCTGTAGACCTCAGTTTCCTCATTTTAAAATGTATTTTGTAATTCATGACAAATTGAATGAAGAAGCAGATATTAAGAACTTACTATGTGTCAAGTACTATGAACTGGCATCTATTTGCTTATCTCAGAGAAAGATTGTGGAGAAAGTCCATTGTAAACTACAAAAGACTACAGAAATGTGAGTTAAAGGCTGGCCAAGGCTGAGGAGCCTTGCCAAAAAAATAATGGGTTTTGTACACAGCTATTATTATTCAGAGTTTGAACCTGTAACTTTAACTGTGACATCATTTGCCTCCAAACCTAACTGAACTGACAAGAAATACCTCTATGAATATAAAGTCTTTTCAAAATCAGAATCTGCCCTCACTGGCCAAATTCCCATTAGTTTAGTTTATTGCTGTCACCGAAAAAGAAAAATACTTTAATATACTTTCACATAGACACCTGGGTATTAGCAGATTGATTGCCAATGTACAGAGTGGTCATAAAGTAAACTGACACATTCCAGCTTCTTGCATTGGAGATGGATTGTGAACATGGATTATAGTCAAAATAAAGGCTTAGGTGAATAAAATTTAGTAGTATAAATGGATTAGAAAGGTTTAGGTAGAGGCAGAGTGGTTTTGAGACTACTAATCTCTCCTGTTAGATACTAAACAGTTCTAATTAGTTGTTAAATCCACTGGGATTAACATCAGTTCCATCTGATTGATAAACCTCTATATTCCTAGATGAGTTGGTCCTTATATACCAGACTTAGTTTGCAGCTCAAACAACTGTCTACTGTTTTTCCAATAGAGTACTGAAACTGTCAGGTTTATTCTCAGTGGTCTAAAATTCGAAAATGACTGTGAACAGGTAATAGTATTTTTAATTGGCATAGGTTTTGAGTTGGATATTTACTCTCTCACAAAAGTAGAAATAGAAAATAGAATATAAAAGCAGAAAAACAGAAAGAAAACATGGAAGCTGGAGAAATAATTTTTCACTTCTAATAGTTAAAATAAAGAGGAAAAAAGATAAAAAGTTCTTACCATTTCGGAAATGCTGAAACCAAGGAGCCAATGCCCAATCAGAAACTAACTCTCCTAGTTGAGCTTTAACACGTAAAGAAATATTGAAATAATGTGGAAAACATGAAGAATCATATGCTGTGAAGTTACATATTGATTCTGCAATTCTGGTACAATTAACACATGTCATACTGCTCCAACTGTTCTTGAGGCTATGGGGAAAAAAGCATTTTCAAATCAGTGCTTTCTTCCTATATTACTATATAAATAAAATGCTTTCTTCTTTTTAAAATCTTTTTTTATTTGTATCTTTTATTTTATTCTACTTCCTCTTTCTTTTCTCACTTCCCTGTCTAGTGAGTTATCTCTTCTAACGAGGAGAAAAAATGTTTAGCAAAATGAGCCAACACAAGCATATGCAACATTATGTACTCACATGTCCTATACTGGACATTGTCATAGCCATGTTTATTGTTTTTCCAATTTGCTTACTTCACTCTGAATCAATTCATGTCTCCCCATGTTTCAAATCCTTTAATTCCATGTTTCATATATTATCTAAAGAATTAGTACTTTATTGGGGAAAATATGTAAAGTGTTCAAGCTCCAATACTAGGGAAAAGTATGTTTATGTAGCTTGTATATGTGTATATGTAAATATATATGCATATGTATATATGTGTATTTACACTTATATTTAATAGCACATTCTATAATCTTCTTAGGAGCACGGTGTATAACATACTGGGCCTGGAATCAGGAAGATCTGAGTTTAAATTCTGCCTTGGAGATTTAATTAACCATTGTCTACTTTAGTTTCTTCAATTATAAAATGGGGATAATAAAAACACTACTCTCCCTAGGTGGTTGTGAGGATCAAATGTGATGATATTTGTAAGAAACACTTAGTATGCTGCCTGAAATAATAATGCTTATTTTATTCCCTTGTCTTTCCATCTACCTTATGCACAGTGAACACAATTGAATGCAAACATAGATCATACCAAACACAAAATAACTTCTCAAAGGTGAAACCTTTGGGCTGCTAGCTTTCCTCCCTTTCACTGTCTATCACAGTTAAGTGTATAGCATACATTCACAGCAAAGACAAGTAAATTTATATCTAGAAATACCTGGTAATAAGTTAGCCTCAATGAAATCAAGAGAAGAAGAGTCTTTGATTATGGTGTCAAAGGTAGGTAATTTTGGTCATGTATTATTACTTCTAGTAGAAAAAGTAAAGCCAGAGAACTTTGTGATATTTGGAGGGAAGAGAATGTCAGGGGGAATAAAAGGGTAATAATAAAACTGGCACTTTAGGCAAGTACTTCACCAAAGAGCACATTTCTGAATTGGCCACAAGTCATGTTTCTTAAATAATTAAAGTTCCTGATACTCAATTCAGACTAAATGCAATCACATCAAAACTGATAGTCAGATACACTGACAAAAATGTATACACCTCGCACTTCAGGGAAAGTAACAATAAAACACTCTCACTCCTAACCTACACAACAAGAATAAAAGAACTGGGAACTGTGGTCACTGACAGTAACTTTCTGACAGTAGGTTAGAGGGCTCTCAAACCACAGAGAAAAACAATGAGTGCTTCGTAATCAGAAAGCCTCCAACACAAGAACTGACAACCTCAGACCTGTGACTGAACACATGAGAAAAGATGTCTGCCTCAAACACTACTACATTGTAGGGAGTTCAAAACAAATCATCTCTGCTTGCTTAGAAAAAAGAGTTTTAAGTAAGAATGCTGAAAAATGATGTTTAAAAATTTGACTATCTCAAAATTCCAATTTAGGAATCAAGTCTAGAAATATGAATAAATGAAAGAAAATATCAAATATACTGAAAAAGTAATATGGGTTAAAAAAAAAAAAGCCAATGGATAAACCCTAATAAAAACCAGTAACTCCACAATAGTTATAAATTGAACCTTGGAAGAAAAAAAAAATCACCATCATAAGGGATTCAAGAATAGCTAGAAGAAATGAAATTAGAGATTTTTTTTAAAATGCCATGTTCACTTCTTTTTTCTGTGTTTTTCCCTTTTGATCTGACACATATTGCTGCTAACATTTAAATTCAGGTTTTCTTAACTCCAAGTCTATCACTCTCTCTACTATGTAGCTTTTTAATGTTTAACATCTATGAAAATATTATAAAAATCACTGGTACCTTGTTGTTGGGCAATTGATTTTTCCATGGAATTATTCGTATATCCCCCACCCCTTTTTTTTCCTCCATTAATTTCACAGAAATTCAACTGTTTTTAGTTACTTCTTGATATAAAAAGCTGTTTTAAAAGAATTTTCTTTTTAAAATTATAAACATAATAATTAGTAACAAAAGCTTTTATTATCAATACCAAACATTTATACAGCATTTCAACACTTGAAAGGACTTACAAATATTATCTCATTTGAGCTTTACAACAACCATGGGAAATGGATGTTATTATTATCCCCATCTTAAAGATAAGGAAATTGAGGCTGAGAACAATTAAGTGATTTACCCAAAGATACATTTGAACTTGGATATTCTGGCTCCAGGCTCAGTGCCCTAACTATTGTGCCATCTAATTCCTGGGTGGTAATGCAACTTTTTTTTTTTTAACATTTAAGAAAATATCTTACAAGAAAATGGACCTCCAAAAGGTATGAACAGACACTTTTCAAATGAAGAAATTAAAACCATTTCTAGTCATATGCAAAGATGCCCCAAATTACTATTGATCAGAGAAATGCAAATTAAGACAACTCTGAGGTACCATTACACATCTCTCAAATTGGTTAAGATGATAGGAAAAGACAATGACGAATGTTAGAGGGGATGTGGGAAAACTGGGACACTAATACATTTTTGGTAGAGTTGTAAACTGATCCAACCATTCTGGAGAGCAATTTGGAATTATGCCCAAAGGGCTATCAAACTGTGCAAACCCTTTGATCCAGTGGTGTTTTTACTGGGCTTGTATCCTAAAGAGATCATAAAAAAATGAAAGGGACCCACATGTCAAAAATGTTTGTGGTGGCTCTCTTTGTAGTAGCTAAAAACTAGAAACTGAGTGAATACCCATCAGTTGGAGAATGACTGAATAAGTTATGATATATGAATGTTATGGAATATTATTGTTCGGTAAGAAATGACTAGCAGGATGATTTCAGAGAGGCTTAAAGAGACCTACATGAACTGATGCTGAGTGAAGTCAGTAGAACCAAGAGAACATTGTACACAGCAACAAGATTATATGATGATCAATTCTGATGGAAATGGCTCTTTCCTAAAATGAAATGATTCAGGCCAGTTCCAATAGTATTGTGAAGAAGAGAGCCATCTGCACCCAGAGAGAGGACTGTGGGGACTGAGGTCACAACATAGCATTTTCACTCTTTTTGTTGTTGTTTACTTGCAGTTTGTTTTTTCATTTTTTCTTTTTGATCTGATTTTTCTTGTGCAGCATGATATTTGTGGAAATATGTATATGTTTAACCTATATTAAGTTACTTGCCATCTAGAGGAGAGGGTAAGGGAGGGAAAAATTTTAGAGCACAATATTTTTTAAGGATGAATGTTGAAAATTATTTATGTATATACTTTTGAAAATAAAAAGCTTTAATTAAAAAAAAAACAACCTTGATTTAACACTCAAACATTATTGGGAGTTGTTCAGACTATGCCATTAATGTAAAAATAAAGTTTTCAGAAAAGAAAAAAAAAGAAAGTGGACTTCCTTTTCTTTGTTGAAATAGAAAGTTATAGGAACAGAATCTTGCTTATGCTATCAGACTCTAGTGATACACTGGTTAGGATTACATAAGTGAAGAGCTTTATAAACCTTAAAAATGATATATATATATATATATATATATATATATATAATGTTATTATTAACATTATATATCACTAAAATATTTTTACAAGAACTATTATAGATGGAGAATGATGGCTAGCTGGGGTAAAGAAGTTTTGAGTTTCTCTTTCCTAAGCTCCATATAAGTTCACTCCATACAAGTTCAAATCTGGCCGCAAACATTTACTAGCAGTGTGCTCAGTTTCCTCATCTGTAAAATGGGGATAATAATAGCATCAACCTCCCAGAATTGTTGTGAGGAGCAAACAGAATAATATTTGTAAAGCAATTAGCATGGGGCCTGGCACATGGTAGGCTTTGAAGAAATGCTTTTCCCTTTCCTTTCTCTTTCCTCTCTGACAATGCATTGAAATTTGTAATCTTTTTCTTACTATTGATCTGCTGATGAAATGAACTGAATATTGAATTTTTTCTCAAGTCTGTATCTGTTCATTGAAGAGCAAATAAAAAAAATACTTATACAGTAATAAAAGAGGAAAGTAAGCTTTTGGTAAAAAAAATTTGGGAGTTATTTAAACTCTCTTAAACATGGAGCTGTTGGAGGAAAAGTTTGAAATTTCATTCTTTAGAGAATTAAAATATCTATCTGTATATGTGCATAAATATAGATAAAACATAATGTATATAAACATACACACATATACATACACCCATATAACTAATAGATATTCATATGTCAGTCAGTCAACTAACATTTATTATATACCTACACTGTTCCAGGCATAGTACTAAGTGATATGGATACAAAGAAACACAGAAGATTGTTTCTGCTCACAAAGGACTCATAATCCAATGGGAAATAACAACTTATAAACAGATATGTACATATAGGACAAATTGGATATAATCTCAGAGGGAATGAACCAGCATTAAGAGGAATTGGGAACAAAAGTGGAGCTTTAGCTGAGACTTGAAGTTTTGAAATCAGGGAAGCCAAGAGGTGAAGATGAACAAGGGAAAAGTTCCAATCACTAAGTAAGATAAATAATCTGCCCAGTATGGATCTTTCTTAGTAGAGGCAGCATGATCTCATATTAATAGTGTTAAGTTTTAGAACTGTCCTCCAACATACTATTGAAACCAATAAAAAGTACTTTCAGAAAATTTTGTAATTTTGTAATTTGTAATTTTTCTTTTAAAAAAATTTTAATAATGGCTTTTAATTTTTAAACTACATACAAAGTTAGTTTTCAACATTCACGTTTGCAAAACCCTGTGTTTCAAGTTTTTTTTTCTGCTTCCTTTCCTCCACTCCCTCCCCTAGACAGCAAGCAATCCAATATATGTTAAACTTCTGCAATTCTTCTATACATATTTCTACATTTATATAGATAGTATTTTTGTTCAGTCATTTTTCAATTTCATGTTTGTCTTTTTGCGACACCATTTGGGGTTTTTCTTAGCAAAGATATTAGAGTGGCTTGCAATGGAAAATCTTCTTTTTCCAGCTCATTTTACAAAAAGGAAACTAAACAGGATTAAATTACTTCCCCAGGATCATAAATTTGACCCCATACACTTGCATACTTACATTATTTGTGTATTTAGAAACAGTAAGTATCCAAGGGTCAAATTACTTGGCCCTGTATCCTTGTACACTTAAAAATAGTGTCTGAGAAAAAATTTGAACTCAGGAAAAAGAATAGTCCTGATTCCAAACTCACTGCTCTATTCACTGTGCCACCTAGTTGTACCACAGATGTTAGATAATGTACTTACAATTTATACTCCACGCTGTATAGGACTGGGCCTGTTAAATTGCTTATGGGGACAGGATCCCATCTCAGAACTTGCTCTAAATTATAAAGGTGAATTCTCAAGTTTTGTGGAGCTGGTAGCCTGGCAAGTGGTTCTTTAAAAGAAAAGAAGATTATCAGGTTATTAAAATTTTTGTACTTCATACACAGCAACAAACATCATGATCTGTTTTATATCTCTTTTTAATGAGCAGTCTTTGGCAATCAATCAAATGATTAACAAACACTACTGAAATGTGAGACTAGAAAATCAAAACAAAGTTTCTAAGATATAATCCAAAAGACAATGTATGTTTTGAGAAGATGTTCAAGTTGAAATGATATATAGGTTCTCCTACTTGAAATTCCATATGAGATATGGTCATGTGAGGGGTACAACTTTGAAAGCAGATTTTTCCTACAAAAAGCTAAATGTCCAACCAACTGACAGATTTACATTCTATATAAAGAAAATTTTCCTATAAATAAATCAAGTAAGCAAGAAGTTATTGTTCACTACATGCCAAACACTAAGATATAAAATTCATTTACAGATAAAGGCAAAAACAAAAGTCCTTAGTCCCTGACCTCAAGGAACTTCCATTCTAAGGTGGGGAGTAAGAATTGTTCAAAAGTGAAACAGGCCTTGAAGATACCTAGTTAGTTCCCATTCACTAAGGGTATCTAAGAAGAGCCTAGATGAGCAGTCTGGGAAATAAAAAGATTTCATGATGAAGAAGGTATTCATGCTGTGTTGGGATATCCTGTATATGTTAACATGCTGGCCTAAATAAGGTGATATGTCATGTAAGTAGAATTTCTTAGTATAATAGGTTTGGAACAGTTTCCCTTTCTTTGCCTTTGTTTTCCTCTGGCATCAAATAGCCCTTCCAATTCAATCAGACAATCTATAAACATTTGTTAAGCACCAACTAAAAGGTGAGACTGTTCTTTTTTTTTTTTTTTTAAAGTATTTATTTATTTACATTTTTTTAAATTAAAGCTTTTTTCTATACAAAACATATGCATGGGTAATTTTTCAACAATGACTCTTGCAAAAACTTCTATCTGTTTCAACTTTTCCCCTCCTTCCTCCCCACCCCCTTGCCTAGATGGCAGGTAGTCCCATAGATGTTAAATATGTTAAAGTATATTAAACAAGCATTTATTAAGCATCTATTATGTACACTAAGTATATATATAATATACATATATATTTTTTAATAACTTTTTATTGACAGAACCCATGCCAGGGTAATTTTTTACAGCATTATCCCTTGCACTCACTTCTGTTCCGATTTTTCCCTTCTCTCCCTCCACCCCCTCCAACCAAGCAGTCCTTTACATGTTGAATAGATTACAGTATATCCTAGATACAATATATGTGTGCAGAGCCGAACAGTTCTCTTGTTGCACAGGGAGAATTGGATTCAGAAGGTATAAATAACCCAGAAAGAAAAACAAAAATGCAAGCAGTTTATATTCATTTCCCAGTGTTCTTTCTTTGGGTGTAGCTGCTTCTTGATCAATTGATCTATTGAAACTGAATTAGCTCTCTTTATCGAAGAGATCCACTTCCATCAGAATACATCCTTAAACAGTATAGTTGTTGAGCTATATAATGATCAGGGTGAGACTGTTCTAAATAAGCATAGGAGAATACAAAAAGAAGAAAAAGACTGACTGCCTCTGCTCTCTCAAGGAACTTACAAGCTAGTGGGAGAGACAATATGGAAATAAATATATTACAGGATAAATAGGAAATAATTAAAAGAAAGAAAGCACTAGAATTAACAGGGGTTAGGGAAGGCTTCCTGTAGAAGGCAGGATTTCAGTTACATCTGAAAGGAAGCCAGGAGGTAGAAATGAGGAGGGAGAGCATTCCAGGACTGGAGGAAAGCCAGAGAAAATGCCCAGAACCAAGAAATGGAGGGTCACCTAGTATTCACTTCTGATGATTGGATAGAGAGCAAACTGAGTATGCAGGGATAGTATTCCTAGGTAGGAAGCCCTGGGCAGTGTACTTAGAAAAGCATAAGTTTCAAAGCTGTCCAAAACAGCAATTGTGTGGTACAGAAGCCCTGCAAAGGGGAGGGTCTCATTTCTAGCATATATATATATATATATATATTCCAGCTGACAATGACTAAAATAAACAGCTTTCTAACCAGTTGAGAGGGGCAGAGTCCAGCAGCAGTTTACTCTTGCTCAGACATTTTTGGGGAGCACTGAAAGCCCCCATTTTTGAGCTTTTTCTCCTTTTTTGCTGAGGCATTTGGGGTTAAGTAACTTGCCCAAGGTCACACAGCTAGGAAGTGTTAAGTGTCTGAGGTAAGATTTGAACTTAGGTCCTCCTGACTTCAGAGCTGGTACTCTATCCACTACACCAACTAGCTGCCCCTCTTTGCATATATTTTGAAAATAAAAAGCTAATTTTTAAAAAAAAGAGTTCAGAAGTTAATGTTCATTAATATTGGAACCGATATATATTGGTGGAGAGTATAATTGAGAAAAATTAGCATTTTCTGATGTAATGTGATATTAAAGGGGGCATTACACACACAATTAATTTCTAGCAGAACCAGTAGTTGTTTAAATGTTACATTAATTTCTATTTTACAAAAAACAAACACACACTGGAAAAGCCAGAGGTTTATTTATTTTTATTTTTATTTTTTGGCTGAAGCAATTGGGGTTAAGTGACTTGCCCCAGTCACACAGCTAGGAAGTATCAAGTGTTTGAGGTCAAATTTGAACTCAGATTCTCCTTACTTCAGGGCTGGGGCTCTATTCACTTCCCCACCTGGCTGCCCCAGTTAATTTTTTTACATGAAATTTTGTTTTGTTTTTCCTAACATTTACCTTTTGACAGCTGGCACAAAGTAGTTGATAAAAAGCAGGACTTGAAGTTAAGATGCAGGTTTAAATCTTGCCTCATATACATTCTAGCTGTATGATCCTAGTCAAATCATTTAATTTTTTTGAATCTCATTTTCCTCAACTGTAATATGAAGGTCTTGGACTAGAAGACTTTTAAGGTTCTTTCTGCTCTAAAATTATAATCTTCTATGTCTCTGTGATTCTAAATCCCACAGCAAAACTGGGATTACAAAATCAGATCTTCCTCCTATCACAGTAGGGTTCTTTCCACTCATAAAAGAATATAACCCAGGGGGTGGGGAGAATTGAACTTTTGAAATGCACCTCTTCAGCAAAAGATCTGGAAATAGATATTGGATTAAAAAAAAAAGTGTCAGACTCTGCTTCCTTTCTTCCTTTGGCCAATGAGGAACCGTCCCATTAAAGCTACCTCAAGTAATTCCCTAGACCTTCCAACATCTAAACCAGAAGAAAAAAGGCGATGGGGAAAGGGAGGTGATTTTCAGGAGCTAAAGCTGTCAAAGCTTAGTGACCAAGCCGAACATCAACCAATAAACTTCTATTTAGTGACAGTGGCTCCTCTTTCTCTTTCCCCCTTCCCCCATTCCTTTCCTTTCCTTGCCCATCTCCTCTCCAAGCCAGCCTTCTTCCGGTGGAAGACTAGCTTGCGCTTCCTTACCTGTAGGGGAAAGTGACAAACTCAGGCAGCCCCAGCAGCAGAGGATGAGGACCAGCCGGAGGCCGTCTGTCAGGCCTGCCCAGCAGGCCCGAGGCTGCATGGCCCCCGAAGATGGCTCGGCTCGGCGGGGGCCTGGCCTCTAGCTCAGAGTACCTCGGGCTTCCCGAGCTCTCTTCCGAGAGCTGCTCTCGCCGCTGCGTACTTGGCCATTGTCTCTCTGCAAGGTGCCAGATACCCAGGCCCCCAAACTCTACCTAGAAAAAGGGGCGAAGCCACCGGAGCGGGGGAATGGAGAAGTCAGTGCTTCAGTCACCGCCTTCTCCGCGTCCCTCCTGATCTGACGCTTCCCGGACGGGCTCCGCCTCTTGGGGATTCCCTGGCTAGATTGGAAGCCCGCAGCTGCGCTCTACCTGGGCGTGCCAAGCCTGACTGGGTCAAAGTCTAGTCTAAGTTTAGAGGTGCCCTCTTCCCTCTCCCCTCCCGGAGATGAGCCTGGGAGCAAAAGAGAATCCAGGGGAGGAGGGGAAAAGAAGTGAAATTAAAGGGCCATGTTCCTTTTTTCTCTATGAAATTTTCCCCTACAGCTCCGGGGTACGCCGAGGCTACTGTAACTGAACTCCAGCCCTAACCCCAAGCGTGGCTAATTATGAAATTAAAATTTCATCTGAAACTTTTCCTCATTTTTTTTTAGTTGAGAGTAAGCCGCCCTTGAGGCCATCTAGAATTAGAGATATATAGGAAGGACTTTGAGCTCATGAGATTATAAATTTTTTGACCTTACAACTTTCAGTATGTAGGGCATGTCATACGACTAGTCGCTAATAAAGCTAGCATTTAGTTTTCCGTATGCCAGGTGCATTTTAAAGATCAAGTCCTTTGATCCTCATCACAACCTCGGGTGATAAGTGCTGTGCTATTATTACTCCCGTTTTACAGTTGAGAAAGTTGAGATTAGGGGATTTGCCCAGGGTCACATTGAGGCAGTGTCTAACAGAGGTCAGAGTTGAACTATAGCTTCACTATATATAGTGGCCAAGCCGAACATCAACCAATAAACTTCTATTAAGTGACAGTGGCTCCTCTTTCTCTTCCCACTATGGACAAGATCCAGTGCCCTTTCCATTGAGCCACCTAGCTGCCAACATAAATGTATGTTCAGTTGAATTGAAAGAGTTGAATATTCTTTTTACCAAAAAGAAGGCAACCTACACATCTGACATTTTCTAGGACTATATGTATGTGTTTGTGTATTATATGTATATTATATAGAGAGAGTATGTTTAAACATGTATATATTTGTCCTCAAAGTCTCAGTGCAATTTGTTTCATGCTATTAAAGCACTAAGTCTTTTCAGGGGTCCTCAAACTTTTTAAATAGGGGGCCAGTTCACTGTCCCTCAGACTGTTGGAAGGCCGGACTATAGTAAAAACAAAAACTTTGTTTTGTAGACCTTTAAATAAAGAAACTTCATAGCCCTGGGTGAGGGGGATAAACGTCCTCAGCTGCTTCATCTTGCCCGAGGCCCATAGTTTGAGGACCCCTGTGAGGCTATATTATGCATTTGAGCCCAATACAACCCTATGAAGTAGGCAATATAGTTATTGTCCCTATTTTACAACTGAAGAAACCAAGGCTCAGAACCATTGTGTAAATTACAAACAGTTAATTAGGTGTCAGAGGCAGAATTCAAACTCAAATCATTCTGATCCCAATTTTGGAACTAGGAAATGCTTTGAAAGTAAAAAGATGTATAACTTCTTTTGTGGTTCTGAAAATATATTTGGAATTAAAAAAAAACAAACAGGAGTTCAATTATATTTGTATATCCTTCAAGGGTCTCTCATAGCATCTTATATAGTGTTGTAAAATGAATAAATAGATCAAAGAAATGGCTTTCAAATTATGTGAATTCATCAAGGCATTTGATGAAGTTTCAGTTGTACTTTTCTTTTACCCACTTAATCTCATTCTACTTTGTAGTTGTGTGTGTGTGTGTGTGTGTGTGTGTGTGTGTGTGTGTGTCTGTGTGGTGAGTTATTCTGATCATTAGATTATAGAATTGTAGATCCATAGAGTTGTAAAAAATCTCAAGGGTCTTCTGATTCAATCCCTACCCAAATTATGCTTCCCATGTTTAGTCCACCCCCATTTCCCAGCAATTGATCATGTAGCCTTTTGTTTGAAGATCTTTAGAGCCAAAGAAATCACTTTCTTCCCTTTATTTTTCACCCAATTATTCCTATAACTGTCATTTCTATAAGAAAAAAAATGTTTCTTGAGGGCAAACAGGTATTGTCTTCATTTTGGCTTTTTCAGTAATTTACACATGGAACATAATACATATTTACAGAATATCCTTGTTAAAAAGATGGAACAATATCTGTGAGGTAATAATAGAATTCCTTGGATTAATACCTGGCTGAATGATGTAAGCTAGAGTGTTGATAAATGGATCATGCCAACATAAAAACTGAGATCTGTTCTGGAAAGATTTACATGAACTGATGCTGAGGGAAAAAAGCAAAACCAGGAATATATTGTACACAATAACACAAGAATGTCTGATGACCAACTAGAAAGACTTGGCTCTTTTCAGTGCTTCAGTGATCTAAAGCAATCCCAATAATTTTCTATAGAAAATGTCATCTGAAAAAAAAAAAGAAAATGTCATCTGTATCCAGAAAAAGAACTATGGAGACTGAATATAAATCAACACATGCTATGTTCACTTCTTTTTTCTGTTTTTTTTTTTTTTTTAATTTCTCCCTTGGTTTTTCCCTTTTGCTCTGATTTTTCTTTCCCAACATGATACATAAAATAATGTGTGTTAAAAAAAAAATAGAGGCCTCTAATGGTATACTTTAGAGTTTTTCCTTGGTCCCTGTCCTATTCAATATATTAATCAATGACTTGGATCATGACAGACATTGATATCAAGCTGAATGTGTCAAAGGAATTGGAACCAGCCTCTAATGTGTAGGGACAGACCTAAACAAAGCAGGCTACAGGCAGGAGAGTCAGGAATCAAACAGAAAATTAATTTCAAAATTAGGGAAAGGCTTGCAAGTATGTGCTGGTGTAATGGAGGAGATGTGTGTGTCCAATTTAGTGTGAGAAGATCTCAACACTTATACTATGGTTATGCAGTATGTCTGACAATGAGGGAATAACAGTAACAATCTGACTAGTTTGGTTCATTTAGCTGGGATTCAATGACCAGAAACTCTTCTGAGATTTCGCTGTGGTTGAGATCATCCAGAGAGTAAGAGCAAAGGATTGTTGTTATGCCAAGTTCAGGGCACAACCCGTTGCTGGACCTTAACTCTGGAAAACAGTCTCCTAATATCTTGACAAATAACACAAAACTTAATATATAGGATGTAGAATTGGGATTCAAAAAATTGTTGATAAGCAAAATGGTCCATAATTAACAGGATAAAACTTGTTAGGAATAGATGTAAAATCCTGCCTTAAGTTAAAAAAAAATCAGCTGCAATAGTGAAAAAAGATCTGTATCCAAGAGGGTTGGGAGACTTATTTCCATTAAGGTATCCTAGCTTTGAATATGGACCAGATTTAGTTCTAGGAAAGTCCAAGGGAGCCAGGCTCTTTCTGTATTTTTTGACCTATTATGTCTTCACTCTGGAGCCTTGGGAGAAATCAGTCTATCTCTGTCACTTTGTCTCTCTCTGTCTCTGTCTCTACCTCTATCTCATATTTAAAATATTTTTTCAATTATTAAACATGTATTTTTTTCCCCTCCCACCTTTCCCCATTCCATTGGGTATCAAAAGAAAAAGAAAACCTTTGTACAAGTAAACATAGTCAAGTAAAACAAATTTCCACATTGTTCATCACCTTTCTGTCATGAGGTTGGTAGCATTCTTCATTATGTCTTCTGGATCATTGGGTTGATTGAAGTTCTTTCAAAATTGTTGATTTTTATTTATTTGTTTTATAATATTTAAGTTATGGTATAAATTATTCTCTTGGTTCTGCTCACTTTATTCTCCATCAGTTTATATAAATCTTCTTAGGGGAAATCTCTTAAAATTTAGGAATGATTCTAGAATTCTAGAATCTTCTAAGAGGGATTAATTAACAGGGTCTCTTCCACAAAAATGCAAATTATATTAAGTACAAAACAGCAGCATGTTTCTTCACCAAAAAAGAAATGCTTCAAATGCAAAAAAAAAAAATCATAAGTGTACAATGATAAATAATTAGAGCAAGATATAATAATCCATTGTACCTATTACACTCTCCTGAATGGTTAATATTTAAAATATGAAAACATGAAACAACACTTTATGGCATTGCTCAACAGGCATTTCACATTTACCTCAGTTCCTGTCCAAGCAATTTACTAAAACAAGTCAAGGTTGGACTTATCCACCTGGCAATAGTATTTTCCTCTGAGAAATTGTTGCAGAGATTGTCTCTAACTGGACAAATAGATTCCAGACCCAGAGACTTCTAACTTGAATTCATGAAGTTGCCATCAAGGCCATAAACATCCATCTAAAGATCATTATACAGTTACCTTTACTCAAGGAAAGAAGCAAAAGACAGAAAAGGTAGCCAGAGACTTGAGGCTCATACAATAAGAATGAGCATTTATATAGTATTTAAAGATTTGCAAATCATTTACAGATATTATGTTATCAGTTCTGAGAGGGAGTGATTATTAATATCCCTATTTTATTTTATTTTTATATAGATCATACAGGGCAATCATATAAAACATATTTCTATATTAGTTATGTTGTGAAAAAAGAAACAGAACAAAAGGAAAAAAAAACTACAGAAAAATAAAGTGAAGGTACTATATTTTGCAGACTAATTCTTTCTCTGGATTTGGATAGCATTTTCCATCAAAAGTCTTTTGGATTTGTCTTGGGTCATTGCTAAGAAGAGCTTAGTCAATCATAGTTGATCATCTTAACAATGTTGTGTTGCTATAATAATATTCTCCTAGTTCTGCTCACTTCAGTTTGCATCAATTAATGTAAGTCTTTTCTGTGAAGATCAAGTTAGCACCCTGGATACCTTAGAAACAGCTGGAGTCGAGATAAGCAAAAGCCCTTAATCTTTATTCTTGCTCTTTTGGGGTAGCAGTCAGGGGAATGGACACAGGAATCTCCACACCTTCTTTCTCTCTCTCCACAGCCAAAAAGTAACTTTTGCTTCTCTTACTCCACCCTCTAATCCCTCTTACAATTCTCTCTCTACACCAACAGGTGGAGCCGGCACAGAATAATGGGGCAGGCCATTTTCCAAGCATATGCTGATAGAGTGTTGTCCAATAAGTAATTAGTCTCAAGTGCTTGGTTGTCTGAACCTCAGTGCATGAACTCAGGAGTTTCAGCCCTTTACATCTCCCACTTTCTTTTGTTTTAGAACACAGGTGGTCATGCCATCCCTGACTTCTCAGGAAAGGAGGTGAAAACCCTGAAAAGGAGGTGATCACACCGCCCCCCCCCCAACATCTCAGGAAGGGAGATGAAAAGCACCAAAGGGAAGTGGGGGTTGCTAGCGGGTTTCTGGGCTGAAGGGTCTTATTAGAAACAGGTATGCACAAACCCATCAGCATGGGAGGTATTACACAAGCACATAGTATTAAAGCACAAGCTAGCAGTAGATGACTTTCCCCATAGCTGGTGCAGGCTCAATGTGGTGTAACAAACATGAATTGTACATGCAAGTAGTGATATAACAAACAATATAAATCAACATGGTGTTGTAAAAGATTGACAGACGTCCTAGAAGGAGGGTATGTAAACAACAGTCACACATATACCTTCTTCAGCAGCCAAGAGATAGTCCAAAACCAATCTATTGTTCATTGCTTCATGTGTCAGGGAATCCAATGATCCCCGCAAGTTTGTGAAGTCCTGCAACAGTCTTTTTATGTGTTAGGGAATCCAATGATTCCAGCAGATTTTGAAGTCCTGCAACAGTCTTATCATTTCTCAGAAAATCCAATGATTCTTGAGGGTTTTCAAGTCCTACAGCACATGTTAATTTGTGCATTAGTATAAAAGGTGTATATCTTGTCAGGTCTTATCCCAGATAATTGTACTGCTCCTCTTTTGTTATCCCAAATTGTACCACAATCTTATCATGTCTAAGAGAATCCAATGATTCCTGAGGGTTTTGAAATCCTACCACAATCTTATCATGTCTCAGAGAATCCAATGATTCCTGAAGGTTTTGAAGTCCTACCACAATCTTATCATGTCTCAGAGAATCCAATGATTCCTGAGGGTTTTGAAGTCCTATAATAATCTTATCATGTCTCAGAGAATCCAATGATTCTTGAGGGTTTTGAAGTCCTACAACAATCTTATCATGTCTCAGAAAATTCAGTGATTCCTGAGGGTTTTGAAGTCCAACAATTTTTGATGTCCATGAGTCAAATGCCATAACTGCATGCTCTTTCAGTAGTGGGCACAGTCAAAGACAGAACCACCTGATGTTTTTTGGGTCTTCTCCTTCATTTCAAGGGTCTGCTCCATATCTCTCTGATGGACAAAGCAAATAAGGCTCATTGGCATCCATCTGATTCCTAAGGAATCTAAATCTGTAGAGATACAAGCAAATCCTTTCCCTCAAGCAGTTAACCTATCTGGTCCCTTCCATTCACCACTTTCTGGATCTCTCCACATCACCTGGCGATTATCTAAAGATAGTGGAGCTGCTCGCACTGGACATTGCTCTCCTGGTGGGTTATAAAATCTGTCTACCGGAGCCAGTGCATCTTTGTCAAAAATCAAGAAGTTAATAGCATAAAGAGCTAGATTTAGAAGTCCTCTAGGGTTACCTGTGGCTCCCTCTTTCTTTTGTTTTTGGAGGAGCATCTTAATGTCTCGGTTTCTCCTCTCTACTATTGCCTGGCCTTGAGGATTAAAAGGTATGCCAGTGGTGTGGAAAATCTTATACTGTGCACAAAAGTGTACAAAATGACTGGTATTGCAAAAGTGAATCCTGAAAAGTGTCTACCACAACATGGATAAAAGACAGATGACCAAAAGATTTATAATGGTTCACATCCATTTGCCAGATTTCGTTGGATCTCAAACCACAAGGGTTCTTCCCTGGAGGCAGTGTAGGAGTGTGGAAAGGAAGGCAAGCTGTACAGCTTTTTACTATACTCCTAGCTTCCTCTTTTGTTATCCCAAATTGTAAACGCAAAGCTTGAGCAGCCTGATGGTATTTAGAATGGGATTCCTGGGCCTCCTAAAATAAAGGCATGCTGGCTAACATAGTTAAAAGGCTATCTGTCTTTGAATTCCTATCAAAAATAGAACCTGAAAGTCCACTAGATGAGTGGACAAGCAAGATATAAATCTTTCCTGGATGCTTTCTCACTTGCTCCTGAAGTTCCTTAAAAAGCTGCAAATTTTATTTGGGCTGTGGCAATTCTTTGTACCACACCTACTGAATAGGCTGAATCAGATATTATATTTATGTCTCCTGGGTAATAAGTGAGAGCTAGCATGATCGCATATAATTCGTTCCGCTGAGTGCACTGAAAAGGAGTTCTGACTACTCTCTTTATAGTTAAATCATGAGAGTATACAGCACAAATATTGTGTTTGGATGCATCTGTAAAGATAGTTGGTCCTTTAAGAGGAACTTTAGAAACCTTTTCTTCAAGAATCCACTGCCAATTATGTAATAATCTGGTTATCTTTAATGGAGACCCATGTGCAAAATTTGAAGCCATGGCTAATAAAATTTGCCACTCTGGGATAGTTAAATTGTGCATTAGTATAAAAGGTGTATATCTTGTCAGGTCTTATCCCAGATAATTGTACTGCTCGCTTAATGGCCTTTAATAAAATTCTAGTCACAAGCACTGGATAAAGAATAAGGCTTTGTTCTAATTGTGCTGGGAGGTTCACCCACTCTATCACGCTGTCTCCTTAATGAAGGACTGCTGTGGGTGCCTCTTGTGTAGCAAAAACTGTTATTTCCAAGACTCTTTCAACCACATTGGATAAAGCCAGTTCAACTTCTCTCAAAGCCTTTTTTTATAAGCTGGTGTGTGAGTTTAAAGCACTGTCTCTCCTTAAAATGTCATATAATGGTTGCAATTAATAAGTAGTCAAGCCTAACACTGGACACATCCAATGGATATCTCCTATCAATTTCTGAAAGTCATTTAAGGTGTTTAGCTTCTCTGTTCTTAAGGAAAGTTTTTGTACTGTAAGCACCTTAGGGTATCCTAAATACCCTATCCTAATATCCTAAATATTGAAAAGGAGCATGTCTTTGAATTTTTTCTGGAACTATGTGCAATTTGTAGTTCCTTAATGTTTCTATGGTCTTTTGTAGACATGCTTCTAACATTTGTTCCTCAGGTGCACATCCCAATATATCATCCATATAATGTAATAGCATAACTTTTGGAAATGCTTTTCTTACTGGAGTAAGAGCAGCAGCAACATACATTTGACAAATAGTAGGGCTGTTTTTAATTCCCTGTGGCAAAACTGTCCATTCATATCTTTTATAAGGCTCAGCTAAGTTAACACTGGGCACTGAAAAGGCAAATCTTTTCATATCCTCCTTATCTAGAGGGATAGAATAGAAACAATTCTTAAGGCTGAAGAGTTTCCATGGTTTCCATCTGTTCATTTACCTTTCTTAAATCAGTCAACATCTTTCATTTTCCAGATTTCTTTTTTACAACAAATACTGGGGAATTCCAAGGACTTAGAGAAAGTTGTAAGTGCTCTTGGTCAAGTTGCTCTTGTACTATATCTAAAAAGGCCTGAATTTTATTGCTACTTTCCATTAGATAGGAACACATGAAAGTGTTGGCAGGCCTTCAACAGCAGCCCTGCCTAAAAAAACAAGGTACTCATTTTTAATCCTAAGTGTTGTAAAATGTCTCTTCCCCACAGATTGATGGGGATTTTTTCAATTATAAAAGGAGTAAAAACTCCTGTTTCACCTTCAAAAGTTCATCTCAAAGGGGTAGCACTAACTTCAGCTGCTATTGATCCCCCTATGCCAAACATGTAGGTGTCTGTTTTAATCTTTGGCCAGTGACTGGGCCAGTTGGCACCTCTAATGACTGTACGATCTGCACCTGTGTCTACCAATCCTTCTAATGGTAGGCCATTTATATAGATAGTGAGCATAGGTCAGTCAGCTGTTACAGCTGTTGTCTAGTATATTCCTGTATTTTGTTGCTGGGAGTCAGAATCTGGGCGACTATCACCAGATTGTTTATTAGGATTCTGTATTAGTAAACCTTATGCTACTATTTGTAATGGGCTGAGGCTTGATGCACTGAGGTCCTAAGCACATGAGGCTAAATAGTAATTGGACCATCCTCTATTAATATATAAGCTTGGAGAAAGAATGGCCCCCGCCCACTCTTTGTGCAAGTCCTGATGTGTTGGTGGGTGGAGGCAGGGGAGTGAAAAAGGAAGGGGAGGAGAGCTGCTAGCTCTCTCTGCTAGCTGTTTGTTTCTCTTCTTCTTTTTGCTTTTTGCTGAGGCAGTTGGGGTTAAGTGACTTGTCCATGGTCACACAACCAGAAATTGTTTCTCTTCTTCTTTTTGCTTTTTGCTGAGGTAGTTGGAGTTAAGTGACTTGTCCATGGTCACACAACCAGGAATTGTTAAGTGTCTGAGGCTGGATTTGAACTCAGGTCCTCCTAACTTC
Source organism: Antechinus flavipes (assembly GCF_016432865.1). NCBI lineage: Eukaryota > Metazoa > Chordata > Mammalia > Dasyuromorphia > Dasyuridae > Antechinus > Antechinus flavipes. The sequence continues at coordinate 254,434,330 of NC_067400.1, forward strand.
AGGGCTGGTGCTCTACCCACTGAGCCATCTCCTCCCCTTCCTTTTTCATTCTCCTGCCTCCACCCACCAGAATCGTCATTTCCTATACAACACATCAGGACTTGCACAAAGAGTGGGTGGGGGCCATTCTTTCTCCAAGCTTATATATTAATAGAGGATGGTCCAATTACTATTTAGCCTCATGTGCTTGGGACCTCAGTGCATCAACTCAAGCCTCAGCCCATTACAACTATTTCTCCTGGTTGATAAGTCACATATTGTCTACCTGTATTAGTGACTGGAATATTAGCTACACATTCCCCAGTTTCCCACATCAGTGTGTGGATGGACACTGTTTTGTAAGTGCTCTCAGGAGGTGAAATGGTCAAGCCTACTGTTCCTGGAGGCAAGGGATCCATAGGCTGGAGAGGAACAGATTTCACCTCTCCAGGGGTACCTCAGTTGTCCCAGCTGCATACAACTCTATTCTCCCCAATTGTAATCCCTTTCTCCCATCAGGTTGCTTCCTGGCTAATTGATTGTATAATCACTTTCTCTAATCATATGGCTTCCTGGCTGATTGGTCATGTCTGAGTACTGGACTGGTAGGCACTCTCTGGGTATAGCATCAACTGCCATCATGCCCCACGTATTTTTTGTCTTGGGCCTTGGGGCTGGGCCCCTCATCCTGTTTCCCTGAATCAGTCTACATTCTGAGGCCCAATGGAAGTCCAAATGCATTTTGGATGTGGGGTTTGGGGTCTTCTTCTCCCACCCTGTTTTCTTTCTCTGTCTCTATGCTTCAGATGCCCTACTTTACCACATTGAAAGCATTGATGAGTCTCTCTGGAAGTCCCTTTCCAAAAGGGACCCTGTTTTCCCATGTTGGGATCTTGGGAAGTCTGCATCATAGCCTGGCTATAAAAGGCATTTGTGCCCACTGTGGCACAGCGTCTTATGATCTTCTCTAAAGGAGCATCCTTGTGTAGTCTTAGTATAATTCTTCTACAAACCTCCTTAGCATTTTCTTTAGTAAGTTGCCTTATCAAAATGTCTGTTATTGCATTTTCTCTATTTGTTCTTGTGATAGCTGTCTGCAAACGTCCCACAAAATCAGCAAAGGGTTCATTTGGCCTTTGTCCAATTTTTGTGAAGGCCTGATTCTTGTCGTTACTGTGGGGAGAAAAGCTCATGCTTTGAAAGCAGCAGCAGCAATTTGCTCATATGCTGCTATGGAGTAATTAATCTATACTGAAATTTCTGCATAAGAATCTACACCTGTTAGTTGGTCACAGGTGATTGGAGGATTGACTCCACTTTAACTATTTTGTTGGGCTTGTATCCTACAGAGCTCACTATATTCAGAAAGAATATAGTTTTGTCCAGGTTCTAAGCATATCCTTGCTATAGATTTCCAGTCCCTAGGCATTAAGACTTTATATGCCTGTTAGAATCCTTACAAGCTATTAAGTCATTAGAATTGATAGAGACAATAATTACCTAATTTAGCATGGTTCAGTATAATTGATCTGATCTTAGAAGGAGATGTTATGGGCCAGAACTTGAAACAAGGTACTAAGTGGAACTGATAGAAACAATGCTTGTGTTCACACCTTTAGAGAGCTCATATAAGTAAGAAGCTATTAGGGCCACAGAGTACTCTGAGACAGACACAGAGACACTCTGGAACAGACACATAAGCACTCTGGGACAGATACTCTGGGAGGAAGCTCACAAGCCCACTCTCGGAGGTAGAGTCAGATTCATTCCAACTTTCATCTTGGTACTGGCTGGAGACATTCAGAGTTGAGCTAGAGGCAAAAGACTAGCAACTAGAGTTCTCGGAACCAAGGAAAGCTGAGGCCTCTGAGAAAACTACCAGGGCCCAAGGAACCTGCTCCCAGAGAACCATCATATATTATATAAAAGAAGAGAATACCACATAAGCTAAATTCTGTAATAACATCTTAACATAAGCTGATGTAGCCCCATAAAGAGTGCAAGCCTTTTTTTTAGGTCTTTGAGGATTTCTATATCAAAAGGAGTGTATCTTCTACTTTCTTGACCTGAAGAGTTAAACTGTTGAATCACAGGATACATTTCTAGTTTCAACTCAGATATATCCTTCCCTTCCTCTGTGGCTTTAAGTACTATTTTTTGCAATCTACTCATAGGAAGGGGTGATTGCTGGGGGGGAGGTGCTGGTGGTATCACTGCCTCTCCCACTACTCCTCCTTCCTCTATCCCAGAAGATGGAGTTGATGGGGGCATGTCAATTATCTGCTTCATAGGCAGGGTTGAAGCTGCCTTGAGAGAAGGAGAATCACCACACCCATGAGCTTCACTTAATTCCTCATGCTCTCTGGCAATATGGTTATTAATCTGTTCTTTGTCCTTATTTTCCTTACACTTCCTCATGTGGCTCTTCCTAAAACTTTTCTTTTTTCTATAACTTGCAGGATTCTTTAAGGCTAATTGTATTATGTTGTATATGTAGAATGCTTCCTTGGAAATTGAATAAGGATCTTTATCATTGTAGTATTCACATAGTTGATCTCCTACCATCTTCCAATTATCTAGTCCTATTTGTTCTTCCTCTAAGAACCAAGAGGACGTGCATTCTAATGTACCCAAGAGTCTAGCAATCTGTTTCCAAATTACAATCCCTTGAGCAACTTAAGCATGCTTTCTATAGCACCCCTTTGGGGTGGGGATGGGAGTGGGGACGGGGGAGAATCTTTTCCTAACATTTGCCCCATTTCAGCTAGAAAAGGTTACTAGTTTAGCCCTTAACAAAGTAAGTTCCTTGTTTGTCTATTAAAATAGTCACCCAATTTCCTGGTTACTGGAGTTTTATTCAGTGAAAGTAGGGAACTTAATCCCATGTTGGGGCACCAAATGTGAAGATCGAGTTAGCACCCTGGATACCTTAGAATCAGCTGAAGTCAGGATAAGCAAAAGCCCTTGATCTTTATTCTTGCTCTTTTGGGGTAGCAGTCAGGGGAATGGACACAGAAATCTCCACACCTTCTTTCTCTCTCTTCACAGCCAAAAAGTAACTCTTGCTTCTCTTATTCCACCTTCTACTCCCACTTACAATTCTCTGCCTACACCAACAGATCAAGCCGGCACAGAATAGTGGGGCGGGGCCATTTTCCAAGCATATGCTAACAGAGTATTGTCCAATAAGTAATTAGCCTTAAGTGCTTGGTTGTCCAAACTTCAGTGCATGAACTCAAGAATTTCAGCCCTTTACACTTTTCAGATTTTTCTGAAATCTGCCTGTTCATCATTTCCCATAGCACAATAGTATTTCATCACATTCATATACCATAATTTGTTCAGCCATTCCCCAATTGATGAGTGTCCCCTAATTTTCAATTCTTGGCATTACCAAAGGAACTTTTAAAAATACTTTTTGTATGTAGGTCTTTCCCTTTTTTATGATTTCTTTGGGATTGTAGACCTCATAGTGGTCAAAGTGTTATTCCCATTTTAAAAAAATTTAATAATAACTTTTTATTTTTCTAAATATATACAAAGATAGTTTTCAACATTCACCCTTGCAAAATCTTGTGTTCCTCCCTCCCCATTTTCTCCCTCCCCTAGACAGCAAGCAATCCAATATAGGTTATACATATGCAATTCTTCTAAACATATTTCCACATTTATCATGCTATATGAGAAAAATCAGACCAAAAAGGGGAAAAAGAGAGAAAAAAATTCCAAGCAAGCAAACAAGAAGAAGAAAAAGTGAAAATACTATGTTGTGATCCATATTTAGTTCCCATAGTCTTCTTTCTGGATGCAAATGACTCTCTCCATCACAAATCTATTGGAATTAGCCTGAATCATCTCACTTTTTTTAAAAAGCCAAGTCCATCACAGTTGATCATCACATAATCTTGTTGTTGCTGTGCACAATATTTTTTTGGTTCTATTCACTTTACTCAGCATCATGTAAGTCTCTCCAGTCCTTTCTGAAATGATCCTCTTGATAGTTTTTTGTAGAACAATAATATTCCATAACATTCACACACCATAACTTATTGAACCATTCTCCAACTGATGTATTATCCCCATTTTAGAGATGGGGAAAACCAAAACAGACAGTAATTTGCCTCAGTTTACATAGCTAGTGTCTGAGGTAGGATTTGAACTCAGGTCTTCTTGATCCTATGTTTAGTTCTTTATCCACAGAACTCTGCCTCTAGGTAAAAGCTGGTTTCTAAATTCATTATTCAAATGAAATTGGTCTTTCTGAGGTTACCGATGTTTTCTTAATTGCCAACACTAGTGACTTTTCCTCAGTCCTCATTTATCTTGCCCTCTTCATAACCTTTGACACTATTTATTGATCATGATATTCTCCTGGATACTCTTTTCTTTCTTTAGACTTTCTTGATACTTGTTTCAATTGGTTCTCCAACTCCCTTTCTGACTGCTGTTCTCTGTCTTCTTTGCTGGATCTTTGCTGGATAATTGAATTATCAAGATCTATTTATCAAGCTTGTATCTTTTTGCCAATCTTCAGGCTCCCATCTATAGCTACTTATTGAGTGTTTTAAGTTGGTTGTCTCCTTGATACTTTAAACTCGACATGTCCAAAATGGACTTCAATATATTATTTCTGAAATCCTCTAATCTTTCAACTTCCCTGATAGTTTCAAGAGCATCCCCATCCTCTTAATTCCCCAGGTTTACAATCTAAGTTGTCATCCTTGATTCTTCACTCTTTCTTAAACCCCATATCCAATCTGTTGCCATATCATATTGATTCTGCCTTTGTAACTTCTTTGACATCTGGTGCACTCTGGTGCAGGCTTATCACCTAATGTTTACTGCAACAGCATTATGCTTAATCGCTCTTCTTTTAGTCTTTACTCAAGCTAGTGCATATTACATTCATTTATCAAATTGTTTTTTGTAAATAAAAGTCTGACTATGTTTCACTCTACACTACTGTTCCCCCACATTTAAAAATCCCAGTGGTTCCCTACTACCTCCAAGACCAAATATAAAATATTCTGCTATTAGAATCCTCCATGACATGGCTGATGCTGCAAATGGCACAGTGCATAAAACACTAGATCTCAAGTAAAAAAAAAACAAACAAACAAAAGCCAAGTTAAAATCCAGACTCAAACACTTACTAGCTGTGTGAAGGCACTAAAACTCTATCTGCCTCAGTTTCTTCAACTACAAAATAGGAATAATAGTAAGTTATATTCCAGGATTATTGTGAAGATCAAATGATTGCATATATATGTGTATATATATACATGAAATTATATATATATTTAAAGAGAAGTATCTTTTACAGTATTTACAACCAAAAATATCCCCCAAATAAATTTCTTATTGCACAACTCAGGGCTTTTGGGTGGATGGAACAGCTTTGGGAAGACAGCCCTGAGATATCACTTCTCAGATTGGCTAAGATGATAGGAAAAGATAATGATACATGTTAGAGGGGATGTGAGAAAACTGGGACACTAATGCATTTTTGGTGGAGTTGTGAACTGATTTAACTATTCTCTAGAAAAATTTGTAATTATGGCCATAGGGCAATCAAATTGTGCATACTCTAAGATCATCAAAATGAGAAAAGAACAATTTTGTACATTTAGAGATCCTATGCGGTCTCTCTCTCTCTCTCTCTCTCTCTCTCTCTCTCTCTCTCTCTCTCTCTCTTTCTCTTTCTCTTTCTCTTTCTCTCTCTGTTCTTTAATCTGGTCTTGTGAAAATTGTAGGCAGTTGAATGGAATGTAGGCAGTTGTACATGGGGCTGTTTTCTTAAAACTCAATTGACTTCTTTATAGCTCTTCCAAACTAGATCAAATAGGGAGATGTTCCCTCATCTGTGCATGCTAATTTCAAGAGTATAGGAGGGGATAGGGTTGAGATATTGCATTTCATTTTGTAAATAAAAAGATAATACATTCTGTATTTTAATTTCTGACTTCCTTATCCATTTTGTCAATATCTGGGCTGGAGAGATCTATAAACAGTGCTCAGACAACACACTTTCTTTGATATCCATCTCCCTCCTCTTTACTGTGACTTATTTCAATAGATAATCCTGAGAGGGCCAAAGGACTTTGGATACAGAGAAGGCTAGATTAATTATGTTGAATATAATCTTGGTAGTCTTTTAATGAGAATAACTTACTCTGTGTTTTATTAGGTGTTTTAGGGTATTAGGTGACTGAAAGTTTTGCAAAGATTTAAGCAGTTAACAACTTTAGCTAGCCATCGTTTCAAGTAGAGGGGTAAATTTATACTCTTGTATTCTTCTACTTATGAATATTGTTTCATTATTTCATTTTCTGTATTCTTTTGAACATTGAAATAAAAATCTTTGCCTCAAGTTAAAAAAAAACTGATGAAAGGCATGGTGTTAGAGATATCTGGAAGATATATAAATTGATGCAGTGTGAAATGAACACAACCCATTAAATAGTTTGTACAATAATAACAATGTAAAAAAACCCTACAACTTTGAATTTCAACTATGTTTTTAAAGGAATGATGACAAAGTATATGCTTTTCAACAACCCAACCAATGCGGGATTTATTTTTATTAACTATACATACTATACATATTTGTTACAAGGGTTTTATTTTCCTTCTTTTTTTTTTTTTTTTTTTTTTATTGAGAAAGTTAGAAAAAAAGAGGTGACAGGAATGAAGTATCCTCTCCCCACGAAACATGATGCAGTAGCAGAAAGAATCGCAGACAAAAAGGACAATTATGAGTTACATATTGAATTCTTCAATACTTGAAAAAAAGTAAAATTTGCCCAATATAGATTTGTAGCTTTATGTACAATATTCTTTTGTTCTACAATGGATATTAAAATGCTCATTTGACTTCATATTTGTTAAATTAAGAATAAAAATGCAAAGAAAAAAACTGCTGGGAAACTTGGAAAACATTCAGACACAACTCAGTTTAAGTTCACACAATTCATAATAAATTTCAAATGGATACAACCTAGATATAACCTGTTAAAAGACACTTAATTTACAGCAAAATGGAAATAGATGCATTTTGCAACTATAAAGTAGGGAAGAGTTTTTGGCCAAACAAATGGTAGAGAAGGTCATGGATGAAAAAAAAGAACCATTTCAACTACATAAAACTGAAGTTTTCTCTATAATTTTTATATTCTTAGAAAGATGCTTAGAGAATTGAGATTTTATATAACTTAAGCAGCTAGATGGTTTGATGGCTAGAGCACCAGCTCTGAAGTCAGGAGGACCTGAGTTCAAACCCAGCCTTAGACACTTAAAACTTTCTAGCTATGTGCCCTTGGGCAAGTCATTTAACCCCAATTGCCTTTTAATAAATAAATAGAGATTTTATATAACTTCCCTGGTATCACACAACCTGAATATGTAGAAAGCAGAACTTCAACTACAATCTTTCTAACTCTGATACCAGTATCTTATCCACTAAGCAATACTGCCTTTATCAAAGTTCTTAGGAAAAAAAATATGTAGACAATTGACAATATGAGAACAAGGATCATTTCCCAAAAGATAAATGGGCAAGAAATATGAAGAATCAGCTCTGAAAAAAAGAAATGCAAGCCATCAACAACCATATGAAAAAAGTTCCAAATCACTTTAAAAAAAAAAAAAGAAAAAGAAAGAAAAGAAGAGGAAAGAAAAAAAGAAATACAAACCAAAAAAACTATGAAAATTGGCAGAAATGACAAAAAAAGAAATGAAATTTGTTGAAAAACCAATAACTTACTGTTAGTAAAGCTGTGAATTTGTTCTAATCATTGTAGAAACAGTTTTAAACTATTCTTGTAATATTCTGGTTAGCTTTCTGGAGATCTTGGGACCAGCCTTCATTTTAACAGAGTAATCACCACGAGAATAGTCAGGGATAAAGTGCATTATTATCTCCTTCACAGTCTGCTTCCTTCACCTGGGGCCTGGCTAGCTTTCTGGAGGCCCTCTGGAATAGGTCTTGGTTTTAGTGCAGGAGGCAGGAGAGTCACCAGGACAGTCTCTATCTTGAAGTCTGTCTCTGGCTGAGTTAATCCCAATTTATATACTCTATTACAATTACATCAATTCAGTATACTGAGTATAAACCAATCATTATATCACTGGGGAAACATTATTTGTTGTAAGATTAAATTAATCATACTGAACTAGAGAACTATTAATCATCATGCTAAACTAGATAACCCTTGTTTTATCAATTCCACTGAATTAACACCTTGTTGTAGGATTAAATCAATCACACAGAGTACCTGTTCTTTACATATTCTAAAAAGTTATTGAACTGCACATACTCTTTGACCCAGCAATGCTATTGCTCAGCATATACTCAAATTTGTTGCAAAGAATTGAAAACTAAGGCAGAGCTCATAAATTGGGGGAGGGGTGATTAAACAAATTGTAGCATATTGTGAAAAATAGTTCTTTTGGACCCCTACTCTATTCCAGTTATTATTATTTGGTAGAATTACATCAAAATTCTGTATATAAGACCCCAGAGTTGTGAACTGCAGATTCTAAGTTCATTTGCTTAAATATAGGAAGTTAACTAAAGGTCCTCCATTCTTGTTTTCCCTTGTCATGGTAGCCAAGCCTAGAGTATTAGAGGTGTTAACTACAAGGAAAATCCGTCGTATTGTTTCTTGTCCAATAGGAGCAGATGATCATCTTATGACCACTTAGGTCATGGACTGGGATAGTTTGTACCATTTCCTCCTGCCCAAGCTAAGGAGAAACCTGTCCATTTTGTGTGGAGATATTCCTTAAACAATTTATGATCCTGCTGACATTATTTTGCTTATTTTAGCTTATGTGTCATATGTCAAGCAATGGAATTACTTTATATTTGGTTTATCTGTTCCTGAATGTCTGGCTCTTTAGTCCTATAAATTATAGGATCTTTGGAAGGAGCAAGCATCTCAGATTGTGAAGAAGATCCGAAGTTCTCTTCACTGGAGGGAAACCTGGATGCTTTAACAAGGGTGCCATTGGCTTAGATGTCTGCCTCAGTTGCTTTTGATGTAGATGAGATAATTTAAATCCCCACAATATCAATGTAAAAGTAATATTGTTATACCATAAGAAACTTTGAAAAGAAGAGATCCAGAGATCCAGGAGAGCTTATGTGAATGTGACAGAATCAGTTAAATAATTTATATAACAAAAATTTGTCATTGGAAGACTTCAGAATGATGATCAATGAAATGAGCAATTGACAACTCAAGAAAACTAGAGATGAATCATTTTTCCCATTTCTTGATAAAGAGGTGATAGATTAGAGGTGCAGAATCATCTACATTTTTGGCATGAACAATATGTTTATTTGTTTTGATTATATTTGTTACAAGAAAGTACTTTTTTGAAGAAGAATGTTTGACAAGACAAAGAGGTATAGTGATAGTGATACCAAATTTAAAAAAGAAAAAGGAAAGAAAAATGTCAACAAATCATTTAAATAATTTACAGGAGAGATTAGAAGAAATGTCAGAAGATTAAATCAACTTTAAATTTTTTTAAATATTAAAACTTTGAATCTTCTTAATAATAATACTAATAGCAAGTATTTATAGAGTTTTTTAAGATTTACAAAATTACAAATATCTCATTTTATCTTTACAATCTGGTGGGTAGGTGCTACCATTGCTCCCATTTTATAGATAAGAAAGATGAGGCTAAGAAGTTAAATGATTTCCCTAGAGTCACAAAGCCTATAAATGTCTAAGGCTGGATTTGAACATAGGTCTCCCTGACTTCAGCCCCAGTACTCTATCCATTGTACCTGTATATAGAGAAAATTCATGGTTTCAATTATAATCTTTTTCTGGGGAAATTTTCATGCTTTTTGGTACTTACCAGTTTGGTATTAATAAAAAGTAATTGAAAGAAAAATAAAATGAAACACAATATGTGAATTTGTTGATTGATCAATGTGATAAAGTTTATCTGATTTCCAGTAAGGACTATATGAGGTAATCCTGTTAAGACAATCTACTGTGATCATTCCACCATGTATCAGATTTTTCCTGAAAAGTTCAACAAGGTCAAAAACTAAATGGGTATGACATGGTGTCAAACCATTAAGGAAGTTGGCTTTAGTTTGAAATTAAATTAATTACATAACTCTGGTTGGGTTTGGGTGTGTTTGGGTAAACAAGATAGCTAGGTATTCTTTTTTTTTTTTAATTAAAAAAAACATATTTCTTGCACATTAAGACAACTCTGAAGTACCACTACACACCTCTCAGTTTGGCTAAGATGACAGGAAAAGATATTGATAAATGTGAAAAGGGATATAGGAAAACTGGGACACTAATGCATTGTTGGTGGAGATGCAAACTTATCCAACCATTCTGAAGAACAATTTGGAACTATGTCCAAAGGGCTATCAAATTGTGTATACCCTTTGATTCAGCAGTGTCTCTACTGGGTCTGTATCCCAAAGAGATCACAAAAAAAGGGAAAAGGACCCACATATGCAAAAATATTTGTAGCAGCCCTTTTAGAAATGGAGTGGATGCCCATCAATTAGAGAATGGATGAATAAGTTATGATATATGAATGTTATAGAATATTATTGTTCTATAAGAAATGATCAGCAGAATGAAGGTGGCCTAGTTGTACCAGATGTTAAACTATATTATAAAGCAGTGATTATCAAAACGATTTGGTACTGGCTAAGAAATAAAATATTCAATGAGTGGAATAGGTTAGGTTCACAGGACAAAATAGTTAATAACTATAGCAATCTAGTGTTTGACAAACCCAAAAACCCCAACTTTGGGATAAGAACTCACTATTTGACAAAAACTATTGGGAAAATTCGAAACTTGTATGGTAGAAATTAGGCATTGACTCACATCTAACACCTTATACCAGATAAGATCAAAATGGGTTTATCATAAAGAATGATATTATAAACAAATTAGGAGAACATGGGATAGTTTACTTCTTAGATCTGTGAAGGAGGAAGGAATTTATGAGTAAAGAAAAACTGGAGGTCATTATTGATCACAAAATAGTTAATTTTGATTATATTAAGTTAAAAAGTTTTTTGTACAAACAAAACGAATGCAGACACGATTAGAAGAGAAATAATAAATCGGGAAAACATTCTTACATTCAAAGGTTCTGATAAAGGCCTCATTTCTAAAATATATAGAGAACTGACTCAAATTTAAAAGAATTCAAGCCATTCTCTAATTAATAAATGTCAAAGGATATAAATAGACAATTTTCAGATGAAGAAATTGAAACTTTTTGTGGTCACATGAAAAGGTTCTCCACATCACTATTGATCAGAGAAATGCAAATTAAGACAACTCTTAGACACCACTACATATCTGTCAGATTGGCTAAGATGATAGGAAAAGATGATGACGAATGTTGGAGGGGATGTGGGAAAACTGGGACATTGATACATTGTTGGTAGAACTGGAAACGAATCCAACCATTCTGGAGAGCAATTTGGAACTATGCCCAAAAAATTATCAAACTGTGCAAACTCTTTGATTCAGCAGTGTTAGTACTGGGCTTATATCCCAAAGAGATCTTAAAGGAGGGAAAGGGACCCACATGTGCAAAAATGTTTGTGGCAGCCCTTTTTGTAGTGGCAAGAAACTGGAAACTGAATGATTACCCATCAATTAGAGAATGGCTGAATAAATAAATGTTATGGAATATTATTGTTCTGTAAGAAATGACCAGCAGGATGATTTCAGAAAGGACTGGAGAGATTTACATGAACTGATGCTAAGTAAAAAGAGCAGAACCAGGAGATCATTATACATGGCAACAACAAGATTATACAATGATCAAATCTGATGGACATGGCTCTCTTCAACAATGAGATGATTCAAACCAGTTCCAATTGTTCAGTGACGAAGAGAGCCATCTACACCCAGAGAGAGGACTGAGAGAACTGAGTGGGGTTCACAACATAGCATTTTCACTCTTTTTGTTGTTGTTTGCTTACATTTTATTTTGCTTCTCTCTTTTTTTCTTGTGTGGCATGATAATTGTATAAATATGTACACGTATTTTGGATTTAACATATATTTTAACATATTTAACATATATTGGACTACTTGCCATCTGGGGAGGGTGTGAGGGAAGCGGGGGAAATTAGAACACAGGATTTTGCAAGGGCTAATGTTGAAGAATTGTCCACTGTTCTGAAAAATAAAAAGCTTTAATAAAAAAAAAAAAAGATCAGCAGGATGATTTCAGAAAGGCCTGGAAAGATTTGCATGAACTGATGCTAAGTGAAGTCAGTAGAACCAAGAGAATATTGTATACAGCAACAAGAAGATTATGTAATGATCAATTGTGATGGATGTGGCTCTTTTCAACAATGAGGTGATTCAGGCTAGTTCCAATGGACTTGTGATGGAGAGAGACATCTGCACCCAGAGAGAGGACTATGGGGACTGAATGTGGATCACAAAATAGTATTTTTACTTTTTTGTTGCTGTTTGCTTGCTTTTGTTTTCTTTCTTATTTATTTCCATTTTTTGATCTGATTTTTCTTGTACAGCATGATAAATGTGGAAATATGTATAGAAGAATTGTACATGTTTAACCTATATTGGATAATTTGCTGCCTAGAGGAGGGGGTGAGGAGAAGGAAGGGGAAAAATTTGGAACACATTTTTTGCAAGGGTGAATGTTTGAAAACTATCTTTACATGCATTTTGAAAATAAAAAGCTATTATTTAAAAGAAAAAAAATCATAGAATTAAAAAAAACATATATTATTAGTCATGTTCTAAAAGAAGAATCAGAACAAAAGAGAAAAACCATGAGAAAGAAAATAACAACAAAAAAATGAAAATAGTATGTTTCAATCTGCATTTAGACTTCATAGTTCTTTCTGTGCATATGGATGGCATTTTTCATAATAAATCTTTTATAATTGTCTTAGATCATTGTTGAGAAGAGCAAAGTTGATCAAAGTTGATCATCCTTATAATGTTATTACTGTTGTATAATTGGATGTGATCATTATACACAGTAATGTATAATTGAGCCTCGTTCTGGCTCAATTCACTCAGCATCAATTCATGTACGTCTTTCCAGATTTTTCTGAACTCAGCCTGCTCATTATTTCTTATAGAATATTACTGTTCCATTACATTCATATACCACAATTTATTCAACCATTCCCTGACTGACAGGCATACCATCAATTTCTAATTTTTTGCAACCATAAAGAGAACTACTATAAACATTTTTGTACATGTGAGTCCTTTTCTAGTTTTTATGATCTCTTTGGGATACAGACTTAGTAGAGTATTGCTAGGTCAAAAAGTATGCAGAATTTTATAGCCCTTTGGACATAGTTTCAAATTGTTCTCTAGAACAATTGGATCAGTTCTCTTCACCAACAATATATTAGTGTTCCAATTTTCCCACATACTCTCCAATATTTATCATTTTCTTTTTCTGTCATATTAACCAATTTTATAGAAATGAGATGGCATCTCAGAATTGTTTTAATTTGCTTTTTTCTAATCAATATTCATTTATTTTATTTTGTCATATGACTGTATACTAATTTTTTCATCTGAAAACTACCTACTCATATCCTTTGATATGATCAATTGGGGAATGATTTATATTCTTATAAATTTGACTCAGTTCTCTATATATTTTAGAAATGAAGCCATTGTCAGAAACACTAGCTGTAAAAATTGTTTCCCAGCTTTCTGCTTCTCTTCTAATTTTGATTTCATTGATTTTGTTTATGCAAAAACCTTTTAATTTAATATAATTGAAATTATTCATCTTGCATTTCATAATGTTCTCTATTTCCTGCTTGGTCATAACTTCTTCCTTTCTCCAAAGATCTGGCAGGCAAACTATTCTTGCTCCCCTAATTTGCTTGTGGTATTACTCTTTATGGCTAAATCATGTACCCATTTTGATCTTATCTTGGAATAGGAAATGAGATATTGGTCAACACCTAGTTTCTGTCATAAAACTTTACAGTTTTCCCATAAGGTTTTGTTAAAACATGTGTTATCCCAGAAGCTAGAATCTTTGAGTTTATCAAACAGTGATAACCAGCTATTCTGTCTGGTTGCCATTTTTGTGAGTCCCTTTCCCCCAACATTTTCCTTCAGGTATGACTGTCTAGATACCATCTTTAGTCCTATCTCATGAGAGGGACACTGGTGGGTGGGCTAGATCAAGCCTCATGAAATCTGACACAGTAATGGAACAATAATAAGGGAAAGTTGTCTGAGATTTCTATTTCAGAGAAACTTTGAGAAAAATCTTTGCCTTATTAAGTCTCCTTCCCTATACACAAACACTATCTAATTTATACTTAGAAGAATCTATTGTGTTTGTATTCATATGGCTAAATCTTTTCCAGCTTTGGGAGTATTATAATAATAAATATAATGTTAAGTGAGCAATAAATTTCAATTTATGCCTTTTGACTTAGAGTTGGGTCCAAGTCTACAAATTCTTTTTGTCTTCTTCTTCTTCTTCTTCTTCTTCTTCTTCTTCTTCTTCTTCTTCTTCTTCTTCTTCTTCTTCTTCTTCTTCTTCTTCTTCTTCTTCTTCTTCTTCTTTTTTTATTATAGCTTTTTATTTAGAAGTTATATGTGTGGGTAATTTTATAGCACTGACGATTGCTAAACCTTTTGTTCCAATTTTTCCCTTCCTCCTCCCCATCCCCTCCCCTAGATGGCAGGTTGACCAATACATGTTAAATATGTTAAAGTATAAATTAAATACAAAATAAGTATACATGTCCAAACAGTTATTTTGCTGCACAAAAAGAATCAGACTCTGAAATAGTGTACAATTAACCTGTGAAGGAAATCAAAAATACAGGTGGACAAAAATAGAGGGATTGGGAATTCTATGTAGTGATTCATAGTCATCTCCCAGAGTTCTTTGGCTGGGTGTAGCTGGTTCAATTCATTACTGCTTCATTGGAACTGATTTAGTTTATCTCATTGCTGAAGATGGCCACATCCATCAGAATTGATCATCATATGATATTGTTGTTGAAGTATATAATGATCTCCTGGTCCCTGCAAATTATTTTGAGACATCTCATGAGACTGGTCTGTTACCCCAAGCTCTTGGAGGGAGGGGTCTCCTTTCGAACTTCAACAATATCAAGAATTCTGTTCTGATCAGCCAGGGTGGGGGAGGGGGAAAGGGGGGAGGATCATTATACCTTTTTAGTCCTGTATAAAAGCATCAAGCTAGCTGGAATCTAAGAAATCCAGGAGTTGGAGAAAGTGTGACTTTTTTTTTTTAGCACAGAGGAAGAACTACATTGGGAGGATGATTAGAATCTTCAGCTTGTCCTGAAGAAGACCCTGAGACAAAAGATCCAGATGATGTTGGTGCTAGCAGTATCTTTGAATGATGTGGCAGCAGAGTCTACATCAAGAGCCAAGTTCACGCACCCAGAAAAAGAACTAAGGAGACTGAACATAAATCAACACATGCTATATTCATTTCTTTTTTCTGTTTTTTTTTAAAAATATATCCCATGGTTTTTCCCTATTGTTTTGATTTTTTTTCTCTCTCAACATAATTCACCAAACAATGTGCATTAAAAATAAATAAACTAAAAAAGACAAAAAACTTAGCCAAGTTCTGGAAATGCATTTTTATGCTACAAGGGAATTTTTCATGCACCCCCAAAAAAGGGAGAAAAGAATTTCCAGCAACCAGAAGTTGATATTTACTCCCTTGCTTCACTTGCTTTTTTAAACTTAAGAGAATGAGCTTTTCTCTGGACTCTATATGTATTCATGGGAAAGTATCACAGGTTTTTGGGGAGATGCTTTGTAATAACCATATACTACTTTAGTAAATATCTCTTTTAAAATCTATTTAAGGCTGGCTGTCAAATTGTTGTGACTTAATCTTTTTCCCTATTAGGAAGAAGCCTAAATGGATTCCCAGATTATTCTGTTCTATAGAATAATGTGAAGTTAGAGTCTATTGTCAATTCATGCATCCTGTCTTCAATTTAGTTCGCATCTTTAAAATAGCTACAACAACCGTTAAGACAACCTTGATGGGAACTTAGTTTTCCCAGACTTGTCTTATTATCATAAATTAAAAAGTTAGCTTTCCCAGACTATATTGATAGGCTTATCTTGAGGCAGGTCCTGGATCTGGTCTGCCATTTGCCTCCTGATACATAAATATAGAATATGTCAAATATTTGAAGTTTGCCTACTAAGACACAGGAATTACATGATTACAACTACAAAATACTCTTCACCAAAAAAAAAAAAAAAAAAAAAAGAAAATCACAAGAAAACAGTTTTCCCATAAGCCTAGACCACACTATCCTGTAAGTATACACTCAACATTTAAAGGAAGAGTACAATGCACAGGAAATATATGTGAAGGTGTATTCATATAGGCAATAGGTGTGGCAAGGACACACCTGTGGAGAGACACACATAAGAAACAGATATGGCTAGGATGGAGGCATAGAAGGGTATGTAGATGAGGAATAGGTGTAATAAGCATGTCAGAGAGAGACAACTCATACTTCTAATGCTTTGGGCTACTGATGATTTCTACTGATGTCATAGTACTCTCCATCTAGGCCATTTTTTGAATGGGTTTCAGTAACTTCCACTGGAGATTCTGTTGTATCAACTAAACATTACTTTTCCATATTCTCTTATAAATACTGCTCAATGTCCACCTTCAGTCTTAAATGAAATTCTTGACTATTTCAGACTTTTTCTTACTATTTCTCTTTTAGAATAGTCAAAAACCCTTTCCTGGGACCAGCAAAAAGTCTTACCTCTTTCCCCTTACCCATCTGTTCCATTAGACCATGAGTTTCTTGAGACCAGGAATGATGTTTCTGCTTTTCTTTGTATCCTCACAGCTTAGCACAGAGACTTGAACATAATAAGTACTCAATAGATATTTTCTGACTATTTCCTCTCATCTCCCTAGTAAGACATTCTTTGCAAGCAGCAAGTTTTGTTTGTTTTTTTTTTTTTTTTTTTAAGATATCCTTATCCAGGGGGCAGCTAGGTGGCGCAGTGGATAGAGCACCAGCCCTGAAGTCAGGACGACCTGAGTTCAAATCTGGTCTCAGACACTGTCTAGCTGTGTGACCCTGGGCAAGTCACTTAACCCCAATTGCCTCAAAAAAAAAAAAAAAAAAGATATCCTTATCCTCGTGAGCATTCTGTGTAAACTCTGAATTTTAATCTCTGAAGGCTAAACTATAAGCCAAGTAATAATTATTTGCCCAATAACTACCAAACAATTCTGAGATATGAGGTTCCTTTGTTTTCAAATCCTATGTATTCTTTCATTTATATGAATGTGTGGAGAAACTACAAATTCAGGGGCATGATGAGAGAGAATTTGTATAACATTTCAACTCAATAAATATTTATTGAATAAATTCTACATATGCAAAGCATTATACTAAATTCTAGAGATACAATAATAACAAAAATAATTACTTCCCCCAGGTAAATATTTTGGGGATGAGGCTGCTCCTGCTTTTAGAACTCTTGGTCTTACCTTGATCTGCTTTTGGTTGCCATTGGTTGGTAGTTGGAGTAGATGATTGCAAAGATACTCTCTTCTTCACAGGGGTCACTTCTTTGGACACTGATTGAATTTGTAAGAGTTAGGCTGGATCAAGTGAAGTCTGATAACTATATTTGGACTATATTATAGGGATGATAAAATTTTGGCCAGAGATACCTATCAAAGGCTAGTAAGAATGTATTTGCTGGGCCAGCTAGTTGGTACAGTGAATAGAGAACCAGCCCTGAAGTCAGAAGGACTTGAGCTCCAGTCTGGCTTCAGACACTTAATATTTTCTAGCTGTGTGATCCTGGGCAAGTCACTTAACCTTAATTGCCTCAGTGAAAAAAAAATGCATTTGTTAGATGGCTTGCAAATCTAATCTAAAAGACTTCAAGCTATAAAGGATGTGGGACCGAGAGGACTGTTTCTGTACTATGCCCAAACAAAATATCAAAGAGAACCACTATAGTGAAAGAAGATTAGCAAGTAAGAGTGAAAAATTTGTAGAACACAAAATCCAATGAAGGAACCAATAATGAAACTTATGACTGTGTGTATGTGTGTATACACAAAGTTTTTGTCTACAAATAGAGGAATTTATGTTCTGGGATAGGCTTGATTCAGTACATGTTAGATAACTGAAGTAAAATGACTCATGCATCGTGCAACAATTAAGAAGAGGAAGGTCATATCAGCCACAAGATAGAAGACTAGGCATTTTCTCCACAACACAAGAATTTTAAAAACTCCCTAAAGCAAAAATTATGCAAAAAAAGTAAAGTAATTACAACTGTTTTTTAAAGGATAATATACCAGGTCTTATTATCGGGGAAACACGGTAGAGATCTCTCCAGCTTTTTATTAAATAATGACTACTCACCATTCTGAGCCACACATGTGCAATGAGAATGTACTAGAAACTTTTCCAATAAGTAGAGGAAAAAACCAAGAATCCCATTTTACCCACAATTATTTGACATAGTTCTAGAAATCATAGCAATAGCAATGGCAAGAGAAAGAAATTTAAGGCATAAAGATAAGCAAAGAGGAGATAAGCACAATAGTTTACTTAGAAAATCATAGGGAATCAGCAGAGGTAGTAATTGGCATAAAAGTTTCAGCAAAGTTTCAGACTATAAAGTGAATCTTCAAAAATTAATGACATTATCTATAGAATAATAACAAAACCTAAAAGGTAATAAAAGAAAGTGAAATATCATTTCAAATAGCTGCAAAATGTCTAAAATATTTGGGATCAATCTATCAAGCGCACCAAAAAAAAATTGATGTAGATTCAAGGCATTGTAACGAGGCAACTAGTTGGTACAGTGTAAGTGATGTAAATTGTGTCCCCTTTAATCTGCGGGGGAAGGGTTAGAAAGGCCCTGATGTAAACCTTGGGGGAAGGGTGGTCCTGAGTCTCAAACCCCTCACCCTCCACTCTCCTCCCCACCCCCTGTCTCTTTGAGGGGCCACATCCATTCATGAGGGTAACTCCCAGATAAGTAATCTCATTCAATTGGAAATCTCCTCCAAACTGTTCATAAATTATTTAGGAAGGAATTCCCTATTTGATATAAACTACTAGGAAAAGCAATCTGGCAGAAATTAGCCTCACACCGACATCTTACACCATATTTCACAATGTATTTGAAATGAATTTGGACTCATAATATTAAAAAATTAGGTAAGAAGTAGATCACATACTTATCATAGCTATATCTATAAGTACAATAGTTTAGATGGAAAGAATTACTATGAAACAATAAACAATAAATGTTCAGGATTGCAAAAGGATAATTGCAAAGGATAAGACTGATCCTAAAGAAGAATTATGTAAAGATATACCCCCTCATTCTTTTGCACCCAGGGAGGTGTAACACCTAAATATTTTTCAGGATTTTTTACATATTGATTTAGTTTTGTTAATTTTTTTTTGTCCTTTTTCATAAAAAAAAAAAGTCTTTTTTAGGGGCAGCTAAGTGGCATAATGGATAGAGCACCAGCCCAATCAGGAGGACCTGAGTTCAAATTTGATGCCTCAGCAAAAAAAAAACAAAAAACAAAAAACAAAAAAAATAAGTGTTTTCATTTGTTTGTTTGCTTGCTTTTTCTTTCTCAGAGTTTTCCCCTTTGGTCTGATTTTTCTTACATAACATGACAAATATGGAAATATATTTAAAATAGTTGTAGATGTATAACCTATATCAGAGTGCTTGCTGACTTGGGGAGGGCAGAGGAAAGGGAAGAAAGGAGAAGAAAAAATGGAACATAAAATCTTACAAAATGAATGTGGAAAACTATCTTTACATGTGTTTGGAAAAATAAAATACTATCGAGAAGAAAGAAAGAAACCAAATCCTATCTCCCTTTCCTTTCAAGTTAGTCTAGTTTTTCTTTTAAGGACTATCCTTATTGGTCGATGTGATTGCTGAACCACTCAGTAATATCAAAACTATCTTAGAGAATGGGAAAGTACTTCCTCAAGGAATTGCCTCAGGGGACTAAAGGCCCAGGTTATTGACTTTATTTTCCAAATATCCAGTAAAGGATCTTCAGGAGGAAGATCTAAGTCAATCAACTCAAGGGCACCCTCAACATATATCCTTGTTGAATATCCTTCTCCTATAGCTAAATATTTCCATTTGTTAAAAAAAATTTTTTTTGACAAGGCAATTGGGGTTAAGTGACTTGCCCAGGGTCACACAGCTAGGAAGTGTTAAGTGTCTGAGGCCACATTTGAACTCAGGTCCTCCTGACTTCAAGGCTGGTGTTCTATCCACTGCATCAACTAGCTGCCCCAAAACACTATGTTATGATCCACATTCAGTTTCCAAATTCTCTCTCTGGATGCAGACAGCATTTTCCATATCTTCGAATTATCTTAAATCACTGTATTTGGTGAGAATAGCTAAGTCTATCATAATTGATATCACATAATCTTGCTTTACTGTGTACAGTGTTCTCCTGGTTCTGCTCACTTCACTCAGCATCAGTATACATAAGTCTTTCCAGGCTTTTCTGAAATCAGCCTGCTTATTATTTCTTACTAAACAATAATATTCCATTATATTCCTATGTCATTACTTACTCAGCAATTCCCCATTTCAATATTCATAGGGACTATTTGTGAATGATTAATGGCAGAGCATTTCTAGCTCTTATTGGTTTGATCAGCCACAGTCAGACACTAACTTGATATAGCAATGCCATTTTGGTCTTCTTCGAGAACAAAGGATAACAACCAACTAACTGCCTGACCAATCAATCAAGGATAGGCATAGGATTTGGTTTCTTCTATAATATTCCTATGATAAATAACAGGCATAAATATTTGAATCTAACTTTTGCTTGTTTTCTCTATCAAAGTGAAAGACCTTTGCAGTGCAAATGTCAAAACAAAAATGATTGAAAGTTGATATTCAAGATAAGCAAAATGATAAAAAGAGATCACTTAGTTATCCTTAAAAATTCAAATTATGTAACTCAGAGAATTATATTCTTGAATCCTGAAAAAACTGACAGATGTGATTGTTGAATCATTCAGTAATATGAGAACTATTATGGAGGATGGGAAAGCTATTACAAGATTGGAGAAATGCAAATATTCTGATTTTCAAAATAGGGAAGAGATAGAGACTACAACCTATAAGGCCAGTGAACTCACTTGAAGCATTTTTTTTTTTTTTTTTGAAAGTGAGAAAGAGAGACAACATGGATAGAATCCTGGATATGGAATCAGGTAGACATGGACTTGAATTCTGCCCCAAGGACTTAATGGCTGTATAACAATGTGGCAGCATGGTATAGTGAAAAGTGCTGAATTTTGCACCGGGGTTCAAATCCCACCTCTGCTACTTACTGCCTGTGTTTGCTTCCTAAAGTCATCTACCTTCCCTGGATTCCAGTTTCTCTCTCATCAATAAAATGAGAGATTGCATTAGATGGTTTCTGAGGTCCTTTCTAGCTTTAAGGTCTCTGATACTACAAATCTGTGACTCTGGGAAAGTCTCTAACTTCAGACCTCATCTATTAAATGAACTTGGTGTCCTCTAAATTTCTTTCCAGTTCTAAGTCTATAAACCCATGAGATTGTTTCTGAGTCATCAGCAAATTCTAGAGCAGATCATTAATGCTTTTCCAGGGAATACTCAGAGAGGAAATTGATTATTTCAAAGAGCCAGCATAGTTTCATCAAAAATTGGTCATGCCAGATTCATTTTCTTTTTTGAAGTTACTATATTAGTAAATGAGAAAATCTGGTTGATATAGTTTACCTAGATTTTAGCAAAGCTTTTGACAAAGTATCTCATATTATTTTTGTGGGGGAATGGAGTGACATGTAAAGGAAAGTAATGCAATTAAATAGATTTAAATCATTGGATGGTCAGATTCAGTGGTTAATGGTTCATCTGGAATATAAAGAAGGTCTCCAGTAGACTATCCTAAGGATATGCACTTGACTCTCTGCTATTTAATATTTTTATCTGTAGCATCTTACCAGCTTAAGGTAGTATTGAAGGTTCATGGTGATTAGAAGTTGTGTAGTACAATTAAAAAATATCAGTTGCTAATGGGCAAGCTGAGCCAATATAATAAAAATGACAATACTACCTAAATTAATTTACTTATTCAGTGCCAATTAAACTACCAATAAAATATTTTATAGAGCTAGAAAAATAATAACAAAAATAATTTGGATAAACAAAAGGTCAAGATTAGAAGGGAAGCAGTAAGCTAGGATTTTTTTAAACAGCAATTTGTTAATTAGGCTAGCCAACAATCAACAAGTCAGTGATTTTTCTTAGCAACCCTGAACTGCCCTAAATCCTAGGTGAAAATGAACCCTGATTGGTAGACATTTAGTGAGGAGTGGGCTAAAAATCTTCAGCTCCTGTTATGGGCCAGAACTCTATACTTGAAATAAGGATTCTTACAAAGGTGCTAAGTGGAATTGATAAGACAATGGTTATCTAGTTTAGCATGATGATTAATAGTTCTCTAATTCAGTATGATTGATTTAATCTTACCACAAATAATGATTCCCTAGTGATATAATGATTGGTTTATACTCAGTGTACTGTAAATGATCTAATTATAATAGAGCTGGGACAAACTCAGCCAGGATTAGACTCAGAGAAGACAGAGAACTGGAGGTGGGAGCTCAAGATGAATTTTACACCAGTGTGGCTGCTGGCTTGTCCTCCTGCTTCCCCCACTGAGACCAAGGCCAGTCTGAAGGGCCTCCAGAAAGCTAGCTGAGCCCCAGGCAACGAGGCAATAAAGAATTTAAACACCTGGCTATTCTTGTGGTGATTAATCTACTGAAAGGAAGGCTTGTCCAGAGACCTCCAGAAAACCAACCAAAACACTACAAGCTCCTGCAGGGGACACAAGACTCAGCAGCTTCAAGGCATCTGGGCAAGGGGAACCTGGATCACCCTAAACTCTAATGGAGGCAAACAGGGACAGGAGTTCCTTCTCTCAGGGTAGGAGCTTGCCCAGACTGGATTCTGTTTATATTCTAAACAGAAAGTAGGTCTCCTAATTTGGTTAGGATTTCCCCAAAGTGATGAGTATGTTCCTTGAGGGTAAGGAGCAATCTCATCAGGCAGACTTTCAGAGACTGGATTAACTTTCACAGGATTTAGGATTTAACAGAAAGAGAAAAAAAAAAAGGGTGGATTACAAATTAATGATTAGTTATGAATATACTTGTATATATAATATAAATTTATTCTATTAGCAAACATTTGAGATCAAATTTGAACTCAGTTCTTCCTAATTTCAGGCTCAGCACTCTGTTTACTGTGTCAACTAGCTGCCTATAATTAGAACTGAGTACAATTTAAACCTTAAGTGTTATTGTACACAGAATTGTGTAACAGGAGACACTTTTAGGAAAGTATAGTCATAGACTCCTCTGGAGAGTCACTCTATCATTTGGTAATTTGATGAATATAGCACTGAATAAGTAAATTAATTTAGATGGTATTATTGTCTTGTCAACCTTCTGTTTCAGGAAACACCTTCAAAGCTTGCTGCAGGAGATCATGTCACTGCCTCTCTCCAATTTAGCTGAGCCCCCTCCCTCAAATCCCAGAGTAAATATTTCTATTAATAGTCACATTTACCCCAGCAACCATTAGAATGATAATGGTGTTCTTGAGAGTAACAAGGAAGTTTAGAAGAGGGGTGAGTCTTAGGAAAAAGGTAAGAAGCCTATTCTGGACATGTTCAATTAGAAATGTAAATGGAAACTCCTTTTCAAAACACTCTAGAGAAAACCCAGAGAACAGGCCTGTCTATATAGAAATTTTAATTTTTTGTTTAGGTATTTATTTGTTTATTTAGTGAGGCAATCAGGGTCACACAGCTAATTATTGTCTGAAGCTAATTTGAACTGGTCGTCTTGACTCCAGGGCTGGTGCTCTATTCACTGTGCGACCTAACTGCCTTATATACATATATTTTGGAAAGACACTGCAACTAAATTAAACATTTTTTAAAACGACTGACCATAGAGAAATAAGAGATTAATATAATTTTGATCTACTCATTCTTACGTCAAAAGTCTGTTAGTGGTAACCAAGTTTTTGGTTTTTATGTTCGTGTGAAAAACGAGTTTTCACACTTTAAAGAAGTGTGATTAATCACTGCATGACCAGTCAGAGAGAAAATTTCGAAATACAGACAGAGGTGATAGAATTGAGGAAGTAGCTAAATAAATCTCAAAGGATTAAGGGAGTTTCCTTTTTCTAATAAACTGCTTTAAAATCATAAATAAGCAGCACAAAAGATGATCTTTAAAAATGCCACTGACAGTACTGTTGGGGTATTATGACATGAAAGAATTAAAGAAGATGACATCATTTTACTTTTCAACATTCTTTTTCTAAAATGAACAATAACATAAGGAGGAAAAACCTTGCTTGTGAAGTGCACATTGTTGAATGCTTAACCATCACATTAATTTAGTATTTTGAAGTTTAAAAAGTGTGTATACACAAAAACACACACATACAATCTCATTTCATTTCTCCAGCATACTTATGCAGTAAGTGAATATAGTTATTTTATAGATGGGGCAGTTAGATGGCACAGAAAATAGAGTACTGGATTTGTAATCTGGAAAACATCTCTTGAGATCAAATCTGACTTCAGACACTTACTAGCTGTGTGACTCTGGACAAGTTACTTAACCCCGTTTATTTCAATTTCTCATCTAGAAAAATGAATTGGAGAAGGAAATAGCAAACTACTCCAGTATCTTTGCCAAGAAAACTCTAAATGGAGTGATGAAAAGCCAAACATGACTGAACAGCAAAAAAGCATGAGTTAACAGTTATTCAAAGAGATTAAGGGATTTACCCAATTTCCTAGAGTTAGAAAGTATCAGTGAGGTAAAATTAAAGCTCAGGTTTTCTACTGCCAAATTCAGTGTTTTCCAATTATCAAGACGTAATAGTTACAAAGGAATGGGTATCTCAAAGTTATTTTAATTTTCATTTCTCTAATCAAAAGTTATTTATAGTACTTTTTCATATGTTTATAGATAGCTTTGATTTCTTCATCTGAAAACTCCTGTTCATACCCTTTGAACATTTATCAATTGGAGAATGGCCTGTATCCTTATAATTTTGATTTGGTTCTCTATATATTTAAGAAATGAGGTTTTTTTTATCAGAGACACTTGCTGTGAAGATTGTTTCCCAACTTTCTGCTTTCCTTCTACTCTAGTTTGCACTGATTTTGTTTGTGGAAATGCTTTTAATTTAATATAATCAAAATTATCCATTTTGCATTTCATAATCCTCTTTATCTCTTGTTTGACCATAATTTTGGAATTATGTCCATATAGTTTCTGGGTAGATCTTGGCAGATAGATTCCTAATTATTTTATATTACTTACAGTTATTTTACATGAAACTTCTCTATCTTTTGCTTCTGGGCTTTGTTAGTAATGAAAAGAAACATTTTTGATTTATGTGGGTCTATCCTATATTCTGCAACTTTGTTAAAGTTTTTGGTTATTTCAAATAAGTTTTTAGTTGATGCTCTAGGATTCTTTAACTATAGCATTATATCATCAGCATATATGTTTAATATTGATATTCCTTCATTGTCTATGATACCTGTTAGCAAGATATAGTTTCTTTCCTTATCTCTTTTAATTAAATCTATTCTTCCTTTTACTTTGTCCAAGACCATAATTGCTATCTCTGCTTTTACACTTCAGCTGAAGCATAATAGATTCTGCTTCAACCTCTATGTCCTTTGTTTCAAATGTGTTTCTTGTAAATAACATATTGTAGGATTCTTGTGTTTGATCCACTCTACTATCCTATTTTGTAGGAAAATTCATTCCATTCACACTCACCATTAGGATTACTGTGTATTTCCCTTCATCTTATTCTTCCTCCTGTTTGTTCTCTTTCTCCTTTCATCCTTTTCCTCCTCGACAGTATTTTGCTTCTGTCTACCACCTAATTTGATCTGTTCTCCCTTTTATCAGTCTCCTTTCCCTCCCCTACCTTTATTTGATCTTTCCTCCTACTTTCCTGTCAGGTAAGATAGATTTTTATCTTCATCTGACTGTATGTTAATTTGTCTTTGAGCCAATACAAGATGAGAACATATTGCTTATTGCTCACTCTCCCTTCTTCCATTGTAAAAGGTTTTTTGTGCCTCTTCATCTAAAGTATTTTTTTCCTTCCTTCTGCACCCAGTGTACTCCTCTTTCTCATCACTTTATTTTTATGTCATTCTATCAAATTTACTTTATATCCATAATATTTATGTGTATTACTTCCAACTATACTATTAGTGATACAATTATTAAGGATCATAAATGTCATTTTTTTATGTAGGAATGTAAACAGTTTGGCTCCACTGAATTCCTCATGATGTCTTTTTTTATTATAGCTTTTTATTGACAGAACACATGCACAGGTAATTTTTGCAACATTGTCCTTTGCTCTCACTTCTGTTCCAACTTTTCCTTTCCCTCTCTCCACCCCCTCCCTAGATGGCAGGCAGTCTCATACATGTTAAACATGCTAAAGTATATCTTAGATATAATATATGTGTGCAGATTTGTACAGTTCTCTTGCTGAACAAGAAAAATTAGATTCAGAAGGTAAAAATAACCTGGGAAGAAAAACAAAAATTCAAGTAGTCCACATTTCCCAGCATTCCTTCACTGGGTATAGCTAATTCTGTCCATCAATGATCAATTGGAACTGTATTAGATGTTCTCTTTGTTGAAGATATCTACTTCCATCAGAATACATCCTCATATAGTGTTGTTGTCGAAGTGTATAATGATCTCCTGTTTTGCTCATTTCACTTAGCATCAGTTCATGTAAGTCTCTCCAAACCTCTCTGTATTCATCCTGCTGGTCATTTCTTACAGAACAATAAGATTCCATAACATTCATATACCACAATTTAGCCAATCATTTTCCAATTGATGGGCATCCATTCAATTTCCAGTTTCTGGCCACTACAGAAAGGGCTGCCACAAACATTTTGGCACATATAAGATCCCTTTCCCTTCTTTAATATTTCTTTGGGATATAAGCCCAGTAGTAACACTACTGGATCAAAACGTATGTACAGTTTGATAACTTTTTGAGCATAATTGTCCCCAGAAACGAGCCGTTTATATAAATGGTTTTCATATATGTATTTATTTTTCCTTTTTTAAAATCTCTTTTGGAACACAGACCTGGTAGTGATATTGCTAGGTTAAAGCATATGCATGGTTTTATAGCCCTTTCATCATCAGCACAAAAATGTCCTATTTTCCCCACCTTCTCTTTGACATTTATCATTTTCCTTTTTTGTCCTATCAAATAGCCAATCAAATATGAATGTGGTAGTACTTCAGAATTGTTTTAATTTACTTTTCTTCAATCAATAGCGAATTAGAAGATTTTTTCATATGACTATAGATTGCTATGATTATTTCATTTGAAAACTATTCATATTTTTTGATCATTCATCAATTGAGAAATGGCTCTTATTTTTATAAATTTGACTCAGTTCTCTGTATATTTCGAAAATGAGGCCTTTATCAGGGAAACTTGCTTCAATTTTTTCCCACAATTACTTTTCCTAACTGTATACTCCCATCACCCATTTATTCTATTCTCTCTCTCACTCTGTTTCTTTTCAAAAGTGTTTTGCAATATTTGTTGGAGATCTTTTTGTAGTGACAAGAAACTGGAAATTGAGTGGTTGCCCATCAGTTGGAGAATGGCTGAGTAAATTGTGGTATATGAATGTTATGGAATATTACTGTTCTGTAAGAAATGACCAACAGGATGATTTCAGAAAAGCCTACAGAGACTTACATGAACTGATGCTGAGTGAAAAGAGCAGAACCAGAAGATCATTATACACAGCAACGACAAGACTATATGATGACCAATTCTGATGGACATAACTCTCTTCAGCAATGGGATGATTCAAACCAATTCCAATTGTTCAATGATGAAGAGAGCCATATACACTTAGAGAGAGTACTGTGGGAACTGAGTGTGGAGTACAACATAGCAACTTCACTTTGTCTGTTGATATTTGCTTGCATTTTGTTTTCTTTCTCAGGTTTTTTTTCTTCTTTACCCGATTTTTCTTGTGCAGCTGTATAAACATGTATATATAGATATTGGATTTAATATATATTATAACATACTTAACATGTATTAGACTACCTGCTACCTAGGGGAGAGAGTGAGGAGAAGGAGGGAAAAATTTGGAACAGAAAGTTCTACAAGAGTAAAAGCTGAAAAATTACCCATGCATATGTTTTGTAAATAAATTTTTTAAAAAAGTCCTTCCCCATGCTCCCATTCAAGACATATTTGTGGGGCAGCTAGCACAGTGGATAGAGCCCTGAAGTCAGGAGGACTTGCGTTCAAATCAGGTCTCATACACTTAATACTTTCTAGCTGTGTGACCTTAATTCTAATTCCCTCAGCAAAAAAAAAAAAAAAAAAAAAAAGACATTTGTAATGGGGGAGGAGAATCCTGTTCCCCAATTTTTCACAAGGGTGGTAATGATTCATGATTTTGCTTAAGTTAGCAGATTTATAAATGAGGATTTAAAAAAAAAAAAAAAAAAACAAGTTCCTTCAAACCATTCTTACAACATATTCAAGACTCTTAAAACATCTTTCCTGTGGTCTGAAAACTTATGCCTTTCTTATTACCTTCATATTCTTTTTAACTTCCTTTTATTTTGTTCACTTCCTAAATTCTCCTTATTCCAATAGTATTTCAGACTGTTCTTTTCTAATGGTATTTCACTGAGTTTCTCCTTATAGTTTAAGCATATATAGTTGTTAAAACCAATGACTTACTGAAAACTTTTATGAGTTAATTGTGACTTTGCCAATACTTTTCTTTTCTTCTGGATTTGTCCTCCATCCAACACACTACAGAGGCACTGATAGCTAGTAGGGAAATAGGAATCCTCTCAACTCCTCTCAGAGTCCAAAGTGCTGAGAGCTTGCAGACACCCACATTTGCCTCCTTATCCTTTGTCAGGAGGTCTTTAGAGAGGCATCTGCAAAGGCCCATGTAAATTAATCTCTCCATTTTATATGCATCCAATTAAATACAAGTTTAAAAGCTACAGCTATTAACAGTTATTGAGAGGTAGCATGCCTCTCCTAATAAATCATACAAAACATTGTCCAGAGAAAATATGAAACTGTTGTGAATATGGAGAGAATCAATCTATCATTAGAATTCTTAACAGAAACACTCCTTTTGTGGAAAATTTGTTCCACTTGAACCCAGTAGAATAGGTTTTGATGAGAACTTGGGGGAGGAATAATTCTTATGTACTCATCTCACTGCTGTCACCAACTGTCATGACTGAATTTTAACAAAAGGGTAAACTGAATTAGGTCTTTGTGCAAGATAACATTTATTAGTAGGAGCATGCTACCTGTCCACAAATGAGTTAGTAGATAAATAGCTTGCCTCCATTAATACCAAAGACCCCAAGCAAAAGGACAGTTCTCTTTATATAGATTTTGGGGAGTTCAGAACAAATAACAGAATAGGTAGATGAAATCATGGAAATAAGAGCAATATCATCGATTATAGAGCTGAGTTTCAGGGAACAACATGATTAGTGTGGTAATGGGGGACTAGCAATAATATTCCTTCTCTTATGAGACTAAGGAATATTTTTTGTTTGAGTTCAGGTACAAAATAGTGGCCTAGACTTTTGGACAGTAAAACCGACATCCTTGAAGCATAGTTTGAACTTTGAACTAAGTTGAGAGACAAAGAACCATGATTTAAGCAGTTATCTGACAAAATAAATTGATCATAAACAGGATCAATAAGAAATTGATTCAGAATCAATCTTAATATTTTCAGATGGAGTACTTCAAATGAAAATTCAGGCCCTATCCCTGATACGTATTTTATCTTGGATTTTTTGAGTGGTCAGCTGAATCTGGTGATTTTGCTTCAATAGAGATTATTTATAGCCTCCCAGCTTTTATTATGACTGTCAAATCCCATGGATGGTAATAATTATAAAATGATATGATTTATCCAGGATATCACAAATTTTTACATTGTTGATCCATAATGTTAATATTTGAACAATGTATTAAACTTAATATTATATTTGAAAATGTATTAAATAATCATTCTTATGTACTCTTTAAATCAGTATTCTAAAATAACTGAAATAAAGCAAGAAACAGTACAGCAAATATGCAAATTAGCAACAATTACAACATCCATTTGCAAACAGGCAGCTAAATAACAGTGTGTTAGCACCATCAAATAATAGGTATTCTTAGGCATATATAACACTGAGATGCAGTAGGTTAGATACAATGAAGACACATATGTAAGAGGAAAAGAAAAAGAAAGCAGAAGCAAAATAAATGAAATCAAAAAATATAAGCAGCATTCACAATAAAATTCAACTGAAAACTTCAGAGATAAAGAAAAGAAACATGGCAGAAAGTGAAATAATGTATATACCAAAGGAAGACAAAATTGCTATATAAAATATAAAAAATTCAAGACACAAAATAAAATTAATTTAAAAATTCAACAAAGGTGTTTTTTTTCTCCAAAGTAGCAAATTGTTGAACTAAATTAAACTCTGAAGTAACTTAAAGGAAAAAGCAAAAAAGAATTCAGTGTTTAAATTGTAAAAACAGAATAAAATAAATAATCTGCAAATATATTATACAAATATGTATATGTATGATGTATTTATACTAATGGAAGATCTCTCTGTAAGTATGTTTGTGAATGTTCACCAGCTGGATTACTAAGGGAAAGGGAGAATTTTCTGTTGTCTGGTCCTTTCCCCTGCAATTCTAGCACCATTTTTATCCATCCTTTACCCCTTACTCTATGTTGCTGCCTGTGGCTCCATTCTTACTGAGGGATTTTTTGGTGCCCATGTGAAGAAAAGCAATGGTGTGAGGGGCCATATAATTCTCCCATAGGGAACAGAGAGGGGAGTGTAAAGGAGTGTGCATTTTTACCTTAATTCTCACCTCCCTGCACTACTTTGGGATGTTTCTGACTTTTCCATCATGTCCCAAGAAACTTTTTATTGGGACAATAATCTGGTAAAATCTTATTCTCTAGTAAGATCTCATCAATCTTGGCACTTCCCGCAGCCTCTCTGATTGGAGGGTGGGGCCACGAACTTCAAAAATCAGGAAAAAGTTCAGCTCAGATATCTCTTCATTTCTCACTTGGCTGCCCTACTTTGACATTTCTGACTGACTTCAAAATCATTGTTCCTCTATGGGTACCACCCCATTTTTAGCTTCCTTTGTATGTTGTCTTCCCTCCTGAGACTGTAAGGTGCTTGAAGGGAGCTGTCTATTTTTTTTTTTTTTTTACCCCTAGCATTTAGCACAGTCTATGACACATAGTAGGTACTTAATCTTTTTAGCAAAGTCTAATGATTGTAGTCTCTGTCACCCAAACTCTGAGTAAAATTGACATAGTTTAACAAATGTCTCCCCATCCTGGAATTTTGATAGCACCAGCGGGCAGAGAAAGCCTCTACCCATATACTTTCTCTAAATTGAATCCAGATTGAAGCCAGAACCAAATGCCTATGTGGCCACAGAGGAACTCAGTTTAAGCTTCCATATTGCTTAAGTCTCACAATTTGCAAGATTTTCACCTTTGAGGATGAGGGGAAAATGATATATTTTTCAAGATTCACAATCCCCCTTTTGGAAATGGACTGTGAAAAGTCAATGAAATTCATTCTAGATAGCAGAAGTTCATCTCTGGCATTTTTTAATAGAGAAAGACACCAAAGCTTATACTTATGTTATTTTTGTTTGGCTATAATGTATGAAGGATATTTCCTATCTTTTTTTATTATATATTTATTTATTATATATTTTTTTCCTCATTGAGACATATCAGAGGACTTTCAACTCTGACTTTGCCAGACCACAAATATGTTCTTTGATTCCAGAGTATCTAATTTAAGAAAAATATGATTAAGTTGGAAAGATTATCAGGGTGGTAAAGGGCTTTAAGTCTGTTATATGAGATCAGTTGAGGAAATTGGGTATGTTCATTCTGGAAAATACTCAGCAATGAACAAGATAGCTATCTTCAAATACTTGAAGGATTATAATTTGGATAGGAACAATTATTTGGTTTCATAGAACAGATCAAGAAATAATGGGTAAAAGTGGCTGAGTGGATTAAAGGTAGCTAAAAAGTGGGGGATTAGCTAGATAACTTTTAGGGCCCTTTCAGGTCCCAATAGTCTCTATTTTAATTACATTTATGGTTTTGATTAAACATGCAATAAAGAATATAATGGATAAATTTAAGAAAAAATATAGGTCTCTTCATTTCCATCCTTATACACATTATCTTGTTCCTTTCCCCTGCCCCTGCTTAGTGAAGGCTTGTCTGTGAAATGACTGTTTTACTATTTTAAAATTTGAAATCCCTGATCCTCAAATTTTATCAAAGATCCTTTTAAGATCAATAATTTCCTAGAGTTTTTCCCAATTTTAATATTCACATTTTCTCCTCTCTTCACTCCTAAAGGTAACACTTCTTTACATCCCTAAGGGATAAAAACTTTCATCCAGAAGGAAAAATAATACAGTGCCTTTTTTTTTTTCTAAATAGAGCAAATATAGCTAAAACTGCTAAGTATAACCACTCTTCCATGGAGGTATGAATACCATTATGCTGCTGGCTATTGAATGCCCTGGTCCATTCTTTTAGGCCAAAATCAGGTATTTATGAGCCTCTAAGCAATGTAGGATCCAGGAAACTCACTGAAGTTGAAATCAATTTGGTTTTTTAACACTAAAAAGCAGTTTGACTTCAACTGACAAGCATGTACAAAATGTGTATCAGAAAAACACTAAGTGAACAAAGGTGACTTCTGATGAGTTCATCGGGATGGATGTGTATTTTCTTTGCAACTGATAATGGTGTATATTCTCAAAATAGCTTTTACCATCTAAGATGTTTTTTGCCATCTTTTAGCAAACTAAGTTATAAATTCAAGTAGTTCCTGACCTTAGATCAGGAAGGAACACAGATGAATTTTTTTTTATTTTTAAAATTTTTTATCATTTCCTTTGATAGGGTGGGGAAGAGGGACTGGTAGTTTGTAGCATATGAACATTATCAATAAAAAAGCATTTATTAAAAGTTGATTATGTGCCAGACACATCTGGAAGGTACTATAGAAACAAAGAGAAAACAATAACAAATAACAAAAAACAGTCTCAGCCTGTAAGCATCTTTCATTTTATAGCAAATAATATGTACAACATATACACATATAAGTATATATAAAATAAGTATATACAAAAGTATATATATAAAATACATTTATACCACAGCAGTTTCAAGTTAAAATCAGTTCTCCTGTGTATCCAAAATGACTAAAATCTTAGGAATTGGCTCGTGCTGAGGCCTAAGAATGCTCATAATCTGAGGATATTTAATGATACATAGACTACAGTTGGACAAAAACCAAACAGGCCCATAGTCAATGCAATATAGGCTGGTTTCCTAACACTTCTTAGAGGTCATCAGAATGTGTGGGGAATCTTCCTAAGAGTCAAATTTTTGTTATCCATGGCACAGGTAATGTAAAGAGCAAACAGTATAGAAATGATTTATTAGGAATGCATATGCTTTTTAAAAAATAGGTTTGCATTTTCCTTAGGCTAATTCACAGTTGGCATTCCTTATCCTGGCTGAAGAGTAGAAGGAGATGATCTAAAAAATTGTGGTGTAGCAGAGAGAAGTCAGCTTCTAACTAAAAAGAAGAAATCATTAATTCACACAATGGCCAAACAACAGTTTTTTCTCTTTAACTGAAGTAATTTCTAGATATCTGAAAACTTTACTCTTTGAATAACAATACTAATTATGACTTTGAAAACCTAAGACAAACCACAATTTTTTTTTGGGGGGGGGTAGGACATTGTTTCTTCAGCTATACAACAAGATGCTCAAACTAGTTTTTGCCAGTCCTAAATCTGATACAGTCCTATTCTATTTTTTCCTATGTTATATCTTCAGCATCATGAGATAATGAAGATGGCACAGCATTTTAGAAAAAAAAATGTTGGATTTAGAGTCAGAAGACCCAGGTTTAAATTTTGCTTTGTATTTCATATTATGTATAAGGACACCTTAATACCTCATGCTCTAAATCTTAATCTGAAAATTTCTTTATTTGCTAAACTGAGATAATAATACTTGTGTTGCCTAGTTTACAGAGTTATGATTTGAACAAAACTCAAAGTATTACATAATGTGAGTTACCATTGGTGTCTCTATAGACACATTAATAAACATTTGAAAAATATTTTTCTGAATAAACTATCCAACTCCTGGTCAAAAAGTTATAGCTCTAGTAAATTATTAATCAAGATAGCGGACTGCTTATTACCTATGTGACATTAACCAGGGGTGAGTCATCCAACATTCTTTTTTTTTTTTTCTTATAGCTTTTTATTTACAAGTTATATGCATGGGTAATTTTTCAGCATTGACAATTGCCAAACCTTTTGTTCCAACTTTTCCCCTCCCTCCCCCCACCCCCTTCCCCAGATGACAGGTTAACCAATACATGTTAAATATGTTAAAGTATAAATTAAACACTATATATGTAAATATGTCCAAACAGTTATTTTGCTGTTCAAAAAGAGTTAGACTTTGAAATAGTATACAACTAGCCTGTGAAGGAAATCAAAAATGCAGGTGGACAAAAATAGAGGGATTGGGAATTCTATGTAGTCATCCAACATTCTAAGACCTCAGTTCTCTTATAGTAAAATGAAAAAAATGTTAAGGGGTTGGGTCAGGTGATTTTTTGAGGTTTCTTCTGGCTCAGAAATCTATGATTCTTATTATAAAGAGAAAGAATGGATGTTTAAGTTTGTTTAAAGGGAGCCAAATTCTAACCACAAAGTCAAGGGTAATTCAACTAGAAAGTTCCAGCAACAGGTGGGTGTGGTTCATATGACTTTCTTTTCTGGTATTTAAGGCTGGTTTAAAACAAAGCAAAATGTTTAGTTGGCTCCCAATGACATAGAAGATGGATGGCAGGCTGGTTAGAATGAGGTTGTTAGTTTTTTCTTAGTAGTTTTCCCAGAAGACTCCCTTTGTAATAGCAGAAAAGAGGAAAGTTTTTTTTTTTTTTTTTAAAGGATTTTACATTTCTCTTCTGAAATCAGAATTATTTAGAAAGACATTGGACTTAGGCTCCCAATCTGAACGACGACAAGATGATACATTAGAGTGTTTATTGCTGCATAGTTTCCTGTTGTATAGAGTTTCTTCAGTTATTTTATTACTATTTCATCCTCATTGGAACAGTTTCCTGAATCATGATTGTCTTGATTGCTGCAAATGTCATCATTTTTTCCATTTTTATTTGTTTCTTCTAATTCAATAATATTTATTTTTTCAATTATACAGCTTTCTGTATGCTCTTCTGAAGTGGTAAGAAGACTTTTCGATGGCTGATCAAACAATGCCTAATGAAGACCAAAAAAAAAAAATTACTTTAAAATTATTAAGCTAATATAGTTATCAAACTATTCCTACTACTCATTTTCCCCCCAGGCATATAAATCCACAAACTGTAGAAGTTTTAAATAAAAGAAATGGAGACTAGAAAGCTTAAATAATCTGGATTACACCACTTCTTATGTACAGGATAATGAAAGCATAATGAAAAGGACTCTCTCTAACTGTTTCCTGAAATCAGCATTCCATTTTTGCTCTCTATGCCTTCCTAAAGGACTTCTGCCATTTCTAGAAAAAATGATTTTAAATACCACCTTTTATTGATGTAACATAGCAATGATTTTGAGTTCCCCTGATTTTAGAGGGAGGCTTCTATTCTAACAATAAATCAGTAATCCTAAATCTTTCGCTTTGGAGTCTGCCTCAGGAACTTCCCACACTCCCAATCTAAGAACAACAATCTATCTGATTCTGAATAGATCAGATTCTCAATTCTCAATACTCAATTCATTACTGTCAGATAGTTTCTGGGGAAAATGATGTAATATACCTTGAAAAAACTTGTATTCTATTGATGGAAGAGCATGATTTATAGATAGATAAATAAATATAATATGTGGGCAGCTAGGTGGCAGGGTGGAAAGAATACTAGGCCTGGAATTTGAATTACGTTAAATTTAGACTCAGGCACTTACTAGCTTTGTGACCCTGTGCAAGTCATTTAATCCTGTGTACCTTGGTTCCTTGAAAGCTGGAGAAGGAAATGGCAAAGCACTCTAGTATCTCTACCAAGAAAACTCCAAATGGGATCATGAAAAGTTGGCCATGACTGAAATGATTCAATAAGTATAATCTAAAGCAGATTATGACAGGGGCAAAGTATAAATCCAAATTGCTCTGGGAAATTTGAGGAGGAAAAAGCCAGAATTTAAAGAAGTCTTCACAGAAAAGTCATCCAATTTTCAGATGATGAAATTGAAATTATTACCACTCATATGAAAGAGAGTTCCAAATCACTATTGATCAGAGAAATGCAAATTAAGACAACTCTGAGATACCACTACACACCTGTCAGATTGGCTAAGATGACAGGAAAAAATAATGATGAACGTTGGAGGGGATGTGGGAAAACTGGGACACTGATGCATCGTTGGTGGAGTTGTGAACAAATCCAACCATACCGGAGAGCAATCTGGAATTATGCCCAAAAAATTATCAAATTGTGCATACCCTTTGATCCAGCAGTGTTTCTACTGGGCTTATATCCCAAAGAAATACTAAAGAAGGGAAAGGGACCTATATGTGCCAAAATGTTTGTGGCAGCCCTGTTTGTAGTGGCTAGAAACTGGAAATTGAATGGATGCCCATCAATTGGAGAATGGCTGGGAAAATTGTGGTATATGAATGTTATGGAATATTATTATAATGTAAGAAATGACCAGCAGGATGAATACAGAGAGGCTTGCAGAGACTTACATGAACTGATGCTAAGTGAAATGAGCAGAACCAGGAGATCA
This sequence comes from Antechinus flavipes, assembly GCF_016432865.1. Classification (NCBI taxonomy): domain Eukaryota; kingdom Metazoa; phylum Chordata; class Mammalia; order Dasyuromorphia; family Dasyuridae; genus Antechinus; species Antechinus flavipes. The sequence continues at coordinate 254,471,433 of NC_067400.1, forward strand.
TTATACACTTCAACCATGATACTGTATGAGGATGTATTCTGATGGAAGTGGATTTCTTTGACAAAGAGACCTAACTCCGTTTCAATTGATAAATGATGGACAGAAGCAGCTACACCCAAAGAAAGAACACTGGGAAATGAATGTAAACTATTTGCATTTTTGTTTTTCTTCCCGGGTTATTTATACCTTCTGAATCCAATTCTCCCTATGCAACAAGAGAACTGTTCGGTTCTGCAAACATATATTGTATCTAGGATATACTGCAACATATTTAACATATATAGGACTGCTTGCCATCTGGGGGAGGGGGTGGAGGGAGGGAAAGGAAAAATCGGAACAGAAGCGAGTGCAAGGGATAATGTTGTAAAAAAATTACCCTGGCATGGGTTCTGTCAATAAAAAGTTACATATAAAAACAAAACAAAACAAAACAAAACATGTCATCTCAGTTGAACTTTGAAGGAAGAACTTTTCTTCTTAAGAACCATCTTTATGTTTCTATAAAGCACAGATGAGGAAGGAGAGTATCCAAGATTTGGGGAAAGATGTCAATGGGAAACGAGTATCAGGTTTGTTGAATTATTAATGAAGAAAGGACTGCTAATGCCAAAATGTTAGGGGCTTTAAAAACTGGTTAAGGTGTTTGTATTTTACTCCTGAAACAAACAGGGAGTCAGTAAAGGTTTCTGAGCAGTGACATTATATATTCAAATCATTTTGCTAACTATATGAAGGATGGATAGAAAAGTAAGAAAATTTTGGCAGAGAGATTTGTGAGACTCATACTATAATAATTGAGGTGAGTGATAATTAAAAACCTGAACTAAGCTGGTGGCAGCATAAGTAGAGGAAAAAGATGTCAGGACTTGGCAACTGATTTAATGTGGGAGAAGAGAGACAGAAAAGTCTGGGTAAATGGATGTGGTGCTATCAAAAATTAGGAAGAGTAGGGCTAAGGGAAAAGAATAGGATTTCAATTTTGGATATGTGAAGTTTGAGGTGGCAGAAGAAAATCCAGATAGAGATATACAAGAGACACCTGGAAAATGAATTCAGAGGACAGAATATTTATGAACAGATGAAATGACAAAGGAAAAATTACAGACAGAGAAAAAGATCTGGGGGACATAAGTATAGGAAGATGCACTAGGGTAGGGAAGAACTAAGAGATAAAAATGTCATGGGAGCCAGTAAAGGAGAAAAGGTTACGTGGAAGAGGGGGGTTGACAGTATAGAATGTTGAAGAAAGGGGAAAAAAAAGTTGAGGACCAAGAAAAAAACGATGATTGTGCTCCATGTGGAACAATGTAGTCTTTCCCTAAAAGGTGTTGAGAATTAATTGGGTGAAAAAACCTAAGGGTTCACTTCATTAATATAAAATCAGTATAGATAAAAAAGAGTGCTTCCTGGCATCTAAATATAAAAGTCAGGGCATGAGTAGCCACTTAGTTCCTTCTATAGGTTTCTAACTTCAAGTTATCATAGGCAACACAAGGGCAGGGAAACTATCCCCAAATGAAAAATACATATTTTATTCTTGTTTGATCCTTTTCTGCTATGGATATTTTCCCTTGGCTATGGCTAAATAGACCCCTTTAGTTAACTTCCAGATGTCCTATGAGTAATTGATTTTGGTTCAATTTAAAAATTAAATCATCAGGATGGCCAGAGTCAGGCAAGGCTTATTACAGAAGTGATGGAATTGAGGTTACATTTGTAGGCATTAGCCATGGGAATGACAAGAACCTCTTCATACTCTGAGACAGATGCAAAGATTAAGAGGAGCAGAGAAGATTTAGCATATGGAAGAAGGAAGATGGCCTCCAAAAATCTACTTCTTAAATAAAGTAAGAGGAAAGGGCACCTGTTGTATAACTATACATTCCCATAGATAGTATATTTTATATTAATGACAGAAACTTAAATATTTGCCAGCCCTTTTATTATCTCAGAGCATTTCCTGTTATTTCATTTCCTCAACATGTTTTAAAAACTTTAAACAGCAAATGCCACAAACTTCAGTTTATCAGAGGAATATGGTCTTTGGTAGCAAATTCTGCTATTCTTTATGATTTTGATTTAATTATACGTATTATATCATTTATATGTTTACTGAAACTTAGAAGAAATGTTCAAAACGGCCTATGAGATTTTTTGCAATACATCTTAGATATTCTATGAATTTTAACATTACGCAGTTTTTAACAATTTTTCTTGAGGGGTTAGAATTCTGTACATTCCACAGCCCTTCAAAACAAGAGAAAACAGGTATCACATACCTCATACATATTTGAAGGAGGTTTGCAAGATGGATAGAACACATATTTTACCAATTTTAGTAGAACTTTTAAACAAAAAGATATGAAGATCAGTCCAATAATAATTAAAAAGCAAATGACTATAATCCAGGTTTTTTGTTGTTTACCTGAAAAAAAAGATAGAATTCAAGTAAAATAAATTTATTAAGTGGCATTCTAGATACAGAAAAATGTGAGTCATACACATAATTTATCTCTCTGTCCTTCTATTTATCATCTATCTTATTGCTGCCTTTTGTCCTCTATCCCAGGAATTTTCTAATATACATCCATTATCACCCAGTGAAATTTCATTTGTAACAAATTTAATAGGTGCCTCCCTTTATCCTCAAAAACAGAACAAAACTTTTTAGTATTGTAGTTGAACAAAGAGATTGATGTGGGCTGGCTTCCAGTCCTATATGACTCACCTACTGAGACATTCTTAGTTAGCTGCTCAACTATAAGAGTTGATAGCACTGATACTTATTACACCTAGTAAAGGATCAAGAGGTTTCCAGTGAGCAATCCTCTTAAATACGGACCTTTTCTGTTTTTGTAGCAAAATGCTAGAATTTTTGTTCCCCACATGGAAGAGGGGGTCAACCTGTTAGGTTTGTACTATGGAAACTTTCCTTGAGTTTCACTTTGTGAATTTTGAAAGGTCTGGAGAAAATGTAGCATTAGAATCTCCCACCAATACATTGATGCCATCCTTGGAGCAACATGGGTTAATGGAAATTAAAAGGGCAGGTATTAGATAATTTGAATACTCCCTGGAAAGATAAGGCTTATCTAATAGCCTTTCAATAGATCAAAACTATTTCCAATAGATTTAGGATGGAAAATGCCATCAGCATCCAGAGAGAGCACTATGGAGACTGAAGCATACTATTTTCACCTTTTTTTGTTTACTTTTTTTCTCATGGTTTTTCCTTTTGTTCTGATTTTTCTTCCACAACATGATTAATACGGAGATACATTTAAAATGATTGTATATGTATAATCTATATCAGATTGCTTACTGTCTTGGGGAGGAGGGAGATAAGGGAGGGAGAAAAAAATTGGAATGCAAAATCTCATAAAAATGAAGGCTGAAAACTATTTTTACATTAATTGAAAAAATAAAATACTATCAAAATTAAAAAATAAAGTCATTGTTTCAATTAATTTAATTTGATCTTTAAAGTTTTCTAATATGATCTGCTAAAGTTGCAATTTTTCTTATGTTGAATGAACCCCACGTTCCTGATATAAATGCAGCTGATCATTGTATTATGAAAATGATAACATTTTATTTAATACTTTTAAATCAATATTCATTGTTATAGAAGATATATACACACATGATTACAGATGACATAATATTCTTTGTTTCATCTCTCCCACGATGATATATTAAAACCATAATTGTATCACAGTAATAATTTGGTAATCACTTTTTAAAATTGTTTTTTGCAAACTACTTAATATTGTAATCAGTTTTTCTTTGAGTATTAGGTTTCATTGTAGATCCATTTGACACCAGACTCCCTTCTCTACCTTACCTTTTTGGGGTTTATTTATTATGTGTTCAATTTCTTCTTATGAATTTTGGTTATTTAAACTCAGGTTTTTCTGACACTAGGCCTCACATGCACTAATTTTATCAATTTGATGCACTCTTTCAGTTTTCAGTTTTGTTAAATCTCTTCTTTGATTTTCAGACTTGCTCTATTGGTATTTGGAAGGCATATTCTTTGGCCATTTATTACATGGGGAATGATTCTTATTCTTATAAATGCTAATCCATTCTCTATATATCTTAGAAATGAGACTTTTATCCGAGAACTTGCCACAAAGATTTATACTTATTTGCCTGCTTCATTTCTAATTTTAACTAAATTGGATTCTCTTTGTGCAAAAAACTTGGAATTAATCCTTTCTTTAATGTATCCTCCTTCATTGTTCTTCCCTTTTGCTCCTATTTCCCCATTGAGTGCTATTATTTCTATACTCAGCTCTGTGTTTGTGTAGATGCACAACCATGTGTACATGTGCTCATCTTTACAATGAATTCACATTTTGTTCAAGTGATGAGCTAAGGCAAAATCCATTATACTTCATATGAATTTTTAAAAGTGAGAATATCAGTCATTATGTCAGACAAGGTACAATAAAAATAGACATAATTTTAAAATATAAATAGGAAAAGTATATTATACATTAAATGATTTAATATAAATATTTAATATAGTCATTGAATTGCACGGCATCTGAATACTTGAAGGAAAAGTTAAGCAAATTATGGAAAGAAATTGATGGTGAAACTGATAGCTAGAGACTTCAATATATCCCTTTTAATAGGAAAAAGATAAGCAAGAAAGAGTCTCTTTTCTGACTGTTTTTCAGTTTCTTTTGATGGATTTTCAACCAGGTCAATTCCATTAATTATGGGTATTCCCCAAGGTTTTGTTTTGGGTCCTCTTCTTCTATTTATTTAACCTGCTGAGCTCTTTAACTCCCATTAATTCAATTATCGTCTCCATGTATATAATTCTTAAATATATTTATTCAGCTCTGACCTCATTTCATATCTTCAATTGCTTATTAGACATCTCAAACTGGATTATATCCTAGACATCTTAAGTCTGACATGGTTGAAACTGAACTTATTATCTTTCTCCTCAAAACTTCCCCTCTTCTGAATATTCCTAATACTATTTAAGGACATCAGAATCCTCCTAATCACCCAAGCTCAAAACCAATGTATCATCTTCAATTCCCTAGTATCTTTTTTTTCCCCTATCCAATCAATTGCCAAGTCCTCTCTACTATTCCTTCTTCTTCTTTTCCCCTGAGGCAATGGGGTTAAGTGACTTGCCCACAGTTACACAGCTAGAAGTGTTAAGTGTCTGAGACCACATTTGAATGCAGGTCCTCCTGACTTCAGGGTTGGTGCTCCATCCACTGAGCCACTTAGCTGCCCCTATTCCTTCTTAAGATTTCTTATATATGTCCCCTTCTCTCTTCCAAAATGAGTATTACCCTGGTACTTATCATCTCATATCTGAACTATTGCAGTAGCATGCTGGTAGGTTTTCTTGCCTCTTCTAGTCCAAACTTACATTCGGTTCTCAAAGTGATCTTCATAAAGTGAGGTCTATCACCTTACCTCACTTTCAATAAACTCCACTAGTTCCCTATTTTTATGTATTATTATGTATTTAATCTTCTAGGATCAAATTTAAAACCTTCTGTTTGGCCTCTAAAATTCTTCATAACCTGGCCCTTTTCTATGTTTTCCAGTCTTCTTACCCCTCTCCATGTTTTGTATGACTCAGTGACACTCTTATTTCCTTAAACTGTGCATTTTCACTGGCTGTCATTCAAGCCTAGAATTCTGTCCATCCTTACCTTCTGCTTTCTGGCTTCCTTCAAATCTCTGCTAAAATCCCACCTTCTTCAAGAAGCCATGATCAGTTTCTGTTCCCTGCCAAATAGGCTTTAATTTATCCCATATGTATCTAGATTATACATAATGATGTGCTGTTTTCACTTTTAGGTTGTGAGCTCCTTGAAAGCAAGATTTTTTTTTTTGCCTACTTTTGCATTTAGCACACTAACTGGCACATGGTAGCTGCATAATAATACTTACTGATGACTTGAAAAAGCAAAGTATGTATCTCAAAATTTGGGAATAGTTGAAAAATTATGGCATATGGATATAATGGAAAATTACTGTGTCATAAGAAATATTGAATATGAATAAATCAGACACATAGATGAAGACATTTGATGTGATACAGAATGAAAAATTGGAGCAAAAAAAGGAACAACAATATAAACAACAAATGAATAAAACAAAATAAATAGGGTCAATATGGGAAATTAATAAAATTCTGGTCACTTCCAGTATCAGGCTACAAAGCAAAAGGAAAGTCGTCTTTCTACCACAATGATAATTTATCTTTGGAGATAAAGGGATATGTTTGGGTAAAGGATATATTTTTTTTCATTCTTTCCCAAGCCTCCCATGGCTTCCACTTTTCCTTACCCTCTCAGCTGAGAACACTGTCTAATACTGAGGCAATTTACCATATGATCCTATTCTCCCCTTCTCCTAGTCTTGCAGCATCCAAATGACTTATGCCACTAACTTCTGCCCCTTTCATCCCTGTCTCACATAAAGAAGAGGCTACTCCTATTCATGGCAAACCCTTCTACATGTTCAAGTGATCCCAATCCATCTTGTTTCCCTCAACAGATTGGTCCCTCTATTATCTCCGTTCTTTCACCTATCTTCAACCTATTCCTGTTCTTTCCACACTGCCTACAAATACATTTATATTTCCTCTATCCTCACAAAACCCACCTGATTCATCCACTTCTGCTAACTATCATCCCATATCTCTTCTGCCCTTTGTAGCTAAACTTCTTCAAAAACTTATAACAGGTAATTCTACTATCTTTCTTTTTCAGTACTTTTAACAGTATTTTTTTCCAATTACATGTGAAGACAATTTTTAGCACTCGTTTTTATAAGATTTTGAGTTCCAAATTTTTCTCTTTCCCTCCTTCCCTTTCCCTCTTCTAAAATGGTAAGCAATTTGATATAGGTATATATTTACATATATATGTGTATATATATACACATATATATATGTATACACACACACACATACACACATATATATAGATATATACACACTTTAAAACACATTTCCTTATTAGTCACAGCTGTGAAAGAAGAAATAGATCAAAAGGAAAAAAAAATAAAGTGAAAACAGTATGCTTTGATCTTCATTTTGAGTTCATCAGTTGGGGGGTGGGGGTGGAACCAAGATGGCTAAGAGTAAATAGGACTTTGCCTGAGCTATTCCTGGCTTCCCTTAGAATCAATACTAGATCAAGCCTCTGAATGAAGTTTGGGGGGTGGGGAGAGAGAAGCTCAACACAGGGAGGCCCTTCTTGGGGAATCTACTGGGAGGCTCTTAGCCAAAATACAGCAGTATTACCTATTCTGTCCTGGTTTAGAAGCCAGTGGATCAGCAGACTATCTGTGAGACTACCTATAAAAGCAAATAGTGAGCTCCTGAATTGCAGCATTAACAGGTGAAACTTGGCCAAGTCCACCCAGCCTAGGGAGCAAACCGGCAGCAGCTCCAGCCTCAGGGCAGTGTAAAACATCGGTCATAGTGTAGAGGAAGTTTTGAACAATCTCCTCTGTGCCCTAGGAACAGACCTCAACCTTAAAAAATGAGTAAAAAGAGCTCTGACCATAGGTAGCTTTTATAGAGACAGAGAAGAACAGACTTCAAACCCCAAGGACACTAACAGCAAAACATCTCCAGATGAAGTCTCAAAAGGGTATATGAACTGGGTTCCAACCCAAAACGCTCTTTTGGAAGAATTTAAAAAGGATCTGTAAAAGTTAGAAGAAAAATGGGGAAAAGAAATGAATGCTTTGCAAGTGAGTTTGGAAAAGGAAATCGAAATTGTCTGAAGAAAACAACTCCTTAAAAATTACATCTGGTGGGGCAGGTAGGTGGTGTAGTGGATAGAGCACCTGTCCTGAAGTCAGGAGGACCTGAGTTTAAATCTGACCTCAGACATTTAACACTTCCTCGCTGTGTGACTTGGGTAAGTCACTTAACCCCAATTGTCTCAGACAAAAAAAAAATACATTTGGTGAAATGGAAAAAAATATATATACCTGAAGAAAACCACTTCTTAAAAAAAAAGATTTGGCAAAATGTAAAAAGAAAATCACTCCTTGAAAAACAGAATTGGTAAAATGGAAAAAGAAAACAACTTAAAGACCTGAATAGGTGAAATGGAAAAAAAAAATCCAATGAACAAAGAACTCCTTTAAAAGTTCAATTGGCCAAATGCAAAAGGAGATAAAAAAAAAAGCCTACAAAAAATTTACTAAACATTAGAACTGGATAAATGGAAGTAAATAAGATATCAAGAATCAGTCAAACAAAATAAAAACAATGAAAATATAGAAGAAAATTTAAATATCTCATTGAGTTTATCAATTCTTTAGCTGGATGCTCCACTACCTTTCTTCTTATTCTCATTTTAACTCTCTACCATTTAGTTTTTGACTTAGTTGTTCCACTGAAACTGCTTTCTCTAAATCTAACAATGATCTTTAATTGCAAAATCCAATAGCCTTTTCTCAAACATCTTTCTTCTTCTTTTGAAATTTATTTATTATAGCTTTTTATTTATAAGACATATACATGGGTAATTTTTCAACATTGAATCTTGAATGTTCCAAATTTTCCCCTCCTTCCCCCAACTCCCTCCCCTAGATGGCAGGTAGTAGATTTAACATTTAACATGTTAAATATGTTAAAATATAAACATCTTTCTTCTTATCCTCTCTATAATCTCTGACATTGTTGATCACTGTCTTCTCAATATTTTCTTCTCTCAAGAAGAACCTGGTCTTTCTTGGTTCTCTTTCTACCTATGTGATTGTTTCTTCTCTATTTCCTTTGTTGGATCTTCATCCAAGTCATGCCTATTAATTGTAAATGTCCCACAGGACTCTGTGCTGGACTATCTTCTCTTTTCTCTATATACTATTTTACCTGGTAGTCCCATCAGTTCCCAAATTCCATGCAAATGATTTTCTAATCTACTTATCCAACTTTAACTCCAGTCTTACATCAACAACTGCCTGTTGGACATCTTTAACTCAATGTTTCCAAAACAGAACTCATTATCTTTTCCCCTAAACTCTTCTCTCTTCTATACTTCTCTATTGCTATCAAAGGCAGCAACATATTGCCAACCCTCCAGGCTCACAATCTAAATGTCATCCTTGACTTTTCACTAATTTTTACTTCCCATATCCATCTGTTGTAAAGGGCTGCCAACTGCACTTTTGCAATATCATCTTTTTTATTCTCTGATACTGCAACCCACTCTGGTGTAAAGCCTTCTCATACTTGACTATGGTAATAGCCTGATGGTAGGTCTGTTTGCCAATCTCTACCCACACTAATCCATCTTCCACTCAATAATCAAAAGCATTCATCTAAAGCAAAGATTTGATCACATTATCCCTTATCCCTTCTTCTTCCTCCTCCTTCCCCAATAAACTTCAGTGCTACCTTTAGGAACTTTGACATTCAAGGCCCATCAAAACTAGTTATACCCTATCTTTCCAGTCTTCTTACACCTTACCACCCTGCTTCAAGAACTCTTAGATCAAATAACTCTGGCCTCCTTGCTATTTCTCAAATAAGACACTCTATCTCCTGATTCTGAACATTTTTTAATTGGCTATCTCCCTCAATGGAATGCTTTCCCCCCTCTTCATCTCTGCTTCTTGGCTTCTCTGGTTTCTTTTAAGTCCCAGCTAAAATCCCACAAGCTATAAAAACCTTCCTAATTCCTCTTAAATTTTGGTAATTATGTTGATATGTAGTTTTATTTGCAGATGGTTGTTTGCATGTTGCCTCCCTATAAGATTGTGAGCTCCTTGAGGGCAGGGACTTGACCAAGAACTTCCTCTATAAATAACCAATAAGTGGTTATCTCACCTCTGCTTAATAACTTCCAATGTGGGCTCTTCATTACTATCTAAATTAGTATTTTCCACTTGGATAATGCTCATTTTTAGGAACTTTTATCCTTACTTCAAGCCCTGAGCTTTCTCTTTGCAATTTACACTCATTGCTTTTAGCTTTATCCTAACATTTTTGCTTTTTTTTTTTAATCCCCTGTATTTAGCACAGTGCCTTACTGTCAAAAGAAAACATAGCAATAAATTCTAACAAAAAGAGAGGAGTGGTTTTTAATTACTTCTTCAACAAGAAAGCATACTAAGCTAATATTTTTTATTGACTTAGTAACCAAGGTAGTAGATTAGGGGAATGCTGAAGACACAGTCATTCTAAATTTTTTTTTTTTGGGGGGGGGCGGCAGGGAGGGCAGAGGGTAAGAAGCACAGACTCATTTTAAGATTTAAAGGGGACTTAGCAAAAAATAATTGGCAACTAAATAATCTCATACTAAAGAATGATTGAGTGAAACAGCAAATCATAGACATAATAATTCACCCAAGAAAATGACAATAATGAGATGTCATACCAAAATGTGTGGGATGCAGCCAAAGTGGTAATAAGGGGAAATTTCATATTTCTAAAGGCCTACTTGCATAAAATAGAGAAAGAGAAGGTCAATGAATTGGGCTTGCAACTAAAAATGCTAGAAAAGGAACAAATTAAAAACCCCCAGTCAAACACTAAACTTGGAATTCTAAAAATAAAAGGAGAGATCAATAAAATTGAAAGTAAAAAAACTATTGATTAATAAAACTAAGAGTCTGTTCTATGAAAAAACCAACAAAATAGACAAACCCTTAGTAAATCTCATTAAAAAAAGGAAAGAGGAAAATCAAATTGTTAGTGTTAAAAATGAAAAGGGAGAACTTGCCACTAACGAAGAGGAAATCAGAGCAATAATGAGGAGTACTTTGCCCAACTTTATGCCAATAAATTCGACAACTTAAATGAGATGGAAGAATACTTTCAAAAATATAGTTTGCCCAGATTAACAGAGGAAGAAGTAAATAGACTAAACAGTCCCATTTTAGAAAAAGAAATAAAACAAGCTATTAACAACTCCCTAAGAAAAGATTTAAAGGGGACTTGCTTTAAGATTTAAGGAGGAGAGGTATCTTGGTATCCTATAGAGCCTTCATGTTAGAACGATCATATCTTTCCTCTGCCATATTCTAGTTTTTTGATCTTATAAAACTCACTAAAAGACAGTGCTCTAGGAAACTCTATAAGACTATTAATTGTGGAACAGGTCCTGATATGTATTGATAAATTCCTAACCAAAATTTCCCACAGTGATGAAGTCCTATATTTATTTGAAAGAAGAAAAAAACTTAAGGAGCTATGGTTCATTTAATGTGGAGTTAATTTCAGTTAATGTGGAATTAAATTCAAGTAAATCTTCATATGGAAGACTGATGAACAAGATGCAAGTAATCTAGTAATAAATGACCATTATCAGAAGGAGGCCACAGCTGGAACCCAAGTTCAAGGGTTAATACCTTTGACTAATTGTTTTATTGCTGCTGTTGTGGTCAAGATGCTGAGATATGTGTTAAGAGTAACAATATAGTTTGGTGGTTTTGGAACTGGATGGATTTCATATGTATAGCTGTCATTAAAGGGCTCATGCTAGCTTAGAGGGAAAGATTCTATGAAACACTCCAGAGAGCTGTCCTGTGCTGTTCAACATTTTGATCATTGACTTGGATTAAAGCATAGAAGATATGCTAAATTTGCATATGTGAAGGAGATAGCAAGCATGATAAATGACAGAATTAGGATCCAAAAAGATCAAGAAAGGTTAAAATGATGAGACAAGTCTAACAAGAAGATAAGTATGCAATTATAGAATTTAAGAGTTAGATGGAGGCCCTCAAGTCCAACCCATACCTAAACAAGTATACACACAATAACATGATTAATCAGTAATGATCCAGTCGCCCTTAAAGACCTGAAAGATCCTAAGTTTGCCTAGATAGTACTACATTAAGTGCAACTCTGCCTTTTTCTGTCTTCTACACACTGATCCTAGTTTTATGCTATGAAGTGAAGAAAAACATGTCAAATCCCTCTTCTATGCGACAAATGTTTGAAAGACTTGAAAACAAATATAATCCCCTTCTTTGAAAATCTTCTCTTCTCCAGCCAAAGAGCCTTAGATCTTTGAACCAATCTTTATACAGTGTTACCTTCAGCCCCTTCACCATCCTGAATACCTTTCCCTATTTACTCTCTAGTTTACCAATGTCTTCCCTGAAATATGGTACTATGTAAAAAAAATACTTTAGATGTGGTCTGCCTGAGACTATCACCTCTTAAATGCCGAACACCATGCCTTCTTTAACAAAGGCTACAATAGCAATTAAATAGAAATGTAAAATTTAAAAATCATCTTAAGTTAGGATGAGGTAGAATGGCTAGGTAATAATTTTTATGAAAAAGATTATGGGATTTTAGTAGACGGAAAACTCAATTTGAGTCAATGTTATAATAAGATAACCAAAAATTTAATGCTACCTGAAGTTGTACAAACATCTTCCTAGTATTCAGAAAGATTTCCACAAAAACCTGTCCTAGTCAGAGCATATTTATAATATTTAGTTTTAAGTATCACATTCTAGGTTAGACATTGGTTAAGGTGAAACTTGTTGATTAAAGACCATACTATAAGGTTTAGTTACTCGAAACTTTAACTTGGAGAAGAGAACAACTGGCAAGAGTGGGGAATCAGAATATATCTGTCTTCAAATATTTGAAGAGATGTCACATATTAAAGGGATTAGGCTTATTCTTAACTCCTTAGGATAGAGCTAGAAGCAATGAGTGCAATTTGCAGAGAGAGAAAACTCAAGGCTTGAAGTAAGGATGAAAGTTCCTAAAAATGAGCACTAATTAAAGGGGAAGCACTTAGGAAGTAATGAACATTCTTCATTGGGATGAAGCAGAGGTGATTTTGTTGATTTTGTCAAAGAAATTCTTGGTTAAGTCCATTCAAATTAAGGTTCTGCTTGAATAGTTTATTTTATATAGAAAACATTTAAAAGAGTTTTTTAAAAAAAAAAAACTATAGAAAACCTTATTTAAAAGTAGCTGTGTTATTTAACAAACTTAATATTTCATAAGCTATTATCACTGTTAAACAACTCCACTATGTCTTTTAAATTAGTTTTCTATTAGGATACAGTATATATTTTCTTCTCACAGAGTCATATTTTATTCCACATCCTAAAAATTAACATGATTTCTCAGAAAGATCTTATTATGACCTCTTATATTCTCAGTCAAAAAAGTATACTGATCTCTAACTTATGTCTATAGAGATTACAGAATTACGGAAATAGTTCTTTAAAAAGCAAATACAATTACTGCTCCAGGCAACAAAATGAGACTAAGAAATCTTATACTAATAATTACATTAAGAAACAATCATGCAAGAGATTTTAAAAAGCATATAAGTTAAGTCAGATACTAAGAACTTAAAAAGAGAAAGCAAAAATATGTGAATTTTGGTTGAAATACCATAGAATTCACTGATTAACACAATGGAGTCAATCACAGATCCATAGAATCACGATGAAATACACTACACCCTGCCAGATAAGAGAGGGGCTCAACTCAGAGCACAGACTGAAGCTATTTTTTTTTTTTTTTTTGGCTATGACCCACATGGAAATTTGTTTTGCTTAACTATACATATTTGTAACTGTTTTTATTCTTTTTGCTTTTTCCATGGATGGGAGTGGGGAAAATAGGAGGGAAAAAGTCTGGAATGGAACACAAAATAAAAATGACTTTAAGAAAAAGAAAAAAAGAGAAATAATATGGAGCTTAAAATCCAAGATAACATTCAAATAAAGCATGTGAAGGACTCTTTCATACCTATTAAATGACAGAAAAAAATGACTAAACACTGTATTTAAGCAAATTCATAAATATATCATTAAAAACTACCTGAAAGATTTATGCTTAATATTAGTTCACCAGGTGTTGTATATTTGAAGGAAGGAGAAAAGGGAACATTTTTTAAAACACTTATCAATAATCTAAAATTATTTTTGTTCTATGAGACTGTGGGTCCCTTTGTATATTTGAGTAAAATAATTTTTATTGAGTTCATTTGCAACACAGATACATGCATAAAGTCTCCACTGACCTGGTATTATTTTACTGCATACAACATTGCCAAATTGAGTGCTTTTGTTGCTATCATCATCAAGAAGTGCTCTGACTTTGAAACAATACAGAACCAGGGGCTTCAAATTAGAAACTTTAAGTAATTTCTGTTTTCCCTTCATTTTGTGCTGTAAAGAAAATAAAAGTTTGTATAAACATTTCAGCATAGTAGTCAATTCTCAATTATGTTGATGTGAAATATGTCTTTTGTGGATAATTTATATCAAATATTTAATTCCAAATTGATCTCTATTTAGCCTTCAGTTTGGAGTCAGAAGAACTAGTGTCCAAATACTTTATGAGTTCAATGGCTTTGAACAAATCACTTAACCTCTTTGAGGCCTGTTTCCTCTCCTGTAAACTGGGAATGATTATAGTTAATACAGCCTACCTCACAGGATTGTTGTGAAGATCAAATATATAAAGTACTTTATTATTATTTACTTCTGGTCTAACTGCCTTTGCATTAGGTGATAAGTACTCAAAGAATGCAAACTGCATAGTTTGCACACAACTATTAAGGTTAGAAGTTAAATTTGTCCCTGCCAAAAAAATAATAAATTTGTGTAAACTTAGTGATATCTAGCTTTGAAATTCATCATCTTTTAGCATTTTGGATTAATATATTTCTTTTTTCAAACATGGTTTACTGAAAGCTGACAAATTCTAAAGAGAAAGATGTATACTACTGAACAATGGATGATGACAGTGGATTCAGAGGATAAAATTACTATAACACTTAAATTTGCTCAGATTTACAACAAAAGGTAAAAACCAAATTTACTATTCCTACTTATCAGCATCTTCAGAGTCTGCTTTTCTGATTCCTATTTCATAGCGGAAAAGCAATAAGGTGAAACAGATTAATTTATGTCCTATACTATCTATAGTACCATTTTCTCTACTATGATTAAATAAGTTAATTGTATAGCCTTAAAGATCAGACATTACTCCAAATTTACTTCAGATTTTTGGAATGCAAACTCCTTGAGATTAATTCTTGAGATCATTCTTTATATTTATATCTCCAGGCCTCTGTACGGTATCTGGGCATATAGCAGGCACGATAACATAAATGCTAGTTGGTTGATTTTCCTAGCTCATAGTTAATCTAGTGTTAAAATGAACTTTATAACCTTTTACATTAGAAATAGTATTCATGTTTTTTACCTCAATATTTGAATCATTTTCCCAGTAAGTAACTTCATAAGTTAGTGAATAATCATGACCCAATAGCTTTTTTTCAGATTCTCCTGGAACAGTAATGTAGACAAAGAATGAATCCTCATTGGGTTTCACTTCTATGCTTGGAGGACCTATTCTGGCTAGATATATTTTATGGAGAGAAACAAAATCTGATTAGAAAATAAATAAAACTCAATAATGCTCATATCAGTAATGGAAAATTATAACACTAATCTACTTACCTTTTGTTCTAGTATCAAATTTTTTTTCAGCAGACCAAAGAGATGTGATAGTTCCATTCAAAGCTTGTACACGTAGGTAATAAATTCCATCTGTGGTGATTACTTTTGATAAGTTACAATATTTATTTATGATATTTTCACAAGCAGATACAGTTTTCCATTTGTCTGAGTAGTCAGTTGAAATTCTTTTAAAATAACCACTATGAGACAAAATTGAATTTACTTTTAAAAAGTTCAACAGTATCAGAATTTAACATATTAGACCTTTATAAAATTTAGAAATAATTTTACTTGTATCATTTATTTTTACCATTTATTAATATAAGTAAATCAAGAATCCATAAATCAGATTTTTAAATGTCTTTGATAAGATATCCCTGACTTATTTTCAGTTTCTCAAAATTTCTAAAGTGTTGACCATTTAGTCCTTCAAAAATTTCCTCTCCAAATTTTAAATAGTTATGTGCCTACTATGTACACACCACTGTCTTAGGCTTTAAGAGATATGCCTTGTCTTCTTAACATTAAAATTTTATTATTCATAATTCACTTAACTGGAAAAATATAAAAGAAATTTAAATAAAATTTCAATGATGCTTTTGTAAGTTTAAAGCATTTATACTTCTAAATTTATTAAAGTTTAAAAATGCTCTAAAACCTTTGAGAGGCCCTAATTTTTCAGCTCCAGTCTCTCTTCTGAGGACTAGTTCTAGGCACTAAACATTTTGAACTGGATGTCACAAAAGATACCTCAAATTCAACATACCCCAAAGAGATCCATTATCATTTCCCCAAAACTATCTCTCTTTAAAACTTCCTTATTATTGTGAGGGGCACTAGCATCCTTCTAGACTTATAACTTTATTGCTGTACTTGTCTTATCACACACATTCATTCTACATAGCTGATTGTTGCCCAATGTTATTTCTATCTCTACAACATCTCTAGTATATATTTGCTTCTTTTAATTCACCCAGGCTTAATTCTCTTTAAGCTTTCATTATCTTTTACTTAAACTACTGCAATAACTTCCTAATTGATGTCCCAGACCCAAGTCTTCCTTTACTCTAATTCATCCTCCCCTGCTCCTAGTGATATTCCTAAACTACAGATTTAACTATATCACACTTTAACTCAATAAATGCAAGTAATTCTGTACTATCTCTAGGACCAAACAAATCCCCTGGACTTTAAAGCCCAAAGCATTCTGATTCCCTTTTTATCTTCCTACTGTTCTTATGCTTTACTCCCTCCCCTCGATGAACTTTATGGGTCAGCTACACTGGCTTACTTGCTGTTCCTCACACACAATGCTCTTTCATCTCTCATCTCTATGCCTTTGCTTTGGTTGTCCCCCATGCCTAGAATGCTCTCCAACTTAATGCTCTTCACCTCTACTTCTTAAAATCCCCTCTTCCCTCAACATCCTGCTCAAACATTACTTTTTACAAAAAGTCTCTTCTATGCTACAATCTATGGTTACTTTTTAATCTACTTTCTACCGATCATATTGACCAATGTGTTTATAGGTTTTCCTCCTTGTTGGAAAATAAGCTTTTTGAGGGTAGGGACTATTTTAGTTTTCTTTTTCTATCTTTCTGCCAGTGTCTAATACATATTAAGTGTTTAATTTTTTGCTGATTGATACCCCAGCCATTCTAATTTTAGATGGTTCTGGGTATTTGCCTTTTATTAAGGGAAAAATCAGTAATTTCTACGCATCGCTACTTTTCTACTTCTTACCTTGATCACACCTCTGACTGTTCTTTTAACTTCTACATTACCTTTCCTTTCTGCTTCTTTATTAATCGTGGACCTCAAGACTCAATCCCTCACTCCCCTATCCTACTCTCTCTAAATTCTTTCTCTGTGATCTGATCCTATCAGTTTCAGTTGTTTCTGCTATGCTGAGGATTTAAATCTACATCTTTAGCCTCTCCCAACTAATCAAAAGTATTTGGGTCCACATTTTGTCCCTCTTTCCTGATCCCCTCAAATTCAATTTGATCTTGTCTTTTATTTCTCAGATGGCCCCAGGCCCTCACCTATGCTTGTCCCCTGCCATCTTCTTGAAGTGCTGCTCTATTTCTGCTACACAACCTTCCAGAAACCTCCAAAAATTTTTGGCCTGAAAAAGGTAAGCTATTAACTTTTAAATCTTTTGCCCAGGACTTGTGCTACTCTCACTGAACAGAGTCCCTTGCCTCAAAACATACTTTTCTATAGTTCTGTTCCAGTTATACCTTCCTACTGAACCAAACCTCAGAGACCATAATTGGTGGAGTTAAATTCTTGCCAGGGACAACACTATTTTATTTGGGGAGAGCCATCTATGTTTATTTAGCCTCAGACATCCAGCCATGCTTCACTCTAGCTATATTCCTACCATGCTTAATGAAAACTTTCTCATGAACTCATCTGTCCCACTAAGATAGCTTCCTTAGTTTATAAAGTTATTATTCATTTATCTAGCTTCAAGACCTTAATAATATATGATTTGTTCTTTTCCCTCATCCTTTAGATATAACTGTTCATAGAATTCCATAATTGCTTCCTTGGAAATGTTATTTGTCCCTTTCTTCTGAATTTCAATATCATCCCATTACTCAATTTAGACTCTAATTTCACACTAGCTTCCTAAATGATCTCTGCCTTTCAGTTTCTTCAAAACATATTCATCCTACATGCTGCTGCACATATTTTAATTCTTCTAAAATAAAGATTTTATTATGTATTTTATTCAAAATCTCTCAATGTGAAAATGATAAATTCAAATTTGTCTATAAAGCATTCAAGTTTTTGCATAATCTGGAGCCATCCTACATAGCAAAACTTCTCTCTCATTACTCAACAAAAATACTCTGTCCAGTCAGTCTGGCCTTCTCATTGTTTTGTCTCCAAGCTTACCAAAAGTGTCTCAAACCTCAAATTCCACTTCCTCTACAGTCATTTTCTGACCACTTTAGCATACCAAGATCTATACAGTCACCTTCTATTGCATTTACCACATAAATTACTTGTCTTGGAGATTAAATTACATATTTTCAATTAATATACTATTTTTTGTATGTTCTGTTTCCTAATCATTGCATGACCAAATCCTCAGAAATATCTTTCTCTTCAATAGCTCTATTGTTAAGTATATTACGGGTAAAGCTTAAAAGCACATGCCAGTAACAACCACAAGCACCAACACCAAAGTGTGATTATACTTTGATACGTGTAAAGTTATATTTCCTTCCTGTGTATCTGTTTTCAAACTTCTCTTCCATCTTGATTCTTCTTTTTCTTACTTCCCTTTTTTTGATTCACCATTCTAGAACTTGACTAACCCTTCTTTTCTTTGATTCACCTCATTCTCTTTCCTCTTCCCCTTCCCTTTAATGGATAAGTTTCTCTTCTCTCTTCATTCAATTCTTTCCCCAGTGTCTTGTTGCTGCTCAGTCAGCACATATTTTACTTGAGTTCACATTTGAGCTTGGTTCCCTCCAACTTAGGAAAATGGGAAGCACAATGGCTTCAAATAATAGTGTCATAATTATAACAGTTCAAGAATTTCATAAAAGAATCAACATTTAAAAGTTTTTTTTTTTAATTTAAAAGTTTTAAAAGAAAAAAAACCATGATTTAGTGAATGATGTCAGTTCAGATTGTGATAGTAATAAGTGAATCAATAAAATTGTACATATCAAGACTTCGGTTAGAAAATAAAGTATTAGCAAGAAGAACATAACACAGAGACAAGAGAAGTGAATAGAACAGGCTTGTCAAACTTACAGGAGATACTGAACTTGAAACTTCATGTTTTCATATGGATAATTCCATTTAAGAATATAATTATTTATAGGATCAACATCTACATTTTCTGGACGAGGTAATTTACGTTTAGCTAGAAGGTCAAATAATATGCAAAAAAGTTAAATTTCCATTCTAGAAAAATGACAAATAGTGCTAACAACTCTATTCACTTTGACTATTTAGCAAGATATACTGCTTAAGCATCATTATCAAAATGTCATAACCCAACAATACTAAAACACTTTTTTTTCATAGTTATAACTTTTTATTGACAGACTAAAACACTTTTAAGATGACATTTTATGAAAGGTTTTATCTTTCATAAAGATATCTTCTTTCTGTGGACTGGGAAAATGTAAAAAAACAATCTTTTTTCTATGTATATGTCTTTAAGGGAAAATTTTTTGTCTTCTAAAAAAAAAGCCTGTTTTTTTTTTTTTTTTTGACAAGAAGCAGTAAATTACCTTCAGATAAAATCCCAAATCCAGACTTTTAAAAATTATGTAAATACTGTTATTATCTAGTGATCTTGTTTTTTTTTTTTAATACATACATATCTCCTACCTGATCTAAAATAATATTTCTTTCTTACCTGTAATATTTACACAAAATATTGGATTGTAGGAACCAATTTTTTTCAGTATAGGTAATCTTGCTTGAACTTTTAAACAATAAGTGGTTTCTGGTGAAAGATTGTTAATTTTATCTCTGGAAAAAACATTATGACGGATTTTCTGCAATGAGAGAAATTTATTCTTTTAAAAATCCACTTTTGGAATCTAATTTTTCACATGTTTTCTATTTCTTTTTCTTCTCAAAAATCAACTGTACTCTCACATCAAACTTTTAGAAACCCAACCATTACTTACTTCTACACTGGAAGAGTTTTTCCAAATAATTAAACTGCATGTAAAATTTGAGATATCAGTAGCCCACACACTACTATTTGCTGTTCGTGGAAGAGAGATGTTTACTTTTATTGATGGATCTTCAGCTTCTAATTGTACTTCTGGAGGACCAATTTGTGCTGGAAAGGCAAAAGCAAATTTGCATATATAGTATTGTATATACATTTACATAATTACCTATATCAAATCAATAATTTTATCAACATGACCAATAATTAATGAGAAAGATTAAAAATGGGACCTATGGTAAAATCACTATTTTAGAGTTGTTTATGATGAAGTAGTAGCTTCTCTAGGTATTTATGTAGCTATATTTTTGGAAAGTACCACCTAGTTGAGAGATGCCAATAGCAGAGAGTATAAGGGATTTAGACTAAGTTTCTAGACATACTCTGGGCCTTTCAAAAGTAATTTAGAATTCAGCTCCAGGGAATAAACTATTTTCTAGTAAAAGCAACATAAGAGGAATATTTAGAAATAAAAACACCAAAAACTACAGATGAGAGCTTCATGCAATCATCCTAGAAAACTGAAAATGGCACCTCTAGAATCCCAGGACTGCAGCATCAATGCCAGAACCTCACTCTTAGTATTGGATAAACCTGAAAGAATTTTGCATCTAATGGTAAGGTAGATGATCTGGGAGTAAAGAGTGATGATAACATTCTACAAAAGTCTCGCTCAATACTCTGACAATGAATATTCATGCGTCTTAGCTATAATGAATAAATAGAAAGACAGATGAATATAAGTAAACAAGGGTAAGCTAGCTATTTTCTAAGAACTTTCTTCAATAAAATGACCTTTTTAAAAAAATCATGATTTTAAATTAATGACATCTTAATAGTAGGGGAAGTCACTTAAAAGAAGTTTCCTTGATATGTAATTGCTTCCCCTATGGTTTCTGAGACAATAAAATGTTCATAAGCCCTCAGACATTTTTTCAAAATACATGTTCTATTTCATACTCAAGTATTTCCTATCAGAATAACTATACCATAGAAGAACAGAGCTTCACAAAAACAATTTTAATTAGGAATTGACATGTTACTACCAAATTTTGAAAGGAGATAAATGACCAATTAATTTCATGCACATATCAAAAGCATGACAATACTTTTTAAAATAACTTTATTTTTCCAAATACATACAAAGATAGTTTTCAATGTTCACCTTTGCAAAACTTTGTGTTCCAAATTTTTCTCCCTCTCTCCCTTCTACTACCTCCCGTAGACATTAATCCATCCAATATAGGCTAAATGTGCAATTCTTCTAAACATATTTCCATATTTGTCATACTACACAAGAAATATCAGATTAAAAGGTGAAAGAAAAAAAACAAGCAAACAAACAACAACAAAAACAACAAAACTGAAAATACTATACTTTGATCCACCTTTAGTCTCCACAATTCTCTCTCTGGATGCGAATGGTTCTTTCCATTACAAGTCTATTGGAATTACCTTGAATCACTTCATTTTTGAAAAAAGCCATGCATGACAATACTTTTTAATAAAAAATTATACACAATGTAACTTGGAACTGGTTCCTTACCTATCTGAAATGGTGCAAATTGGATAACATTCCACAATGATGTTTCTTGTCCTTTTTCAGATCTTATATGCTCTCTAATTTTTTCAAATATATTTAAATTAGTTAAAGTAAAGTTGTATTTGGTGCCAATGATATTGTGACATCCAATCAATTCGATCCAATTGTTCATCTTACTAGATCCCAATCTTTAAAGTAAAAAAAAAACAAAAATAAAAGTGTCAATTAAGTATATCTATTCATTAAAATTAAGAAAGCTCTAGTACACTAATGTTACTTTAATAATAATTTCTATGAACTATTTGTGTTGCTATCTATAAATAAAAATAAGACAACAGATTGTCATAGAATTTTTTTAAATTACCTTGAAGATAATTTGCAAGAAAGTCAAATATTTGTATTAGATAAATACTGCTCACTACAAAAAAAATTACTGCATATGATGTATACAAAGATCTAGAAGATAAGCGGTAAACATAATTTAGCACTAAAATTTTTCAATGACGCATCATATATGTAGACAAATTTTAAAAAATTATATCATTTCTAATAACCAAGACCATGAATCAACATAAGCTGGATGTAGTCAAACAGGAAATGAAAAGATTAAACTATGACATCTTGGGTATAGTAAACTCAAATAGATAAGAATGGGTGAATTTAATTCAGGCAATCATATACACTTTGGGTAAGAACCACTTAAAGGAAATGGGGGAGCCATTTTGAATCAATACTCAAAAATGACAAAATGATATCTGTTCAAGTTCAAGACATACTGTTCAATATCACAGTAATAAAAGTTTATAATCCAACCCCTACTGCTGAAAAGGTCTGCAAAGACCTACAACATCTTCTAGAAATAACACTCCTTCATCCCCCCCAAAGTCACATTCATCATAGGGAATTGGAATGCTAAAGTAGGAAATCAGACAAGTTTGGCTTTGGAGTATAAAAGGAAGCAGAACAGATACTAATAGAGACTTGTCAAGATAAATCAGTAGTCACAGCAAACACTTTTTCAATGTAAAAGGTGACTATATTAATATCACCAGATAGACAATATTAATAATTATACTGATTATATACTTTGAAGCAAAAGGTGGAGAAGCTCTATACAAGATATGGAGCTGACTGTGGTTCAGATCATGAGCTTCTTATTGCAAAATTCAGACTTAAATCGAAGAAAATAGGAAAAACAATCAAGCTATATAAGTATGACCTAAATAACATTCTTTATGAATATAAAGTAGAAGTGATGAATAGATTTAAGAGATTAGATCTGATAGAGTAACTGAAGAATTGTAGACAGAGGTTCACAATATTGTGCAGGTAATAGTCCTTTTTGTAGGGGCAAGGCAGTTAAAATTGAGTGGGTGACCATCAGTTGAAGAATGACTATATAAGATATGGTGTATGAAGGTAATAGAATATTATTATTCTATAAGAAATGAGGAGTGGGCTGATTTCAGGAAAGCCTGGAAAGACTTGTATGAACTGATGCTGAGTGAAATGAGCAGAACCAAGAGAATACTGTACATAGTAACGACAAGATTATGTGATGATCAACTGAGCTGGATTTGACTCTTTTCAAAAATACACTGATTCAAGGCAATTCTAATAGACTTGTGATGGAAAGTGCTATGCACATGAAGAGAGAGAATTATGAGAATGAATGTAGATCAAAGCATAGTATTTTTGCTTTTTGCTGTTTGTTTGCTTGTTTGTTTGTTTTTTCCCTCCTTTTTGATCTGATTTTTCTAGTGCAGCATGATGAACATGGCAATACGTTCAGAAGAATTGCATGTTTAACTATCAGATTGCTTGCTGTCTTGGGGAGGAGGAGGAAAAAAGAGGGAGAAAAATTTACAACACAAGTTTTATGACAGTAAATGTTGAAAACTATCTTTGCATGTGTTTAGAAAAGTAAAAAATACACACATATAACAGGAAACAGTTACAAAAAACATTACAAAAAAAAGCAAGAAAACAAAATCCTATCTGATGAAACTTTATAAATAGCTGAAGAAAGAAGTAAAGGGAAAGGGAAAGGAGAAAAGGAAAGAAAAATTCCTCTGAATGCAGATAAAAAGGCTCTCTTAAGTGAGCAAAGAAATAGAAGAAAACAATAGAATGGGAAAGACGAGACCTCTTTAAAAATATTAGAGATATTGCATTTCATGCAAAAATGGGCATGATGAAAGATACAAATGATATGGACTTAACAGAAATATAGAGGTTATAAAGAGGAGACAAAAATATACAAAAGAACCATAGAAGAAAGATCATAACATTACTCATCACCAATATGGTGTGTTAACTGATCTAGAGCCAGACAACCAGGAGAATGAAATCAAGTAGATTTTAGGAAGCACTGATAACAAAAAAGCTGGTAGAAGTGACTGACTTCCAGCTTAGCTGTTTAAAATCCTGAAAGATGGTGTAGTCAAAATGATGTGTACATTATATCTGATAAATCTGGAAAACTCAACAGTGGCTAATGTTGGATTAGATTGGAAAAGATCAGTTTATGTCCTAGTCCTAAAGAAAGGCAATGCTAAAGAATATTCATATTACTAAATAACTGTGCTCATTTTATATGACTGCAGCCATGAAATTAGACATCTGCTCCTTGGAAGGAAAGCTATGGCAAATATGGACAGCATACTAAAAAGCAAAAATCCCCTTGCTGACAAAGGTTCAGATAATCAAAATTAAGTTTTTTCCAATAACAATATATGGTTCTAAGAGTTGGACTATAAGAAAAGCCGAGCACCACAGAATCAATGCTTTTGAATTGTGCTTCAAAGACTTTTGAGAATCCCTTGAACAGCAAGGAAGTCAAATCAGTTAAAACTTTAAAAAAATTAATTCAGTCTATTCACTAATATGTCAAATACTGAAGCTGAAGCTGAAATATTTGGACCACATAATAAGGTGGGACTTATTGGAAAAGATCTTGATATTGGGAAAAATTGAAGGTAAATAAAAGGGAAAGATGGCAAGGGATGAGACGGACAGATAATATCATAGAAACAATTAATATAAACGTGGACAAACTTCAAGTGATAGTGAAGGATAGAAAGGCCTATAGTGCTATGGTTTATTAAAGTCAGATTCAATTGAAAATTGAACAATAATAACAAAAGCAACCAAGTAAATTAATGCCAATGATATATTTCTTTGTCAGAAACATCATTATTAGAGACAGAAATAATTTAAGAGCTTTAATAGTATATTCCAGAATATCAGATAAAGGAGAATGACAATTACAAAATATTACTCAATCTAGGAGAAGAAAGTATTATTAAAACAACAAATAGGCATTGAGAAATCCATGTTCAATGAATAGGAGAAATTACTCAATTAAATTTGATGAGTTGGAAAAAGGGATTAACTTGCATGTATATATACATATCCACAAATATAACATAAATACACACATATGTATTCACATCCCGGGTCTTAGTTATTAAAGTTTAAATAAACACAGCTAAAAAAGAATATGATTGCATGCTGTCATATTGCATATGTAAGCATGATAGTTAATACTGATAGTCAAAAAAGGGTGAAAAAATGGGGTATAACCTCAAAAATGACAAAACCATATCTATTCAAATTCAAGACACGAACAGTGTGTTCAATATCACAGTAATACAAGTCTATGCTCCAACCACTGTTGCTCTATCCATCCAAGTTCATGTCTCAAACTAAGCAAAAGACAATCTTTAAATACTTGGTTTTTCTAATGTGGATAGTTGGGGCAAACTTTCAAGGGATTATATATCTCCAGAAAGCTCTGCAATGTTCTGGGATTTGATACAATCAGTAATATGTCATTTACAAACAGAAGCATCTGAAGGATCTCATCATCCATAGGGAATCTCCTTTTAATTTGGATTCTTCATCAGATCTTCCCGATCACTGTAGCAAACACTGTACACCAACATACTCTCCTTATTTGATGTCTCGCTTGATATTTATGTTATAATAATAATATCTAGTATCTACATAGTGCTTAATGATTATTTTCGTTGCTCTCTTAAAGGATCTTGAGTAATTTTAATGCATATTGGAGGGACCTTCTTCTAATAGATTTTAAGGTCATATTTTTCTTTCTGAATCAAATACTATTTTAAAATCAAATTGGCACGAGATCTTGTATTCTCTGTATTTTTCAGGACAATAATGTCTTATTGTACAATACAGCTTGTGAAAGCCTGACTGTTGTTCATTAATATTCTTATCAAACATGCTCTTAATTTATATATAGATAATTCTCTTTGTATTTAGATTTGATGATGGACAGATAGGTATCAATTTTTTGGCTGTCTCCAGACCAGATTTTTTTTTTTTTTTAAATTTTTTATTTAATAATTACATTATATTGACACTCGTTTCTGTTCCGATTTTTTTTTCCCCTCCCTCCCTCCACCCCCTCCCCTAGATGGCAAGCAGTCCTTTATATGTTGGATATGTTGCAGTATATCCTAGATACAATATATGTTTGCAGAACCGAACAGTTCTCTTGTTGCGTAGGGAGAATTGGATTCAGAAGGTATAAATAACCCGGGAAGAAAAACAAAAATGCAGATAGTTTACATTCGTTTCCCAGTGTTCTTTCTTTGGGCGTAGCTGCTTTTGTCCAGACCAGATTTGTTGTGCAGATAGTTAATCTGATAAAGATTCTCTTTTTCTTTATCTTTTTGAATATTACTTCTACTTCCTCATGCAGCTTAGAATCTAAATGTAGTGATTTCTCCATAATCAATGATGAAAAAAAGATTAAAGAAATACTGGGTTTTTTTTTTCTGATTTTTTTTGGGTCTACTTCCTCTTTCCTCCCCTTATTAATACCCTAATTTTAATATGCACAGCTGTTCTTTAGCAACCCTTGCAGCCTTTTTAATAACTTGTCTTCTATTCTTAAGTTCTTTAGAACTTGGTTCCTAAGAGTTGTAACAGAACATTTTAGATAAGAAGGAAAAACAATTATGTTCTTCAAACTTATTCCACAAACTTTTCTTCCTGTCTCCTTGTTTCAGAGGCTCCATTTATGAGGTATCTGTGCAGGACACAGCTGCTATCACAGAAATAAGATGATTTCTAGACTGTCCATGTTCTAGACTGGGAGGACACTAAATATATTCTTGATAGAAATAGGTAAGTTAAGAGGAAGAGAGAAGGATTTTGGGGGAAAGATAATGAATTTTGTTTTGGAAGTTTTAATTTTGAATATTTTAATTTTAACTTAGTTATTTTAGTTTTGTATAAAGCAGAATAATTGGGTGAAAAATTCTAATAGGTTGCTGGAAAAGTGGAACTATAGTTCAAGTGAGAGATAAGAGCTGAGGATATATTTCTTTAGAACTTTTAATATTTTGTATATATCAATGCTATGTTTCTTATCTGTGTTTCTTATCTGACCAAACTACTGGCTTTTCTCATGATATATTTCTAAGAGGCATTACCTCCCTGGGTTTCAGCTTTCTCATCTCTAAAATAAGGTGTTTGGACTAACTTTTCTCTGATATCTTTTCTATCTTAAGATATTTTTTGTTCCTTTCTATAAGTAGTCAGCTTTGACCAAGCAACCACTAGAGGCTGAAGGAGTCAGAAGGAAAATAAGGAGTGACAGAACAAATCCATAATAATTTAAATTTAGATAATTAATAATTAAACCAGCATATATCTGAACATATGCCCAAGAGTCATTGGGATCTTAATAAAGTAATAATAAATAAAACTAATCTGAGGTGTCAGCTAGAAGAAAAGTGGCTAGATAGCATAATTTAAAAATATTGTCACCTTCTACAGGAATCTCTCTCTCTTTCAGGTTACCTTCCATCTACTCTGTATATATATTGAATATGCCTATTTATTTCTATGTTGTCTCTCCTTTTGGAATGTGGGTTCCCTAAGAGCAGAATCCATGTTTTGCCTTTCTTTGTATTCCCAGTATTGGCACATATTCATTGTTTAAGAAAAGCTTGCTGACTGACTACATTGGGTCTACCCATGTTAGGAGTTAAAATCTTGACAGCCTTTCTTTTGAATCAATCAGAACCTCTCAAACCCTCCAGGCAATTATTTTAGTGCTTTAGGTTCCAAAACCTCCTCATTGGTAGAAGTTTTCTATTTGGTGCTTTATACATTGATGCTATGAGAGGTCCAAACCAAAATAAAGAGAAACAAATCAGAAAGATACAGTTGTACATAAAAATTATTCTTGACTACTTCTTGAACATTGTTTTGTTTTCCTGTATATAGGTTTTTAGTGGTCTTAAAAATCATTTTGCTTATTATTGGCTTTGCTTGGGATTTAGTTTGTTTTAATTGTCATTCTTGTTTAAAATTTTAATTTATGTGATCTCATTGATGGTATTTTAAATTCATAACAATTCATAAATGTGCATAATTATTGAAGGAAAGCTGAAATTTCTCAGTTAAAAAGAGAGTTATGCAGGTGACTGAGGCCTATTTCTGAATAATCTCCATCCAGTTGCCTCCACATATATCTGCAAGGCCTGCCAGAGGGAATCATTAGTATTTGTAGACAACTTGGTGCAAAACCTAATTGCTGATAATGGAGGTGGCATATCTAGATCAATTCATGGAGATAAGGTTGTGGGTAGGAAATGGATAGAAAGGCTTGAGAGTTCCCAACTAAATTGAATCCACGTTTTATTCCTTTATATCTAACTCTAAAAAATGATTTTTCTAGGATCTTGTTTTGAACAAGATGACACATAAGCAATATATGTAAAAAAAATTTTTAATTGTAGAAAAGGGAAAATATTCTAATAATAAAATTAAAATATTAGCATGTCCCACTTTGCTCATGTAAAATATTCAGATAATTCTAGCATATCAGAAAATAAAATACACACATACTTTTGGTAATATGCTGAAAAAGTAACATCGCTTGTAGGCTCATTGTCCCAGTTCCATTTCAGGATAAAATTATGATCTATAATCTCAACGCTTACATTTTGAGGAGTCTTTAGGGTCTTTTCACCTATGAAGGTAAGAAAAAGAGAGAAGAAAATTACTTACATTGTCCAAAGAAACAAAAATCAAATTCTGCTAATATTCACCTCCCCTTCAATTATAATAATATATACATATATCCCCACAATTCCTTTAGTTCCTAAAGTATAGCAATATTTAAGAAGTAATAAAGAACATTTCACTCCAAGAAAGTGCTTTCCAGTAACATCTCAATTAGAGCACCCTTAAAAATTTTTTGTTTTGATTGCATTTATCTGAAACCCTAATTTCCAAATATACCCCTCCTTTAATCATTGAGTCATCAGTTCTGGCAAAGATTTTTAAAAAAAGGAACTGTTCCAAGAAAGAAATACATAAGCTATCTAACATTATATATATTTAACACCAATTCTGCAAAGACAGGAAGGAAGTTCATTTTATTAATTCTCCTCTGAGGCAAGCTTAATTCCTACAATTACACAACATTCAATAAAAGCCCTTCTTTCAGCTATTTGTTCAGTTATCTGCCTTGAGCTGACATGCAGATCTAGCTTTTACCATAGTGAAAGTATATCAGCAGATTGGTGCAAGCACAATATTGGGGCTCAAGAGATTTTAAATATTGTGTTTTGTCTGATAAAAGCTGGGAAATTACAATAACTGATCTTTAATTGTCACAATTTTAAAAAAAGGTAGTCAACTAAAATAGCAACCAAGTTTTGGTTTTGTGTTCTGTATATATTGTATTTATGTGGTTTCCGGACAGAATGCTCTCTCCTTGAAGGATTTGTTCCATTTTGTTTTTGTAACCCCAGAATTAGTAAAGTATTTATCACACAAATGCTTAATGAATGACAATCTTGTACCTAATTGCATAGTGAACTCTTAGTGAATGTTGACTTGATAATCACTGACCATATTTGAACAAATGTATCTCATTTATAAACCAAGTTAGGAAATAATTTTTAAAAGATAAGCAAAAAATCCCATCTGAAATGAGAAATAATAAATTATATGTTGTACTTTAATGGCCTTCTCAATTAGTCCTGAGTGTCCTCACCAATTAGAATCAGCTCATAACTTCACAAGGATTTACCCTTAATTCTTCATAGGTTCATAGGTTTTTCACCAGGAAATCCAATCTCTCTATTTCTTAGTACCCCCTTCCAGATTATCACCCCAGTCTTCCCTTCATTTTCTTCCCTTTATAATTTTGATGCTATAGTTAACAAGTTCAATTCTAAACTGTCTTTTGTGCTCAGATTTCTCATCCTTCATCCCTGTCAGTATTCACATCTTGCCAAACCCCATCATACCTCTCCGATCATAATCTGGTGCTGAATGTAAGTAAAGAATGTAGATTTACTACAAAGGTTATCTAAGTTCAACTGAGCTCACCACAGTAAGACAATCCTATCCTTATTTTTCCACCCTATTATCTATAAAAGCTATTACAAATCTCTTTGCAACTTCCCTCCCACACTATCCCATCCCCCTCATTTTCAGCTGAGGCCATCTCATACTTTACTAAGACAACAAACACCATTTCTTGTGAGCTTTCTTTCTCAATATTCATTTTTCTAAGATTTTGAATTCCAAATTTTTCTTCCTCCTTCCCTTTCCATCCCCCCTCTACAAGTCAGCAAGCAATCTAATAGAAGTTTATACATGCACAATCACTGAGCTTTCCTTATCACTGTCTCAAAAACTTCTTCAATACCATATTCCATTCCCTCCTCTTTCATCCCTTTCTCTGATGAAGAGATGGTCTCTTTACCAATGACAACTTTTCTATGAGCAATTGATGCCATCTCTTCCAGTGTTCTTATCTGTCTCTGGGTCTTTGTACATACTATGTCCTCCATATTTGAAATGCATTATTTCCAAAACAACTCTAAAGAAGATCTTGTTTCCTTTAAAGTTTAGCTTAAATATCACTTATTAATTATCACTTAAATATCACAAACATCATTCACCCCACCCAGTTATTGTGGTAAACTACCCAAATATTCCTTTGCAGATATTTTGAGTTTAATTTTCTACATACTTGTTGACTGCCCCCAATTGAATATAAGTTCTTTGAGGTAACTTCTATTTAATTTTTTTCTTTGCCTTTATAGTACTAATGAGCACAGTATCTGGAATGCTATAGATATTTAATAAATGCTTATTAAAATATAGAAAAGACAATATTAACCCTCAAATGCTCAAAGGCAGATTATCTAAATTACACCACTGATTATTTAACTTGGAGTCATGAGGAACAAAATTTGAATCTTCCTTATACTTTCCCCAGCTGTGCAACAGCCGGCAAGCCAGTTAATTTCTGGCCTTAGTTTTCTCATCTTCAAAATGAGAATAATAAGAGCACACACCTTATAGGATTGTTGGAGGAACAAATGAGTTGGAAATGCATTTGCTTTCTAGACCACACAGAAGTTTTGTGTCTAAGGAGCAAGCAAGACAAGAACTAAAGAATCACCAAAAAAAAAAATTACTATTGACAGTGATCACTAAGAAGGTCAAGAATCTTGATGAAGAATATTCCTCAGCTACCACTGTATAAATGCTATTATTATTTTTATTACATGAGCATCTCTTCTGTGTATTCTCAAATCATATCTGATCTTCAGTTCAACAAGAGCTAGCATGGAAGAGGTCTAGGCAGAAGTCTGTACCATCCTTTATCGACATCTGGCTCAATCATCAGGAAAACTTCAACTGTCTCTGGTCTGTTGTTTCTCTTACTTAGGTATAAAGTATATAGACAACAAATTTATAATAATAATGATAATGAATCCAGCAACAATTCTTTCAAAGTAAGGACATTAGCCCCTCTCTTTTGATTCTGTTCTCCATTTCAGAAGTGCATGATACATTTTTTTGGAGTATTTTTTTTTTAGGTTATACATATACATTTATCTTTTATATGTTTTTTATTAGAGCTTTTTATTTTCAAAATATATGCATGGATAATTTTTCAACATGGACCCTTGCAAAACCTTGTGTTCCAAATTTTCATCCTCTTCTCCCCATCTCATCCCCTAAATGACAAGTAATCCAATATATGTTAAACATGTTAAAATATGTTAAATAATACACACACACACACATATACATATACACATACATTTATACAATTATCTTGATGCATAAGAAAAATCAGTAAGATACAGCCATGACCCTATATGAGGTCTCATATCTGAATTGAGGGGGTCACAAAATTATGTTTTTTTTATCAGCAAATGTTTCATATGCCTATATATCTGGGGTCACATAAAAATTTCTTAGGCAAAAAGGAATCAGGAATAGAAAAAGTTTAAGAAACCCTGGTGTAAGAGATGTCAGAAATAAACATCATCCAGTCATTGTTGTTAGAATCTCTTCCAAAACAACTTAAAATGGTTTGAGGAAACAAACAAACAAAAATAACCTCTTGTTAATTGAAAGCCCTTCAGCTCAAAAATAACTTCATTTTTAAAATACTCAAACCTGAAATCTGTGACCTTCAAAATCCTAAAAATATTTGATGTTAAAGAATAACTATCTCCAGGAGACTTGATAGCAGGCTTTATACTTCAAATAGAAACAGTCAATTATTTTTGACAACTTTGGCAAAAATAAATTGTATTTTTTAGCTCCCAAATAAGAAACAGGTTTAATAACGCAGATCTAATAAATGAATAACAATTAAAAACAACTGCCATAGCCTTTGAGAACTCAGGGTCACTTCCACAGAAATTCTACTCTAATATTTCAATATGTCAACAAAGTGACTCTTGAATTCTTAATGATGTCAGCAGAATATAAGTTCAGATAGCTATTGAAGTTAGGTGATATGCTGGAAGTACTTCAATAGTACAGTTCTGGCAACATAGTGCCCAAGATGCTGAGAATGAGGAAAAGTATTAAAAACATCAAAATCAGGTTGATTACTTGATGATGAGTGCTTTAGTCACACGAAACAAAAGATACAAAATGACTCTTAGTGCTTAATGAAAAAGCCCGCTTCAATTCCAGAACTCTCAGGTGCTATCAGAATATGGACCTAAGACTCACACAGTTTTTAGACATTCTCTAGATAATTAAGAATTAGTATTTTAAATATAATTTGCACAATAATCAATATTTTTAGGATCTGAACCACAAACAATTATTAACGTTACCTCTATAAGACCAGAATACAAAGCAATGACTGTCAAGTGAAAAAAAGACTTAGAAGTTCTTCTTAGAGAATCAAATAGGAATTATTTAATTTTGTGGCCTTGGTTAACAAGAAACATTTCATGAGTCCTTTGGCAATCTTAGCCTTGTGGTGTTCATGATGAACAAAACTACACATGACCACTATTGGGGGCAATTTATGGACCATTATCTATTGTCTACAATGGTCAAAAAAAGAAATTTGTGAAAAACCTGATGAGGTTCTCACAATTAAATCAGCATACAACTTTATATATTGAATTCACCTTGATGGTGACTTCATGAGGATGTTGATGGTTAAAAAAATAAAGAAAATTTGGTTCAGATTAAGAAATGCATTTGGCTTCTAGACCACAGAAGGGGTCCTCAAACTTTTTAAATAGGAGGCCAGTTCACTGTCCCTCAGACTGTTGGAGGGCTGAAACTTTGTTTTGTGGGCCTTTAAATAAAGAAACTTCATGGCTCTGGGTGAGCGGAATAAACATCCTCAGCTGCCACATCTGGCCCGTGGGCCGTAGTTTGAGGACCCCTGACATAGTTTTCATCTCTAAACAGCAAGACAAGAACTAAGGAATCACCAAAAAAAAAAAAATTAAATAAAATGTCCTATTGACAGTGACCACCATGAAGGCCAAGAATCTTGGTGAAGAATCTTTGACAGCTAGCAAACCCTGCATCTGCTTAAAGAAAAGCATAAAGGGAAGTCCACAAACATTTATTAACCACTTACTATGTAGCAAGCACTGTGCTAAAGATGGGGAATAAAAATATAAGCAAAAAGAAATACAGTCCTTGTTTTCAAGGGGGTTACATTTTAATGGCGCTGAAAGGTGGAAGGTAAGTGGGAAGAAAGTAATAGAGGAGGAATGGGAGCAAGATTTTGAAACCTGGAACCCAGTAAATTAAAGAAGATAAAACTGGCATAAAACTGAGGCACCAGGAGTAACTCAGTAATTAGAGAAGGAGGTGGGGCTTTAGAGAGGGATATTTCAGATTGAGAAGGATGCAAAGATGATTGGATGCAAGGATGATTGGATGTTCCAGGGTGAGAAAGCCACAACAACTGAAAGAAGTAACAACTCCTATTTACAAGAAACACTTGGTTGGCATTTGTTGGTTGGCAGGCATTACCCACAAATGGAAATTGATAAGAACAGTGATACAGGTATAAAAAGATCCAAAAGAAAGCAGTCTTAAAAAACTAGAGCTGTGGATGGTTAACAACGTTAAAGGCTGCAGAGAGATCAAGAAGGGTGAGGATTGAGAAAAGGTAGCACTTGCAGAGATCATTTGGTGAGACTTTCTTGTGCCATTGCCAAGGCACTGTCAAAAAACATAAGATTGCTTTGGCTAGATAAATGACATGGCAATCCTCTGTGATACAAGAGAATTCAGTCAAAGAATTGAGGAATAAAAGGAACTGGGACATGATGGTAATATGTATGGCACTGTATTAAGTCTGAAGGAAAGGATTTCAACATCCATCTGGAACCACTTCTATCTTCTAGAGGTCATCTGGGACAAAAACCAAGACAATGAACTTGAATAGCCTAGTGAATGAAACAAGAATATCCCAGCATGCACTATCTCTGGAGGAAGAAAACTCAGTTAAAAACCTTGAGAACAAGCAGACAAACTAAAAGGAAAGGTATTAGTAAAGAAGGAATAAATGACCTCTGCATCATAATATAAACATAATAAATATCACAAGAAAAAGGAAAATGAATCAATATCTAATGAGGCAGAGGAGGCTGGGTATTTGCTAAGAAAGAATAGAACTGCAAGAGGTTCCCAAATAATTTAAAAGAGAAATAAGAATTGTGAAAGGAGAATTTTTGGGTGGCATATCAGAAATAATTGAAAAAATTGAACTTGGGTCAATGGGGTCAATCTTACACAAAAGACAAAGAACAATTATAATGCAAATACATAAGTAAAGGACAACCTGGAAAAAAAGAAACAAAAAAGTAATAACATTAAATATTTTTATATTTCATTTTATTTTCAGATCTGTATTCTCTTTTTCTCTCACTTCTCTCCTCTATTAAGAAAGCAAAAAAGTAGAAAGTCCATTACTAATATGAAATCATGCAAAACAAATGTCTATATTAGCGTATTTATTAAAAACAAAAAAAGAAAGATTTAAAAAATATGCTTCAATCTGTACTGAGTCCAACAGTTTTCTTTCTAGAGGCAGATAGTATTTTTCATCATGAAATTGTGACAAGTCATTATATCAGTTTTCAATTTGTTACAGTTTCAATACTGTATAAATGCTGTTATTGTTACTGTGTAAACTGTTTGGCTAGTTCTGTTCATTTCACTTTGCATCAATTCAGGTTTTTCTGAAACTATTTCTTTCAATATTTCTTACAATGCAATAGTATTAAAGAATTCATATAAATATTTTTGCAATATGGGTTCTTTTCCTTTATTTGATCTTTTATTGTAACACTAAGCAGTATTGTTGGTAAAGGGTATGCATAGGTCCACACTTGCTTTCCAGAATGGCTGGACTAGTTCACAGCTCCACTAACCATGCATGAGTATACCTATTTTCCCTCCACAATCTGTTATTTTTCTTTTCAGTCATCTTAGCCAATGTGATGGGTAGTATCTCAGAATTGTTTTAATAAGTGTCTTCCTAATTATTAGTAATTGAGAGCATTTTCTCCATATAATCATTGATAGCTTAGATTTCTTCTGAAAAATCTGTCCATATCCTTTGATCATTTGCCGACTGAAGAAGAGCTTTTATTCTTTTTTCAAAATAAAATAATAGCTTTTTATTTTCTAAATACATGCAAAGATAGTTTTCAACATTCACCCTTGCAAAACCTTGTTTTCCAATTTTTTTTTCTTCCTTCCTCTCCTCCTCTAGACAAATAGCTCTTATTCTTATTTGTTGAGTTTCAGCTTGAGTTTATGTACTGAGATCCGGACAACCCAGCACTTAAGGCTAATTACCGATTGGACAATACTCTATAAGCATATACTTGGAAAATGGCCCTTCCCACTATTCTGTGCTGGCTCGATAATTACATACAGAGAATTGTAGGAGGGACTAGAAGGTGGAGTAAGACTAGCCAGGGTCACTTTGGCTGTAGATAAGGAAGAAGGAAGGTCAGGGAGATTCTGCTTCCATCCAATTCATTCCTACTCTAAAGACCAAGAATAAAGACCGAGGACTTTTGCTTATCCTGACTCTGGCTGATTCTAAGGTATCCAAGGTGTTAACATGGTCATCACACTTATTAATTTGATTCAGTTTTCTACATATTTTAGAAATTCTACTATCAGAGAATTATTCTGCATGAGAATATATCTGAAACCATGGGGAATGGAATAATGTGTTCTGCAGAACAAAAGTGCTCAAGATGCACCCAATATGACAATCCCCAAAGATCTGAACCTAACCATTAGTTTAAAAAATACATATGTTTAATTAAAAAATGCCCCCCCCCCATATAAAATCAAACCTGAACAAAGTGTTAGCTTTATAAACATTCCATAGAATAGAAATTTAAGAAGGGTAAATATATACAACAACCAAAGAAAGCAAAGGTAACAAAATAAATTATTTCAGGAAAAAAATAAAGCTAAAAAGAGGATACATATGAAGTTAACAATACCATTAAATAATATCCAAAAATTTAGTTTCTAAACTGTGCTAAAGTAGAAGATTTAATTTGTATTGATGAAATCCCCACAATTTTTCTTTAAAATACACAAAGGGTGAAAGTACAAGTCATTAAAAAAAAGTGATATTGGAAAAACAGGGCTAAAACATGACGGAGTAAATTTTACAACACCTTGCCTATAAGTGAATCAATTTTTTTTTGGTGGGATTAAATTGTATAAGAAGATGATGTTTAAAAGGAAAGGGGGAATATATGATGAAATCTAATCAAGACAAAGGCTAAAAATGAGGGGAAAATAATTCGAGTAGATTTTCAGTAAGAAAAGGAACTATAGGATAACAGATGAGGAAGAAGAGAATTTGAAAGAAGGCTTAATAAAAATGGAAATCCTATTTATTTAGTGGGAGGAGATCTCACTGACGAATATTTCCAATGGGGAAGAAAGATATTCTTTATATGAATATGAGGTTCTTATAAAGTATATAAACTTGAGGAATTTGGTACTTAAGAGAAACCACTCACCCTGTCCCAGGAGAAAGGGAATCAGATATCCTTTGAGCAACTGATACCCAGAAGAGTGAGAGAGTATGGACCCTATGGGGAGTTTTCTTAGCAAATGGGAGAAAAATGATCATGATGAGGGGAAAGAGAAGTAATCAATCATACTAAAGGGACAATATCTTCTTTCTCATCTGTTGGAATTGGTTTTTCTAAAAGGGAGGCACAACAGAAAAAAATGTTTTGGGGTGGGAGGAAACTGCAAGATCCACACAACAATAATATAGAAACTATTTAGAACAGGGATGCTGTTGAACTTTAATTTCATGAACAGAGACTAAAGACTAAATAAAAATAAGGGCTATGAATCAAAATAGCTTTTGATAAATTATACTTATGTTTTAAAAAATCCTACAAAATACCTCAGGCATAGATGGATTTTTTAATCATAAAAAATTATATCTAGAATAGGATCCTCTCAGGAAAAAAACCTGTAAAGTCCTCCATGAACTCAAGCAAAGTGAAAGGTACAATATACAAAGTAATAGCAATGTTCTGGGATGACCAGCTGTAAATGACGTTGCAATTCTTAGCAATACAATACAACGATCCAAAATCCTATCTCTACCTAGAGAAGAAACTGATTGTATCTGCATACGGACTGAAGCATACTCTCTTTTCTTGAGGATTTTTTTTCCTTGAATGGGAAATATATGTTTTCTTTCACAATATGACTTTTATGGAAATGTTTTGCATAGCTTCACATATGGTTTCTTAATGGGAACTGAATAGGGGAATAAGGAGGAGACTTAGGAGCTCAAAAAGTTGTAAAAACAAATGCAAAAAAATTTTTTTAATGTAACTGGGGAAAATATTAATTAAATAAATATATATTTTAATAGTGTATATCTAAAACCAAAAACAAACATCAGATGCAGAAAGGACACACTATAAGCTCCTCCCCACCCCCCCAATCCACAGGAATAAAAGCAAGAATGCCCACTCTTCCCATGATTATGAGACATAATTTTGGAAATACTAGTAATAATAGTAAAACAAGAGAAAGAAATTAAAGGCATAAATACAGGGGAAAAGAGAAAATTTGAGGGAGAGGCAGATAGATAGTGTAGCAAGTAATAGCAGACCAGCCATGGAGTCAGGAGGACCTGAGTTCAAAACCTACTTCAGACATCTGACTCTTACTAGCTGTAATTCTGAGTAAGTCATTAACCCCAATTCAGTCGCAAAAAATTTCTCCCCTTATCCCCCAAATTTCAGGGAACTAGCAGAAATTGAGGCAATACCTTTAGTAAAATTGAAAGCTATAAAATATAACTTCAAAAATTAACTGCATTACTATGTAATAAAAACAAAATTCAAGCTGCAGCAAAAAAAGGAAAATCTCATTCCAAATAACTAAAACAAAATATCTGAAGATTCACCTATAAAAGCACACAAAATACTTGTAAGGAATAAAGTTCAAAGTTCTCCTTAAAGAAATAAAGTGCTACTTAAATAGCTGGAGGAATATATTTAGTGCTTGTGTTGACCTATTCTAATCTAATAAATATAACTTACTACAAAAAGTATAATTTATTTTAATGCTATACCAATTAAATTATTAAAGATCTACTTTATTGACCTTAAAAAAATAATGACAAAATTCATTTGGAAAAATAATAGATTTAGAATATAAAGGGAAATAATGAAGAGGGAATTCACACTTCTTCTTTTTTTTTTTTTTTTAGAGAGTTTTAATATTTTATTAATGGGAGAGTAAGATTGACTGGACAGGACTCTCGTCTCAGATTATCCAGTCAGACAGAGATAAGTATGCTGGGACCAAGGAATGCATATTGGTCCCAGGGCTGGAGGAGTCCGGCATACAACTGCCAGCTGCCATACTCCAGCCGAGTTCACACTTCTAAACCTCAAATTACTTTATAAAGAAATAGTCATCAAAATTATCCATATTGGTCAAAAAGATAAGAGATGGAGGTCAAATAGACTAAACAATGGAATCAGAAGCAATAGAACTCAACACCTCATTTTCCATAAACCCAATGGCATAAATTATTTAGGAAAAAACTATCATATAAAAACTTTTGGGAAAACTAGAGAGCAGTCTGGCAGAAAGTAGGCTTAGATCAACGCATCATATTACATAATCCACTCTAAGTGGATATATGACCTTAATATTAAAGATAATACCATGAAAATATTAGAAGAGAAACATTTCATATCATTGATAATGGGTAAGGAGATGTATTCCTAACCAAACAGTGGATAAAGAGCAGTTACAAAAGATAAAATAAATATCTGTAATTAAATGAAACTGAAAAGCTTCTGCACAAACTAAATTAAAGGATGTAATATAAAAAGGGAAATGGTCAAATTGGGAAAAAAAATTATTTCAAAATTTTCAGAGAAGAGTTTGGTATTCAAGATGTGTGTGTGTGTGTGTGTGTGTATAGAATGTCCCAAGTCTTAGAGTAGTTTTAAACTTTAATATCTTCTAAAGTACAAAATCTACTAATGTATTAAAAAATCATTAGAAAGTTTAATTAAATTTCATTTACACCTATGCATGTTTATTTGTTTTTTTAAATACATTTTTAATTTTAACAAGATGAAACACCCGGTCATTTTGCATGGCATATGTAACAGTTTCTGGAGGCCAAGATCTTATATCAGAAAATCTCTAGAGAGGGTCTTCTGGCACAACTACCTTGGTCACTTGAGCTATTGACATTAGAACTTGTCTTATGAGGTCATGTCAAAACTGTTATGTATGTCTCTGATATCTCTACAGACCATTATTCTAGCTTTAGGCCTCTTGACATTATCCTTTGACTTAATAGTCTACCCTGCCTGGCATAGAATAGGTCCTTTAAAAAATGTTTGTCAATTTATAAGTGCTGTTGAAATTTCTTTGACTTCTTTTTCTTACTTTGGTTCATATCTCTTCTATTTTTATTTTTGAACTCTGTATGAGACCCTTTCCCAACTACTTAATGCACCATTATTAGTCCAACTAAAGTAGGCATTAATAGATCCTCCACAATACACACATGCCATCTGACCTGTATTGGATTCAAATTCCTCTTACATTGTCTCTCTCTTACTTTGTTCCTGCCATTCATTGCGATCTGTGCAACAGAAAAAGCATTTGAAATATCTGCTTCTCAGGTCCTTGCTAGTTAGCCCTGATATATACCTAATTTATTAGTATGATAATAACCCTATGTTAGTATTATTATTCTGTATCTTGAAAAATGCATCATTTTATTCGTATACTTTAAAAATTGTATATTGAAACTTGTAGTTCTGTAAAAACTACTTGTCATTGGAAGAATTGCTGGGGGAAAAGGAAGAGTTACCTTTTTCTGCTGATCAATGGGAAAAGGTAGAGGAATAAACAAAAACATAGTAAATTTCATTAAAAAAATAAGGAACTTTTTCCAGGTACAAGTTTTATAAATATAAAAAGCAAATTTACATATTTCTTTGAATACTATATAAATACCTAGCTTAATTATAGTAAGACTTAGCTCTTCTCAGCAATTCAGTGATCCAAAACAATTCTAATAGACTTGGGATGGAACCATGGAAACTGAATATGGACCAAAGTATAGTATTTTTACTTTAAAAAAATTATTTCTTGCAATTCTTCCCCTTTTAGTCTGATATATATTTACACAACATGACATACATGGAAATATGTTTTGAAGCATTTTATATATGTAGTTTTTTCAGATTGTTTACTGTTCCTTAGGAAGGGAAGAGGTAAGAGAAAGAGGGAGAAAAAATGTGGAACACAAAATCTTACAAAACTGAGTGTTGAAAACTATCTTTACATGTATTTGGAAAAAAATTATTATGGAAGAAAAAAAGTTACTTAATAAACTCCAACTTGACATCTCCAGGTAGCACTGGTACGGCACAATTATTTAAATGCAAAAAATTGTGTTCATTCACGCTCAAAGTAGACTTCATTTATAATGATAAACTTCGCAAATACCGCAGTTTAGGAAAAAAAGTAGAATGAAAAACAAGTCAAAAGTGTAAAAAATATTATTTTTGCAAGGTACTTGGACACATGAATGATCCTTAACTCCTGAGAAAACATCACTCCTAACCCTCTCAAACAAATGAACCTCAGTGAAAGCTGCCTGACCTCCCCTCCCTCCCTTTCCCAAAGGCATTCCATCTTCGGGTTCCTGGCTGGCATTTTCTTAACAGTCCCTTATGGAATGCTTTTTCCTCATATCTACCTCCTCCTGGCTGCCCTGGTTTCTTCAGGTCCCAGCTAAAATGTTTAGCTCGAAAAGAAGCCTTTCTTTTCCTTTTCCTCTTAATACTTGTGCCTTCTTCCTATTAAACAATCTCCAATTTATCCTGCATATATTGTGTTTGTACATGGTTGTTTGCATTTTGTCTCCCAATCTCATCTCATTAGAACTAGAGATCATTAAGGGAACGGACTTGTCTTTTGTCTCTTTTAGCATGTCTAGAACTTGGGACAATGTACCTGTGGCATATAGCAGACATTACATAAATTTTAGTCGGCTAGGTGCCTGCTAACATTTAACAGCGGGTGTAAATTAGGCAGGTCGCTTAATCCGTTTTTCTCACCTACCTCATCTGGAAATAGGGAAGACTACCGTAGAAAGTTATCTCATTTTTCTGTTCCAATGTATCTTTCCTTTCGCAGGGAGCAGGTTCAAATACAAAACAGATAGAAGAGGGCGGAGGGGGAAGAAAGAGAGAGAGAGGTCTGGGCTAGTCCCGGGGTGAAAGGGAAAGGAAGACTGGAAGCGAGGAAGTGCCGGTCTTCGCAGAATCGCCTACTCCGTTAAATCCGCGGAGTGTCCCCTAGCCCACTACCCAACAAACACCATCGCCCTCGGCCCCACCTTTTCTCTTTAAGACGCTCTCCTCTCTGGGAGGCTCACCAGTTGCAAGGGTGAAGAGCGACAACTCTCCAGAGGCGACCAGCAGCACCAGGACCACAGACAGGATGAAGGAGAGCATCGTCCCGGCCGGTGGCAAAATTGCCACCGCTCTCGGGGTTACATCCTCAAAAGAGAACAGCTTTTGGAAGCATTGGGAGCCCCGGCCTGGGTAAATTGCAGCAGAATGCGGCTGGCTCGTTTCTCTTTTGCGCTTGCGCCCAGCGTGCGTAACAACTAGCAACCCTGCGGCGAGAAGAGCTGGAAAGGCTGAAAGGGGAGGAGGAGCAAAAATGCCCCCTCTTTCCCCCTTTCCGGTACTCTCCCGCCCTAGGACGTCCTCTTTCTGCCACGTGACTGCCCTTTCGCCCTCCACCTACGCTTTCCTGAAAAACTGAGTCTTACCCTACCAAAATCTCTGTGTCTGAGAGCTGCGTCTTCACTGTTTCGAAGTACTTTTGTAATAGAGTACAAGAAAGGGGAAGAGCTACATAAGCAAAACCAGAAATTGATTCTCTTCTTTCGATTTGCCATTTGTATCTAATATGCTTGTTTTTTTTTTCCAGCTACATTTTATTGTTTCAATTTACACTCATCCTCCATCTTCCAGTACGTTTTGATTTTTAACATGTTCTCAGACCTGATGCATTGACTTTTATTTTGAAAAAGTGTGTAATTTGCATCTTTGGACAAAGGTAGTGTAGAAGAGTCACATTTTCAAATTGTTTGAGCCTAACTATCCTCTTCTGTGCTCTCTCCCCATGCCCCGTCTCATTCAACTGTATCCATGTGGAAATAGAAAAAAACCATTTCCAGTTTGTAGGAAGACTGGCTCTTTGTTCATAGGATCGTAGGATCCATGCTGTATACTCTTTTAGCTATGTGAAGGCAGGGAATCATTACAAGTAGCCATTTTTCCAAACTAAAGATTTATATCCACTTTATGAATCCTGAAATTCCTTTCTTTGATGATAATTTTTTTGTCATTGCATCCTTCACTTAAATCTTATGACCGTTAACCCTGTTCTTCATCCTCACTGTCATTTCCAATCCTTCCATCCCTCAATTCTTTGCTAGGGAAATGTACCATGGAATTTGCCAAAATTAAGTGGGAAAGGGATCAAGTCTTGGATACTGAACTTGGACTTCTCCTTCCCTTCAATAATGACACAGTGATTAAAACCTAAGTTGACTTTGATCATATCCTCCAATAATATTTAAAGGTTAAGATAAGTAAAATTCTAACTTGATTCTATCCTCTCTCTGAGGAGAATAGAATGGAAGTGTCTGAATCTAATTCCGGCTTCTCCTGCTGACAGTGAAGAAAGTCTCACCAATAGAAGAGTAGGTAAAGGAGATGCTAGTGACATCCATTTTGCCTCCCTTTGACAACATTTCCATGCCATGTGAAGGGGGATGATTCTCACTACAAGGACACCCATTCTTATTACAATAGAATGTCATTAGTAAAAGCCTATTTATTTCTATGGAAGAAAGAATTCTAGAGGATCCCTAATTGGTGCCATCTGGCAGTTCTGTTACTCACTATCCAATTCTATATTATGGATCTATGGTAGAGGGGAATAGTCATGAGCATGAACTGTAGTTAAGGAACCATTTTCTGAAACATAATTGTGTGGCTATAATCCCAGGAGAGGGTACTGTTCTAGTCTTTAGCCAAGTTTATAAGCTTGCAGTGGAATGACTGGAGCAAGAATCCCTTTAGTTGGGATTTTTTTTTGGGGGGGGGGCAAGGATGAATGTTGAAAACTATCTTTGCATGCATTTTGAAAAATAAAAAGCTATTATTATTTAAAAAAGAAAGAAAATAGGAGGGAGAATAGATTAAAGAAAGCATTACTCAGAAGCAAAATAGATTCTTAAAGTGAGGACAGCATATAAAAAAAGAAAAGGAAAAATACAAGAAAATAGGATGGAAAGGAATATACAACTATCCAAATTGTGAGTGTGAATGGGAGGAACCATAAAACTTTTCTAGAAAAGGATAAAAAAATGGATTAAAATTCAGAAACTAATAATATATTGCTTGTAAGAAACCCACTTGAAATAGAAGGATACACACAGAATTAAAATAAGGGGCTAGAACACAGTATGTGTTGCTTCAGCTGAAGTGGAAAAAAAGAGGTAGGCATAGTAATCATGATCTCTGACAAAAAGAAATATAGACCTAATTAAAAGAGATAATCAGATGGCCATCAACTAATCTAACTGATATACAACAGCAGACAAATACATTGCAGACTTGGGAGAAAAAGGGTATAGAAAAAGAGAAGATGAAAGAAAGATGAAGGCCTTATATGGGCATCAGTTTGCCAATAGCTGAGAAGAAAAATAGCAAAAAAAGGACAGTTGTTAGTTGTTCAGTAATGTACAGCTCTATGACCCCATTTGGGATTTTCTTGGCAAAAATACTGGAAAGGTTTGCCATTTCTTTCTCAAGCTCATTTGACAGATGAGGAAACTTATTTACTTGTCCAGGGTCACACAGTTAATGTCTGAGGACAGCATTGAACTTAGGTCTTCCTGATTTCAGTGCTCTATATCCTGCACCATTCAGCTGCATCTTAAAATAAATTCCCATCATCTAGCTATCTGACATCTCTTCTCTTCCACAACTTAATAATATCCAGAATTTATACAGGGCTTTAAGATGTTTGCAGAGTTATATACATGTCTTCTTTAGATCCTTATTACCTCGCAAAGGAGGTGTTATTATTTTCTTCATTTTATAGATGAGGAAAATGAGACAAATGGTTTGTGACTTGCCTAAGATCATATAGCTAATAAGTTTCTGAAGTAGGTTTCAAACTAAGGTTTCTTGACTACAAGCCCAGCACTCTATCATCATCCAGGTTCCAGGCAGTTAGTTGCTGACAGTCAGTAAAG
This sequence comes from Antechinus flavipes, assembly GCF_016432865.1. Taxonomy (NCBI): domain Eukaryota; kingdom Metazoa; phylum Chordata; class Mammalia; order Dasyuromorphia; family Dasyuridae; genus Antechinus; species Antechinus flavipes. Next base: position 254,516,340 of record NC_067400.1, read on the forward strand.
ATAGTTGCAGATTTAGGATCAAATGGTACAACCTACTTTACTGAAATTATGAGGAACAATAGATGTCCAAAAATCTGTATCAATTACCTAAGTTTTGTACTTAGGAATAATTAGCTTTGATTTACTGGATCTCAGTGTGCTATAAATTTGGATGAGTCTCAGAGGGAAGCAATAGTAGTATAATCATATGTAATGGGGACAAACTGCAACCATTCCCAATAAGATCAGGAGTGAAACAAGGTTGCCCACTATCACCGTTACTATTTAATATTGTATTAGAAATGCTAGCATTGGCTTTAAGAGTTGAGAAAGAGATTAAAGGAATAAGAATAGGCAATGAGGAAACCAAATTGTCACTCTTTGCTGATGATTTAATGGTATACTTAGAGAACCCCAGAGACTCTACTAAAAAGTTATTAGAAACAATCCACACCTTCAGCAAAGTTGCAGGATACAAAATAAACCCATATAAGTCATCAGCATTCTTTTATATATCACTAACAAAACCCAACAGTTAGAATTACAAAAAGAAATTCCATTTAAAGTAACTACTGATTGTATAAAATATTTAGGAATCTATCTGCCAAGGGAAAATCAAAAACTTTATGAGCAAAACTACAAAACACTTTCCACACAAATTAAGTCTGATCTAACCAACTGGAAAAATATTAAATGCTCTTGGACTGGGTGAGCAAAGATAATAAAGATGACAATACTACCTAAACTAATCTATTTATTAAGCATAAAATTATTTAGTATTAAAGCTGAAAAGCATTTATATATCATCTAGCTTAAAACTTTTCATTTTATCTATGTGGAAACTGAGTGGTTACTTCATTAAGAATGGGAAGCCAGCTAAGCTGTGGTGATAGCAATTACCCTAAGGTTATCAAGGGTTATCAGTGGCCTCTCATCCTTGGTAGGCCTGCCAATAAGTAACAGATAAAATTGAGGAGAAAACTCCTAGGCTGATGATCATTAGGTCAGTCAGTTCTTTTGTAGTTACAGATCTGACTTACAAGATATCAATGGGTAACAGCACTGGAACTGGAATCAGAAATTTTTGTCATTTAGTTGTTTCAGTCATGTTTGATCTTTATGATCCTATATGGAGTTTTCATTTCCTTCTTCAGCTCATATTACAGATGAGGAAACTGAAATAAGATTAAGTGATTTACCCAGGGTCACAAGCCACTGAGTGTCTGAGGCTGTATTTGAACTGGGATTTCCCATTCTAAGACAGTAGACAGTCTACTGTACCACTCAGCATCCCTGAAAGATGTATACTCCTATCCTTAAAAATAGGCTATAGTTGTACTCTAGGTCGATCTTCCTCATGCTTCTCTATCTTGACTAGTTGAGTAAACTCCTGTTAACTTTTACTTTACCAAGTGCTTCATTTAATATTTATTAGGATAAACAGATTTTATACTTTTAAATTTATTTAATCATTTAATTTCTTTTGATTATTCCACAAAGACTTATAAAACACCTTACTATGTACAAGGCACTATAAAGATAACCTGTATAATAGACTTGGGATAGAAAATGCTATCTGTATTCAGAGAAAGAACTATGGAGATGGAATATGGACCAAAACATACTATTTTTCATCTTTTTTGTTTGGTTTTTCTTTTCATGATTTTTTCCTTTTGGTCTTATTTTTCTTTCATAACATGACAGATATGGAAATATGTTTAAAATGATTGTACATTAAAAAGATGACCTGTATATAAATATAACAGAAATAGAGGAGAGGGGAATGAAAGATATGGGCAAGCTGCTGTGAAATTTTAGAGGATTTAGAGGAGTTTGGCATAGATCTAGAATATATAAAGACCTTATTGGACAGGCAATATTTGAGCTTAGGAAGATAAAGAACATTTTAGATAAGCAAAGATTGCAAGCTAGGGGAAGGACATATTTTCAGGAATAAGGAACTGTGTAAGCATACATAGAAAAGCATATTCCTAAGACTGCAAATAAATAGAAGAAATGTAACTAGAACTTTTCTCCTAATTCTCATAACTCCTACCTCTTTGATTCAAAATCAAATTCATTTTAAAATATTGTAAACTGACATTAACAGTAGCTCAGCTTTACATAATGTTTTATGGCTACAAGCATTTTACATAACATTTTCTCACTGGATTCTCAAAACAGCCTTGAGAGGTAGACAATGTAAATAATAATCAAATTATTTAGTCTTAATAATCAAATAATTATATAAATTGTGTCACTAATATATTGAATTAGAGGAATACAGATTGATGTGGCACTATTCATATTATAAGAGCAAAAATATAAAAATAATTCTAGGAAAAATTTTTTTGGAAAAATTTAGTATTTTGTACAGCATTATTTAGACTTTAACAGTAGGTCAGCTTTACATAAAGTTTCATGACTACAAGCATTTTCCATAACATTTCCTCACTGGATTCTCAAAACAGCCTTGAGAGGTAGACAATGTAAGTAACAATCAAATTATTTAGTTTTACAATAATCACACAAATTGTATCACTGATATATTGAATTAGAAAAATATATTGAATTAGAAAAATACAGATTGATGTGACATTATTCATATTACAAGAGCAAAAATATAAAATTCTAGGAAAAATTTCTTGGAAAAAACTTAGTATTTTGTACAGCATTATTTAGATCTTAAATTGCATCAAGTATTCCCTCCCCTCTCCTTCCTTAGGAACAGCATATTTTTAATTAGAATTTTAGAGGCTCTTGATTGCATTATTTCCTTCAAATGTTTATTTTTATTAAATTTGTTACTTTGGCATCAGATACATCAAAAAGTATTCTGATGAAAGAGAAATCTCAAAAATACCCTTTTTGTTTTTTTTTTATTAATCTATCAAGTGGGAAATAATAATAATGCAGGATTTTCTGCCAAATGATCATTTCAATTTACAACCAATTTATTTATGGGAGGCTCTTGAGTCAAAGTTTGATCTGATGCCTAACTCTATTTCACTACGTCTTCTTCACTTGGTTGAAACTGGACAAACTTTCTGAATTCTATGACCAGCTAAGTGGTTTTTTTCTCCAGAAAGTAGGGATTGTTGCAAAACTTCTGTTGAATAGTTACATGGATCCATTGTGTCATGCCCAGTGTTTTCAGATTCTTCTATTATACTTAATTTATCAAAGGATTCACCCTCATTGGAAGGTACTGGCAAGAGATATGAAATGCTTTTGGAAGGTTGGTCCAAATACTATGAAGGAAAAAAAGAAACAAAATTAAAATCATGTTATATCCATTCCTTTTTTTTTTTCTTTTAATTAAGGCTTACTAAGGTTATAAGTAGAATAAGTTTATTTGAAATATTGAAAAATATTATTTTCAAATAAAAATACTGAGACCTGTTAATAATTAGTCTGTTAAATCAGTTTACCTAAGATTTGCTACATGATCCTAAATAAATCTCACACTCAAAATATTTATTCTTTTAGGGGTGCAGTAGATAGAGTACAGGCCTTGGAGTCAGGAGTACCTGAGTTCAAATATGATCTCAAACACTTATTTGATATGTCACTTTAATCCCAATTGCTTTCTCCTCCTCCCCAAATGCTTAATCTTGAAAGTAATTTACTTCTTCTATTTCATTTAAATGTCCTTTTAGAAATTCAACCCAATAGAATGAGCACTGGACTTGTATCAGAGGTCAGGTCTGCCTTCTATTACCTTGTATGATCTTGGGCACTCTCTGATCTTCAGTTTTCACATTGATTAAGTGAGAAGACTGAGTCAGAGGTTTAAATTTTATAGTTCTAGGGTGATGACAATAACTACATCTAGCTTAATAAAACTAAGGATTTTTTCCTTTGTGCTTTCTTTTGACTCAAAAAGACAGGCAAGCATAAGTGAACTTTGGGAAAACAAATAGGAACCTTCCACATTTTTTAGAGCCAGTAGGTTCATGCTAAATATAAATATAAGAAGGCTTGGAGGAAGTAGAATTTGATATCTTGCTGGGATGATGAGGACAAAAACTCAGGAGTAAAGATTCCTTTCCCTAATCCTCTACTCAGCCTGCATCTGTACCTGCTGCCAACGCCTCAGTGTGGCCCTTGGGATGAGGCAGAGGAGGAAGAAATCAGTGCCAGCTTACTGCAACAGCAGCTAATATAGGATTTCCTTTGTGCACCCCCAACTATTAGTTTGTGCACCCCCTAGAAAGGTCCTCACTGGGTTCAGCTCTGTTTGTCCACTTGGTTCATTTTTTTGTTGTAGTTGACTACAATTAGTAGGTGAGCTCAATCCTCAAAGCTCATTCTTGAGATCCTTGGCCTAACTCCTATAAAGTTTATTGTTTTATTAGGTTTTCTAATTTTTTCTTTTTTTATTAAAGCTTTTTATTTTCAAAACATATGCATGCATAATTTCTCAACACCTGACCCTTGCAAGACCAAATTTCCACCCCCTCCACTCCCCTAGATGGCAAGCAATCTGATATATGTTAAATGTGTTTAAAAGATGTTAAATTCAATATCTGTATACATATTTATATAATTTTCATGAGGTTTTCTTTAAAGTATATGCACTTATTAGGTATTTCCTATGTGTCAGGCACTGTGCTAAGGACTGGGGGATACAAAGGAGAAATAAAATAGTCTATGCTGTGTCTAAAAAGAGCCTAAACCTTTAGATCAGTTATTTTTCCAATCACTAAAAATTTTCTTTAGCAGTCTTCATATGCCCAATATTGACCATATCATTTACTCCTTAAAATCCTTTGCAATTCCCAAATTTTCTAATATTATCAACAGCATCATCACCACTCATGTCCTCCAAGGTATATGAACTTTGTAGTTATCTTTTTCAATGCCTGCTCTTTCTCTCTCCATATACATTTTCCTTTTTCTTTATACTTCTAGAGCCCCCCACCTCATTGTGTATTTTAATAGTCCAGTGTGCCTAAGTTTTGTACAGCTTGACCTGTCTTCTGGCTTTTTAACCCCTTTCTCTTCTCTTTCCCTATATGAAATGTAATAATTCTCTTTATAAAGAGAATTGCTTTAGTTGTATTATCTTATTTTCAGAAGCCCATAGTGGTTCTTAATTGTTGTATGCTTCAACTTAATATTCTTGTTCTAAAATCAGAATAAGAACATTAATTTACTGCTTACTTTACTTCATCTGATTAGCTCTAATTAACTTCAATCTCAGGCAACTAGGTGGCCTGTTGAATAGAGAGCTCTGGGCCATGAGAAAGACTCATCTTTTTGAATTCAAATCTGGCCTCAGACACTTATTAGGTATGTTGCACTGGATAAATCCCTTCATTCTATTGATCTCAGTTTTGTTATCTGTAAAATGAGCTGGAAAAGAAAATGGCAAAACACTCCAGTATCTTTTCCAAGAAAATTCCAAATGAGATCACAGAGAGTTGAACACAAATGAACAACAATACATTTTATTCAAGCTTTTGCTAGCATTTCTGACTGTGAATAATTGTTTAGCTTCTTCCTTTTGCAGGTAATTACTTCTTCCTCTAAGGAAATGACTAATTTCCTTTTCAGATACAGTTTAAAGCTCCATCATCCATTTGAAGCTAGATTGCAATAAACTTCATTTATTCTGACCACTTCAGTATTCCCAAGTTACTTGTCCATCTCTGTTGACTATGCTAGCATTTTATTAATGTATTATGAATTTAGGGTTCTACTTAAATTTGAGCTATCTCTTCCTTTAGAATTTAAGCATCATGAAGAGTAAAGACTATGTCAATAAGGGTGGAACAATTATATTGACTTTTATCTCATTGTTTATCTCATTAATTCCTTTGAGATAAACATTTTCTTATCTAAGCTTCTTTTAAAATGTGAGTACTTCTGGAGGTACTATTGAGACTATTTTGGAAATATATTTTACATGATTGCACATATGTAAGCTATATCAAATTGCTTACCATATGAGGAAGAAGAGAGATGTGGGAAGGAGAGAAAAATTTGGAACTCAATGAAAATGAATGCTAAAAATTGTCTTTATATACAATTGAAAAGATACTATTTAAAAAAGAATGACTAGTACCTTGACATAGATTAATTTAGCAAATTATTCCTACTAAGGCACTGGACATTTGTGACAAAGAGGGAACCATTGAAAAGGGGTCAGGAGAAAGTGAAGAAAAGGGAAATGGAAATTTTTAGAAGACAAATTACTTATTTCCTAAGTTTGACCTTAGATATAATTTCACTTATCTGTGCACTTAACTAGGGCAAAATTATCAATATAACATGTATGTGCTATTTTTAACTACCCAGAAGTTGATAAACGTATCAAGGGAATTCATATGTTTTGTTGTGGAACTCAAAAAGATTTGGAATTCATGACAAGATCATGGGCAAATGACTTTATGTGGCTAGAATTTACCTATCTATGAAATAATGAGTTTAAGGTAAATATACAGACAAGGAAGAGGACTGCTTTAGCATTTCATATGTATATATAAAAAACATACCTCTTTAAGATGCTGAGGAAAAGAATACCCAAGAAAGAATACACATTTTGCTTTTCTGTAGAAGTACCATATGCAAAAACAACCAAGCACCAACAGTAAAACCACAATCATGGATACAATAAGCACAGTAACAGTAATCCAGTGTGAAGGTAATCCTATAGAAAAGAAAGAAATAATTTCTCCTAAGAATTCAATTTTTGCAAAGTTATCCATTACAAAATATCTTCTGACACCAATTCTAGACATCCAGAATTTGTAGGGAAATAGGGCAAATGACAGAATAAAAGTTGAGATGCATGCTTTTTCCACTTGTCTTTTTAAAAGTTGGTTTCCAATATATCTTTTGTATTCAAAGAATAAGAATGTATCTCCTGATTAGTAATGTAACAATGAAACAATAAATTTGGAGTTAATTGATTATCTTTCAGACTACCAACCCCAAATTAATACTTGAAAACAGTTCAATAAATGGCAGTGCAGTAGATAGAATGATGGGCCTGGAGTCAGGAAGAGTTAACTTCTTGAATTCAAATCACACTTTACTATGTGATCCTGAGCAAGTCACTTATTTGTTTTGTAAGGAAATGGCAAATTACTCTGTATCTTTACCAAGAAAACTTCAAATGGAATCACAAAGAATTGGACACGACTTAAAAAATGACCAAAAACGGTGCCAGGAACTATGCATGGGGTTATCAAATAAGAAAAAGAGACAATCCCTACCCTCAAAGAATTTATATTCTTTGAGAGAGAAGCTACTGAGGGCAAGTTGAAAAGATGAACGTGAGTCCTTTTTCAAGGTGATAAGGTTTCTGGTGATCAGCTTCTCCTGGTTGGTAGGTAGGGGGTGTTGCTGATGTAAAAATCTTCTACTGGCTTCTAAGCTAGATGGACTGATTTACAAAAGACTGAGTAAGGATTCAGTGTGCATACACAAAGTTTAAATGGATAATCAATCTTTTCCATGGTGGTTTTCAAGTAAAAAAGATTTCAGTAAGTTGCCAGGTGGTGAAAGGAAACTGGCCACCACTCTTGTCTTATTCTGCCCCCTCCAATATATTCCTGAGTATCAGAATTCCCACGACGATTTAGAATTGGTAACAGAGTTCAATGGAGTAGCAGCAGCAGAAGGTTCTGAAGGTAGAAGTAGAAAATCAGTTCCCCAAGAAGGGTGGCAGCTTTAAGGATGGTGATCCCTCACAATAAAGAGAAATGCTGGGGAAATGGATTCTAGAAAGGCACTGATTCTTAGAGCTGAAAAAAAAATGATTATTTCTCTCTTAAATTAATGGTCAAATATTAAATTAGGATGAAGGTATTCCCCTCTTATTTCTTCATTCAGAAACCAGAAATCTGAAAGTTGTTCAGTCTCTGAAGGATATTATTGATGGATGAGATTGCCCAAATTCTGGGGTATATACTTTTCAATATGTACTGGATATTCTATCTGACTAGAAAACTTTACAAAGAATTTAATCTAATATAAATTCCAGTGTACTGTGTCTACCAAAACTTGGGTTCTGGGGTAAGTCCTTTGTCTAGATTGCCAAAGCTGGGATGGTCTGTTTTGAGATACTCTTTTTGTAAATGAGCGCCAGAATCATAGTCTCCCAGCCCCTTATTGGAATTGATCTACTTCTCATTATAATATCCATTGTTAATCTATCAGAGTTGATTACCACTTGTTGGGAACACCCACTCTTTCAAGGGCATAATAGGTCCCTAAGATTCCCCTTTTTGGTTTAGGAGAGAAAAAATATGATCTTTTATTGACTACCCACTAGCAATAATTAATAAAATGATTAATTACCCAGAAACTTTGTCTCTCATTTTCTATATCACATAATTCAGCCCTAAGTTATCTATATCTAAGGAAACCTCATTGAGATTTCACAAAAAAAAGACTTTCAGGCCAAGATTTAGATGGTATTTCCATTGGCCACATCCTATTTCTATTATACTATTACACTTAGCTTAAAGAAAAAAAATTTTTTTGACTTCTTTGAGTGGCTATTGGGAGTAAATGACTTGTCCAGGGTTGCACAGATAGGAGAAAATAGTAAGATTAAGTAGTAAGAGACCACATTTGAACTTGAGTCCTCCTGACTCCAGGGCTGGTGCTCTATCCACTGTACCATCTAGCTACCCTACTATTAATTTGAGCCCAGTCTCCTCAGGGAGCTTGAGTTTGTCCACTTTGTTTTGAGTTTTTTTGATGGGGAAGTGGGGCATGTATGGGGGAGGGTGTGAACAATCTCTAGAATTATATTTCCACATAGGGACAAAAAATTAGAGAAAGTCATGTCAGCTGACATAGTTGTACAAAATGAGATATTGATCCATTAAAGTAATAAAATGATAAAAATGCACTAAAAACAAAAAGTGGGTGAAAGTAACTGCAAACACTGGGTATACATAATGAGTTAATTAATATTAACTTCTTACCAAAGGAGTTTTCTACCATTTTTGAACATGGGTATATAATGAGGGAAGGGGAACATATCAAGGAAGATTATGCAATAGGGGGACCAAGAAATCTGTTAACTTTTTCATCCTTAGCTAAGGAAGCAACTAGTGATGGACCTTGTGCTTCCCTATAGGAAATAAAAAGGCTCATTTCCATGTCTATAAATAGGGCATTGCTCCTGGGCAGATTGTAGGCTTCTAGCATGACCTATAAATAAACCAATTTACTTCATACATTCCAGAATTCTTATCTTTGTAGCATATTTCTAACAAAGGGAAGGGATTATTTATAAATAGTTCAGTCATCTCCAACTATTTGTGATTGGAGTATCAACAATTCACCCTTTTTTTGTTGTTGTTGTTATTGTTTTTGTTTTTGCAAAGATACTGGAGTACTTTTGCTGTTTCCTTCAACTAACCTTCAGTTTTACACAAATGGATTAAATGACTTGCCCAGGGTCACACAGCTAGTTAGTGTCTGAGGTCAGATTTGAAATGTGGTCTTTCTGACTCCAGGTCCAGTGTTCTGTCTATTGTTAAACTGATAATGGCGTCAATACCAGATGAGAGCTCATGAACTGCAGAACTAGATATCCCAACCTCTCGGGATTAACCATAGAACCTCTAGGAAAGCAGGACAGATTGTTCTCTATAGACTCAAACTTCCCGGGCAAGTATAAATTGTATGAGCAAGCCTAGAGGAGGATGCTACAAGAAGTTGACTTTTCCTCCCATGGGCTACCACTATGTTTCAGTAATTACAAATCTTTCAGTCCATTCAGAAGTTTAGTCCTTAGTTCAAATAGCAATAATTTAGGCCCTTTAGAGTCTCAAATATATTGGAGCAAATATATTCTAACACATAAACCAAAACTTTTTTTTCTTTGCCCACAGGAAGATTAGGAGTCAAGAATCTCAATGGAAAATGAGATGAAAGTTATAGTTCAAAATTTCCTGGAGAAAAAAAAATGAGCCAATTTAAAATACATTGATGAAATAATACATATGAATTATTTTGCATTTTAAAATTTAGACCACGCTAAGGGGAACAGAGTCAAGGTAGGAGTCAATTCCTCTTGCGTTTAAGAAAACAAGCAGAATTATCTATCGCTATGGCATTAATCTGTTACACTCAAACTAGGTGTAATTCCCTATTTTCTACATGTAGAGACAACTACATGATGGAGGCTCCCCTCTGTTTTATATGCAGGGTATACTTTGCATTGCATTATTTAAAATGTCTTTACTTTTAATTTTGGGAAATCAGGAATCTAAAAAAACTATCCCCAAATAAACACCAGCTCATGTCATGGCAATTTGAGAAGGAAGAGAGAGCTGAAAAAATGCAGAGAGGCCAGGACTGGGATTATTCATTACTTTCCAATTCTATGTAATATTGATAATTTTCATTTTAACTAAGAGCTGAGAGACAAAAAAGGCCACCAACAGAATTTTAATTGGAATGCCTAAGGGCTGGCTTTGATTGGACAGGAAGAGAATGTTTTTTCTTAAACTATTCTCTTCATATAATTTCTATTCCCCCCAAATGAGACTATTTCTCCACATTCTATACACATCTTGCTGTCCTAATTGAGTGTCTTTTTCCTTGTTGTTTCTTATAACTGGACTATTTCTTTTATTTTTCCTTTTTTTTCTTTTAGCTTTTTATTTACAAGACATATACATGGGCAATTTTTTATCATTGACCCTTGCAAAACCTTCATTCCAACTTTTCCCCTCCTTCCCCTCCTCCCCTCCCCTAGATGGCAGGTAGACCAATACATGTTAAATATGTTAAAGTATATGGTAACTACAATATGTGTATATATATTCATATAGTTATCTTGCTGTATAAGAAAAATCAGATTTAGAAATAAAGTAAAAATGAGAAGGAAAACAAAAATGTAAGTGGACAATAACAGAAGGCGTGGAAATGCTATATTGTGGTCCACACTCTTTTCCCATAGTTTTTTCTCTGGGTGTAGCTGATTCTCTTTATTACTGAACAATTGGAATTGATTTATACCCAGACTATTTCTTACTGTTCCTCTTAAGTCCTTGCCCTCACTTTCCCCTCTACTTCCTCTTACTCTCCCCACTCATATGACAAACTCTCCCCACTGAAAACCTATTTATCTTCAAAGATTAGCTTAAAACTTTCCTTATATCAAGTTCAACAAACTGGAAAGACTTAGCTGATTGATTCAGGGCATGGTGCCTGCTCTGCTCATAAGCCATGATGGATAGCCTTATATAATGGGCATCATGTGATTTAGGACTATAAATGAAGAAATTATTAAGCAAGAAAAAGAGGCCCTGAATGTTCCTCTCTCCATTGGTGCTCCTGTACCTAGAGCTGACATACTATGAGTAGAAATATGGCTGATTTCCTGCATTTGATCATTTCCAGTAACTCATCTTCCTAACTCCTTTTCCCATTAGATTGTGAGCTTCTTGAGGGCAGAGACTATCATTTCCTTTATTTGTATCCCTGGCAGTTAGTACAGTGTGTGAAACATAGTAGTTGCTTAATAAACTCATTTATTAGACTCATTTATTGATTTAGTCTATTTGTTTGTTACTGGGATCAATGTGATGGGATAGGAGTACAGCTGTAAGAGCAAAGAGAAACAAATGTGGGCTGTCAGAAGACAGAACTCTAGAATAGACAGCCTTTGAGCTTAGAAACACTGAGTGAATGTTCTTCAGGGGATACCTCAAACATTAGGCAGTTTCCTAGAATCAACCACAAAGAGTGTTTTACATATAGCTCTCTGAACAAATCTTGTGACTGATGTTTGTGTTGATTTTCTCCATCTCAGCCAACAACAGCCAGAATGTATATGACCTATATAGTCAGTTCTATTTCAGCACAATTTATATGGCAGGTAACAAATATGAATGTAATTCAAATTTTTCACTTGAGTATGTGCATTTTTTGGAGGGAGAAATAGTGAGACTGCAGTCCTTCACTATATCCCTTAATTATAACTCATAAGCTGCAATCCTTCTGTAAAACTGAGGTGAGAAGAGATTGTTTTTAATCTTTCATGTGGAGAATTTAAGCTAGCTGATCGAAATGGGAATATGCTTCCAAAGTATTCGGTTCAGAGCAACTGAGGCACACTGTTTATATAAGGGTTTTTTTAGCAAGCAAAATACAGAAGCAAGAGTGAAATTAGTTTTGCAGCTGTTGTTATATTTACTTCAAAGAGAGAATAGGGATAGAGAAGTTAACTTGGTATTTACAGCTTGGAGATTGTGCCTCAGGCCCTGTCACTCAGAGAAGTAGGACCATTCTTGGATAGATAGGGGCTATAAAGAGGGTATAACTGCAGGACATGAGATCGTCCTTGACAATAATTCTATTCCCAGGGTAGTTTTTGGACAGTGATGAAGTCAGAGAGGCAAGCACCTGGATACTATTTTTCTTTTCTAAGCTTCATTATGTTGCAATGGTATGTGAAGGGGAGTCCAAGCCTCAAGGTTTAAAGTTTGCTTTTTGAACTCAATTTTTCCAAGTCTAATTGCACAAATGAAAAAGGGGAGAGGGGATGTATGGCCTGCTATCCAGGGTCTAACAATACAAAAGCAAGCCAGACATCTTTCTTTCTTTCTTTTTTTTTTTAAGCTTTTTATTTCAAAACATATGCATAGATAATTTTCAACATTCATCCTTGCAAAACCTTGTGTTTCAATTTTTTTTCTCCCTCCTTTTCCCCACTCCCCTCCCCTAGATGGCAACTAATCCAATATATGTTAAACTTGTACAGTTCTTCTATACGTATTTCTACAATTATCATACTGCATAAGAAAAATCAGAACTAACAGGGGAAAAAAGAGAAAGAAAACAAAAAGCAAGCAAACAACAACAACAACAACAAAGTGAAAATACTATGTTGTGATCTATACTCAGTCTCTCCACCATCCTCTCTCTGGGTGCAGATAAGCCAGGCATTTTTTAAGGTAGTGTCATATTTTTGCATAGTTTCTGGTAACAGGAGGAGACCTGGTCTGTACCTATATAGTCTACCCACAACTCACTACTGTTATCAAAAGAGCAAGGGGGAATTTTAGCGAGATCAAGGAGTATCACTGCTTCCCTATTGCAAGCTATTCCAGGAGTAGTGTTACAACCAATGCTTTTTTAGAGTGAAAGAAAAATCCTTTATTCAATCATCAAGAGAAGCTGGTGCCCTCCCAAAGGACACACAGAATATGGAATCAGGAACAAACTTTATACAGTTAGTTTGTTTCCTTATCTCCTTCAAGGGTTCAGAATGGTTGGATTTATAGAGTTAGTTGCAATTGGTTAGCTTTCCAATTCAAATAATAATTAGATCAGATTTACAATCAGTATTACAAATGGTTGATTTACAATCCTCTTTATTCAATCATTCCATATGTCAAATGGCTTGTGTCCTGTCTAATAGGTTTGGGCCAATTTAAGCCTGGACCCTTTGTCAGGTATTATTGTTTAGTCAGTTCCTTGACTCACACAGTAATTGGATAGAGATATCTTAAGCTCCTTCATCCCTCTCTTCATTTTGTTTTGATATCTGTGCCTAACCTAAGTTCTCATACTCCTCATACCACCATCTGCCATGGCCACCCCCTCCCAGACTTGTGGCCTATGGAAACCATTCTCTTAATTGTAATTGTCTACTTTGTCAGGCTAACCCCTTAGGAACCTGGGGCACAGGCCAAGAAGGAGGAGCCCGGGCCACAGATATCACCACTGTTTATTATAGTATATATGTATGTATTTATTTAGCATGTATAAAAGTGCTGGAGTTTTTGTTGTTGTTGTCTTTATTAGGTTCTTATATTCCTCCCACTTTTTAATATATTAACAATAAAGGTTTTTTGGATTTTTTTGCCTATAAATTTAAAAGTTTTATAAAAACAAAATATACTGGGAAACATACACAAATATATATATTTCCCACAGGCTATTAATACCATATTAATTTCATGTTTATATTCCCACATGAGAGAATGTTTTAAACTTATTTTTATGAATAGATGTATTTAATACAATTCTGTAGGATTTTAGGGTGATTTTACTCAGCAAGTATCCAACTGATTTGAAAACCAAGGGTTTTGAACAGAGTTCTGATGGAAAGTTTACAAAATCGTAGTTTTTTAATGTTGTGCTCTTAACACCATTTTCATCATAAGCCCTTTGATTTTTATTACACAATTTTACATAGCATGGTGATTTTTAGGAATGTATATGTCAAATCACAGATTTTGAAATACCACATGTTCACAGTAGTAAACATGGAATTTGAATATTGACATTGTATTAACTGTGGTAAACAATTGCTTAAACCCCACTGACATTTGTGGCAATTAGTGATCCTTGATGCCCAGATCATGGAAGGCAAAGAGCCTGGGAATGGATTGTAGTAAGAAGGAATTTGGGTCAGGCTACAATGAAAGTCAGGTTAATAAGGAAGTTCCTCAGGGAGACATTATACTACCTCTGTCAAATAATCATCTAAGAAAGAGAAGTTCCCCTTAGGAATACATAGAGATTATACCACTTTTTCCGTGGAGGATCCCCATACCTGTTGAATGAGTGGGCTGCTTTTTCCAGCTTGCCTCCATGAGAAAGAAATTTGTGCAAAACTGCAATTTCTTTGTTTCCATGAAACAACCACTATATTAGTTGAAAAAAAAAAAAACTGATCTTCCAAACTCTTGTTTGAGAGCCTTTTAGTAAAGGGAAGAATAGACTGATTCCTGCCCACATAAGAAGGCAGCCAGAATGGGAGAGGATCTAGAGATCTGCTCATATGAAAAATGACTAAAGCAACTAGGAGTGTTGCTAGAATATTTGGAGGGGGCTCGACAATTATCTTTAAATAAACAGAAGACTGTCAACTTAGAAGGATTCAATGTATTTAACATAGCTTCAGGGGATGGAAAGAGGGCCAATAAATGGAAAGCATAGACCTTAGCTGAATATAAGTAAATATCATTCTAAGAACTGAGAAAGGTCCAGAAATGAATGGGCCACCTTGAAAAGAAGAGAACGCTCATTCCTTGGAAAGATTTGAGAAAGTTAGAAAACTACTTGCTGGGGACATTGTAGAGTTCTAAATTAGATAGGGAGACTAGATTAAGTCTGAGACTATGTGATTCTTTTAAGACCTGAATAAAGCTAAAGAAATCTGAAAGATGGCAAAATTATAGAGTTTATATTTTAGGAATTATATTGAAAATGATTTTTGAGATTCCACACTTGCCTACATTTTGTCCAAAATTTACCATTTTGCTATGTATATGATCTCTGTGTGAATTGTAAGACCATATGCAGCAGATGTTTTTCTTTAATCTCTTCTCTCTTCCTCTAATTGATACAAAAAAAACTTAATTGCTAAAACGGGAGGATTTTGGAGCCTGGTATATTGCCCTCAATTGCCTCTATCCTAACAGGTAACTCCCTTTGATTTAATGAAACTAGCTATTTTAACAAGGACATATTACTTATCTATTTACTGTAGCTAATGATATATATTTTCCTTAACAAGCATACTTTATTTTGGTTTTGCAATCAGCTACAATGAGCAACTTTTTTTCTGCATTTTTTTAATATAAATATTGTTAGTTGAATTATGAGCAACACATTCCCTATTAACTGCTGTTGGTTTATGTCAACTCTAAATATAATAAAAGCTGTACTCTGGTTTGTTCTGGCTGAAGTGGCATTAGCTAAATTAATTGATAAGAAAATTCATTGTAACACTTACCATTTTCAGTAGTTTGGACACAGATAGGCTGACTCCATTTTCCACTTTTGTTCTTTTCAATTACCAACCCTTGAACTTGAAGACAATAAACTGTGTGAGGATCCAGATCAGTAAGCTCTTCAAAGTCATATATGGTATCTTTTTCAAACTAAAATTGGAGATGAATAAAAGGAAAATGCCATAAGTAAAGAACAATTTAATTTTGCAATGATCTGTTATAATATAGGACTTATACATGGGACTTAGAACACATACTCAGGGAAATATTAAAATTATGACTATCTCCTACCTTCTCTCTAGGAGGACCTTGTTTAACTTTTGGTAAGCATCCCACTCCCTTAATTCTTTAATTAAAAGTCAAATTCTTTTCCTTTACTTTGCACAATAAATGCAATTAATATGCTGTCAATCACTCATTGATTTTGTTAATTTTATCCTAACCAACAAAGAGCAACTAGTTGCCACAAGAGTAACCTGTCTATCTTAGAATTAATAAATAAGGAGATAGAAAAGTTGAGTTTTAGTCTCATAAGTAACATAGATTTTCAGATAGTAGATAATAATGGATTCAGAGGAAAAATAAGTATGATTTCATGGCCTAACATTCTACAGGAGGATATTGCTAGACTAAGAAAGTTCTCAATAATAAAATGCTACAGCTAAAAACAGGAATAATTCCGATGAAGAAAAGAGGGGTGAAACTATTTCAAGAGAACAATATGGACACACATGGATTTTAGCAAACATATCTTAACAAATAACTTAGATGTTATTTTTTAAATTTAAGTTTCATATCTGAAACATAACTTTGATTTATGCAGGACAAGTCACTTAACTTTCTAGGCCATTCCCTAAAAGTCCAAGATGCAGATAAGATGCTGACCTGCATTAAAAAAGAGAGTTTTCTTACCTAGGAGTTTCCAGCTAAAAACTAAAAACAAATAACAAATCCACAAGTCTAGTCCTTAACTTGTTTTTCAGTATATCTTTTAAAAATAGTGCATTACTATTCATTAATGAGACAAGGTCTCTTCCTCTGCTTTGTCTTTTTCTGGTTTGAGTAGCAGAACCATATGTCTCACAAAAGTAATTTCATTCCAGAATCCTTTTTCCTCCCTCCATTTTTTAGAACAATATTTTGGGACCATATTACATATTATATTAATTACTTTTAAAATATTTGGCATTATTAATGTAGCTAGATATAACCACATAGGTTTAGCCAGTTTTATTTTTTTTCCTAAAAGGCAAGGAAGCTGTTTCTGAGACAATTACCTTGGGACCTTAGCTTGTTTTTTTTTTTTTCCCCTGAGGCAATTGGGGTTAAGTGACTTTACCAGGGTCACACAGCTAGGAAATGTTAAGCATCTGAAACAAGATTTGAACTCAGATCTTCCTGACTTCAGGGCTGGTGCTCTATGGGGCTCTAGCTTGTGGCTTGACACAATTGCCAAGTCTGTTAAGGGCATAAGACAGTGTATGAGGACTCTGCAATTCTCAGACTTGGTCTCACTGCCATACTACATTCTGCTCATCAAATACATTCCTGCATGTAGATAGGAGGAGACATATCTACCTGAACCAGTACTGTATCTTTGCTGAATATTTTTTCTCTTCTATGATATCATAAACCCCGGTCTGTCTACACATTTTTTCATTCTAATTTTGTTTCATAATTTTTTTTATTCTAATTTTTTGTCTTGTTTTATTTCATTCTAATTTTGAACTTTAACTATCAGATCAATTTGAATCAGGTCTGACTTATAAGAGAAACCACAATAATTCTTCAAAAGTGAAGCAAAAACCCCAATTTACCTTATGATCGGTGTTATTTTTCCAGTATCGTATTCTGTAATGCCATGAATGATAATAATCTTTTAAAGTCCATTCATTAGGTTCATTTTCAATGTGTGGATATGAGAAGCTTACATGTAAAGAACCAGTCAATGATTCTATTTGTACTTGAGGAGGTTCAATGACGGCTTAGGATGAGAACAAAAGAAAATCATATTATATTTCATTGTCCACCAAGATTAACTTTTCTTAGGTAACATAAGGAAAGCAAATTAGTACAGATCCTTAAGCCTAAAATTAGTCGAGTAGTGATCAAATAAACTTTAAGGAAAAATATTAAATATGACATGCACTAATATTATACTTCATACCAATATTGTACATTATTGCTTTTATGTACTAATATGGCAAAAATCAATGCTATATTGAGTTTGTGAAAGTTTGGAAATCATACCTGTGGGGAAGACACCAAAAGAATTCTTCATAGTAATTAATTTTCATCATATTCTGATGGTTGCAATATAGTCTCAGAAATAGTAGTATTGCAAAGTGCAAAAAGCTCTGGAATTGTTTGTTTTGTTTCTGACCTCTGTGACTATGAACATTTTTTTCTATCTGATTTTCACACTGCCTAGGGACTCTGACTCCTTCCATTGCTGATATTAGAGTCATAGCCCACATGATTCATTGTTTCTTACAGCCCAATAACATTCTATTACATTCATGTACCACATCTTATTTAAGTATTCCCAACTGAAGGATATCTATTTTGTTTTCAGTTTTGAACTACTAAGAAAGTGCTATTCTGAATGGACAGCTAGATGGTACAGTGGATAGAGCACTCCCCTAAAATCAGAAGGAACAGACTTCAAATCCAGACTCTAACATACTACTTCCTAGTTGTGAAAGTCTGGGCAAGTCACTTATCCCTAATTTGCATCATCAAAAAAAAAAAAAAATTAAAAAAGGGCAGCTAGATGGTGAAGTAGACAGAATATTGGCTCAAGTCAGGAAAACTTGAGTTCAAATACAGACTCAGACACAACACTTATTAGCTGTGTGACTCTGGGAAAGTCACTTAACTCTCCCCCAAAAAAGAAAAGAAAAACGTAAATTTTAAAAAGTGCTATTGTAATTTTCTTTTTGCTTCTTTCATTTATATTACTGTAGGCATTGTGTATAGTATTTTCCTGAGTCTATTTTCTTCACTTTGCATCAATTCCTATAAGTTATCCTGTGATTCTTTTAAAATTATATTCACTGTTTCTTGTAGCATAATATATGATTACCATGTACTAAATATATTATGTACTTGGATAGCCATGCTCTGACTGACAGATATCTTCAATGTTTCCAGTTCTTTTTACTATAGGAAAGGAAACTCTTAATAACACACACACACAGACACACAGCCAAAAAAAAAAGTTAATTAAGCATCTGAGTTGTCTGTCAATATTGCTGAATGAAACACTGCCATATACAACTTCTGTAAATCTGTATGAAAGGCACTGTCTCCACCAGAGTTTTAAAGAAGCTTCTCTACAAAGATTACTCTATATTTAAGAAGAAATGGAAGACTCTCTTTGCTAAACCACTGTTACATGTAAAAGAACTGTAATCTCTTCCTAGTGTTCAAACGTTTCCCCAATCTTTGCTCAACGAACTCTTTCTAGACACCAGACTCAGTTTTAGATTATTATTCTGGGATCCACAGTGGCAAATGGTAAGCCTCTTGGTAGGATGGGTCCTTTCCTAAATATTCTAGTTTTATAATCCACTAGTTTTCTAACTCACTGAATGACTTTCTAACAAGTAGAACTTTTAAAAAAGCTGACCTGACATAATAAGCATCCCATTAATAGAAATAATAGAGACTAAATAACTACTGGTAAAAGTTGTTATTGGAGTTGATTCCAACAGTGGATAGGAGTTTGGACTATGACCTCTAACATCTTTTCCTTCACTAAGATTTTCTGATTTTAAATTTTAGCAGTTTGGTCTAAAACACTCTAATCTCTAAATGATTGAATACAGCATACTTCCAACCCCTTACCATTTGTGCTAGGCATTTGTCATAGGATCATAGAATAAGAGTTGAAACAGATCTTAGAGGCCTTCCAATTCAATTCCTTTATTTTACAGATTAGGAAACTGAGGTATGGGAAGGTTAGATGACTTGCTTGGTATTGCACAGGTAGCAAATAACAGAGGCAGGATTCACACCCAGGTCTCCTGATTTTGGTTATTGCCAATGTGAAAATCACCTTTCCCCAACCCCAGCATCTGCAACTCTGCCATTCAGGTTACTTCTTGGCAGTAATGGACTTGGCTGACTTTGGCCTCTGTGCCAGTGAATGTATTTCTGTGTGTAAGGGTATTTTCAATGTGAGAGAATTTTTTTTTTTTTTGTTAAATTCTGTGTTGAAATTAATTGTAACATATATTAAAGTAAGTGAATAATCACCAACAATTATTATTTATAAGTTTATCATATGCTATAGGACATAGGGATTTTTCAAAAATAAGGCATCATATTCAATCCCAATGAATATTCAAAAAATTTATCTGTATCATTAGTAAAACAATTGAAAAATATTTATTTTCTTTTTAAATGTGAAAATTTCACATTTTATAATATGTATAATACACAAGTATAGCAGTAGCACACATATATCATTTACCATTCTACTGAAATTGCTCTCTCCAAAAATAATGATCTCCACTAATAATAATCTTTTCTTAATCCTCATCTTTCTTGATCACTATGAAGCCTTTGGCACTGTATTCCAGGGAAAGGTGTCTCCATTTGGTGCTGCCATTTCATTTCCTTTTTTTTTTTTTTTTTTAAATTTTTATTTAATAATTACTTTATATTGACAGAATCCATGCCAGGGTAATTTTTTTTTTTTTTTACAACATTATCCTTTGCACTCGTTTCTGTTCCAATTTTTTTCCCCTCCCTCCCTCCACCCCCTCCCCTAGATGGCAAGCAGTCCTTTATATGCCATTTCATTTCCTATCAATTGTCTTCTTAACGTTATGATCTCATCATTCGAATGAAACTGCTCTATCAAAGTTACCAGTTGTAAAAGCTAATGATTTTTCATTTTTTTAAACCTCTCTGCAACCAGTGATTGATCACCTTCTTCTCCTTGATAATCTCTTCACTGGAGGCTTTTGTAACAGTGCTCTCTCTTCATTGATCTCCTACCTGTCTGGTTGCTCCCTCTTGTCTCCTTTGCTAGATTTTAATTCAGATTTATCCAGTTTTCCTTCCCTCCCTCTTCTCTCCCTCTCTTCTTTATTCCCCTCTCCCTCCTTCCTTCCTTCCTTTCTTCCCTTCTTCCCTCTCTCCCTTCTTCCTTTGATCCTTCTTTCCTTCCCCAGTGATTTTGCAGAGTCCTGCCTCCCTTAAATCCAATTTCCTTGCAAGTCAAGATATCATCTTCCTGATCTCATTAGTCCTCTTTGAAAATGAAGGGAAAAATAAAATGATCCAGGGTCCCATCCACTAATCATAGGAATTCCTCAAGCTTCTGTCCTTGTCCCTTTTTCTTTCCCTCTTTGCTAATTTTCTTGGAGATCTCATTAGCTCTTATTAATTTGACAATCATCTTTATATTAATGATTTTCAGTTCTCAGTCCCAACCTTAATTTCTCTCCTGTCCTCCAGTCTCTTATCACCTATTGCTTATTGAATATCTCATTCTGTTTGTCCTATTGACATCTTAACCTTAACATGCCCCAAAATAGACCAAATTTTTTTCTCAAAGGAGTCCTTCACTCTTGCTGCTTCTATATACAGAGCCTTGATGGATACGTGTCCCTCCTCTGCTTGTGCTTACTCCTACTTTGCTTGAAGTACCCTCTTTTCAAAGTGCATTGTCTCCAGAACTCTGGCTAAATTTTCTATGCTAATTATCTATGAGGTAGATGTCACTTATTATAATTTCTCATTGAATTTCTTGATTTTTTTCCCTCTGCCTTATCCTTCATAATTAAATTAATTATCAGGTTTTATTGATTCATTTCAGCAACATCTCTCAAATCCATTCCCTCTTATATTACTATTGTCACTTATCTAGTACAATTTTTTGTTTCTATAATAATAATAATACTAGAATTACTAGAATATTAGGGTAGAATAATAAAATGGTCTCCTTACAGATCTTCCTATCTCTACTCTTTACCCCCTTTTATCTCACTGCTGCCAAAATAATCTTTCCTAGATAAAGATCTTGTAGATGTGATTTCAAAAACTCTCTTGTCAGGAAATGCTAAAATTCTGGGAACTTAGTTTTCCAGACTGTCTTATTACCATAATTAAGGCAATCAAGATGTGCCCAGACTGCTTTCATTAACATGTTTAAGATACTTTTAGATATCTATGATGGGAACTTTGCATACTGTTTTGTTAAGCCTTGATGGGAACCAAGTTTTCCCAGAATATTTTTAAGACAGTCTTCATATCCTTTATCTCCCCAACTCTTCCTGGGTACTGCCCTTTCTCCCCTGAGAAATCCCCATGGTTTTATTTCCCTTGTAAAAATTGTGCTTATGATGAAAAAGAAAAAACAGTTCCAAGGTAATACTAAGATCAGGTATCCAAGGGGACTATAGGATACATTTGTCTAAAGGATTAGGCAGAGAAAGTAAGCTAATTTTCTGGAAAAAGTTAAATCTTGGATAAAATCATTTTGGAGACTTACCTACCCTCATAACATCTGACTTGGATGATAGTAGAGTACTCTGGACATCTCTCACCTTTGATTTTGCAGCAAAATGATCTAAGTTCTCTCTCTCTCTCTCTCTCTCTCTCTCTCTCTCTCTCTCTCTCTCTCTCTCTCTCTCTCTTTCTCTCTTTACTTTCCATCCTTCTCTTTTTTCCTTTCTCTTTGTTCTTGTAATGCTTCATCATGAATAGGACCAAACTTTTCATTCTATATCTTTTTTTAGAAAAATCTTTTTTATCTCATGAGACATGACTGGTTGGAGGTAGAGAACCCTTTTCCTATAGTTATAACTAGTGTTACCTGAGTTCCCAGCAGGGACCTGTTTCCAAACTCCTTTTGGACTGCCCTTCATGTTATAAATATTTTCCTTCAATAAAGACAGTATGTTCTCCAAAAAAAAAAAAAATCTTAAAAAAAAAAAACACACAGGATTTTTGGGAGTTCATTTGCCTCCATAATTTCTTCTAACATCTTCACGATGTGAATTTATTGATAATGTATGATAATTAAAAAAAAAAAAACCCAAACTATCTAGCTGTGTGATTATGGACAGACCAATCAACTTCTCTAGGTCTCTGTTTTCTCATCTACCAAATAAGAGAGATGGATTAGATCAGAATTTTTCAAATTGTAAAAGGGTTATATGAAGTAATGGATAAAATTATTAGATATTTCTGAGTGTAACTCCTTTACAAATGTAACCATTTTCCAAAATGAACATTTTAAATTTTAAAATGAAAATAAATTTAAAAAAACAACAACAAAAGCAATACTAACATGACAAATTGATTCCAACAGTATGATATAGGAATTATTTAATATATTATGAACAAATGAAACTAAATCTGAGTTAGTATATGCTTAATTTGATGCTGACTTTTTCTAGAGATGACGCACTTAAAATATGAATTTTTTACTGGCTAAGTTTTATAATTATTTCTAATATTACTACTGACTACAGGTTCACATTATAGACTTAGTGATGTATTCCAAATATAGGCAGCACTTTCTCCTTCTTCCCTCCTCTTGTTTCCCACCCCAGGAACATTTCCTTAAAATATTGAAAAATAATGTCAATATCATGCATTATGATACCACTCTAGAGCATGTATACTCAGGCCTTACATATGTAATTTGAGAAAAATCTTGGATAGAATCTATGTTCAGATCATTATAGTTTATATGCTTTCTGCCTTGTCTTAAATTCTAACTTCCTTAAGATTTAGTGAAATGATTAGACATACTGTTGTTTACTGGTTTTCTTTCTCAGTCTACTTTACTGTTAATTATCCACATCCCACTCTGTAATTGTAGAGATATTCCAAGGCTCCATTCTATGTTCTTTTTTCTGTCTCTGGGTGTGTCTGTCTCTATTATTCTCTGTCAATATATTTCTCATTACTCTATCTTGCGGATTATAATCAGATACCATGAATTCAAAGACTTCAAATCCTAAAATGACCTGCCTATTCTTAGAACTTTTGTTTCTTCTTCTTTGCAATGTGGCTTCTAATTTAGCCACTCAACAAAAACCACTCTCTCTCCAAAGTTACCAATAATTTCTTTTGTTGTTTTTAATTGGACTTCTAATTTCATTAGTGTATGGAGGTTCCTGTGAGGAACTTCTAATGTGGTTCAACATCTTTTCTGCAATTTATAATCTCCAAATTATAGTCTAGATCAGGGGTTAGTAAGCTACTTCTCTTCCTTCATCAAAATTTGAACCTGTTTATGCTTAGAATGATTTTATGATTTTATTTACAATGTAAAAATCATGCTTAGCAATACAAAAGCAGGTGGAAGGGGAAGTTTGGTTTGGGTTTGGCTGAAGCCACAGCCTCAGCTGTAGTTTGTCTGCTAGTTTTGATAGCTGCCTGTGGGCAATGAGAGATTAAATGACTTGTGACCAGGGTCATAGAATCATTATGTGTCAGAGATGGGATCTAAACCCAGATCTTTACCCACTATGCAACTCTCTCTTACCAATGATCCTTTAATTACCAATCCTTAATTTATTCATCATATATATGATGCTCCTTAACTGTTGATAGAACCAAATACTCAGACCTAGGTTCTCTTCTTTTTATACTCCCATTCATAGAAACCTCATTAGCTTCCATGGCTTTAATTAATATCTCTATGAAGATGACTCCTAGATCTCCATTCCTAGCTCTAGATTCTCTCTCTCTCTTTTTTTAACATGCTATACATTTATTTATTTATTTATTTTAACTTTTTATTGACAGAACCCATACCAGGGTAATTTTTTACAGCATTATCCCTTGCACTTGCTTCTGTTCTGATTTTTCCTCTCCCTCCCTCCACCCCCTCCCCCAGATGGCAAGCAATCCTTTACATGTTCAATAGGTTACAGTATATCCTAGATACAATATATGTGTGCAGAACTGAACAGTTCACTTGTTGCACAGGGAGAATTGGATTCAGAAGGTATAAATAACCCGAGAAGAAAAACAAAAATGCAAGCAGTTTATATTCATTTCCCAGTGTTCTTTCTTTGAGTGTCTAGCTCTAGATTCTCTAAAAATTCAGTCTCATATCACCAAATGCCTGTTGGACAATTTAAACTGGAGAGTCTGTAGACAATTGAGACTTAATATATTCAAAACAGAACTTGCCATTTCCCACCACAAACCTCCCCCTTTGCTGAACTTTCCTATTTCCATTGAGGGTTTTTATATTATTAGACTATCAATTTGTATTAATCTTAACTTCTCATGCCTCCTTAGCCTATAGGTCTATTTAGCAGTCAAATTTTTAATCATTTCCACCTCCACATTATCATTTTCATTCAATTTCTTCTCTCTACTTAGATAATCACTATTTCTGATCTCGACTGTTGTAGAAGTCTCCTACTTACCTAGGTAACCCATTCTTGGAAGAATATAAAATAAATCTTTGCTGCATTCATCAGTGAGTCAGTGGAGTTCTTGGTAACATATTTTGTTTCTTATAAATAGGGTTTTTGTCCAGGATCCAGACATTATGAGTTCTGAGTGGCCCTGTTGAAGCACAAAGGAATGCTTCCTGTTGATTTCAACAGCCTCATGGCTTGGCTCCAGTTTCCCCCCTAATAAACTCTCCATGATTCATGACCATAAAATAAAATAACTGATGAATCCATGAAACAGGAAAGAAACTAGAATAGGTTCTTCAGCAGCCAGGCGAACTCTATGCACAGACCAAAGGTAAGATCTAGCATTGTCTTTGGTGGCTGGGGCCATATTATGGGGTCTGAAGTATCGGACAGATTAGTAATATGGGAAATTTAATGGCGCCAAGGAGTGGAAACTTCTGAGACATACCTCTCACTATAGTGAGACATAGTCTTCACTGACTCTCTTCTGATTTTTTTTTTTGAAAGTTTTGATGTGTTTTTTTTTATATTACAAATATAATCATCTCCTTAATATTCCTACTCCATATAAAACAGTGAGGCAAAATTTAAAACACAGTGATATCTTTAGAAAGTGAATGCAGGGGCAGCTAGGTGGTGCAGTGGATAGAGCACCAGCCCTGAAGTCAGGAGGTCCTAAGTTCAAATCTGGTCTCAGATATTTAACCCTTCCTAGTTGTATGACCCTGGGCAAATTACTTAACCCCAATTGCCTCAGCAAAAAAAAGAAGAAGAAGAAGAAGAACTACATCCTCCATATATAACTAATTTGTGCTGGGCACCAACAAGGGCTTGCTTTAAATATCCATGCCAATTTACAAACCCTGTACTGTACCAGGGAAAGATAGAGACTATTGAAAATATCATGAAAGGACTGGGCTACCTAAAGACAAATTCAGTAGTGTGCTAACTATACAAAATAAGACACTGTATAGTTTAAAAACAAATCTTACAAAGCTTCACATTTCAATTGTTTTCTTTAAAAGGAGTGAGTTGTATACTTCATACTCAAATACTTTATAGACAAGAAAAAAACTACCCAAGAACCAACTTGTTCATTATTCTCATTTTCTTTGTCCTTCTTCACTTTCTCATCTTCCTTCTCCTTCTTTTTCTTGCTTTTTCTCAGTCATGACAACTCCTTCCTTTTTATCCACATCAGGTTTTCCTTTAGCCCAGTATACAACAATATCCTTTTCATGCTTTTCCTTCTGTATAGTTGCCTTCTTTTCATAAGATTACTTGTTATCTGCAGCAGTATTATTATTCCACATTTCTCTGTTTTTTTTTTTTTTTTATTTGTTTGTTTGCTTGTTTTGCAATACCTCCAATAGTAAGACTAATATATTCTCCTTTGATTTTTTTGGACAATACTCAGAACAGAATTAAAAAATGCCAAAGGAGACCTGTTCTGTAGGTGTTATGTAGATTTCAGCTTTTGCAATGTTCTCAGATTTCAGGAAATAGAGTTACCATCTTTGATCTAAAGAAGTGAGTATGTTGAAATACTAACACTTTCTATCTCTATAACACCTGTTGGCACAGCTGGATTTCAAAGCTATTTTTCTTCCCTTTAATTTTTTTTATTATAGCTTTTTATAGACAAAATATATGCATGGGTAATTTTTCAACCCTGACTCTTGCAAAACCTTCTGTTCCAACTTTTCCCTTCTTTCCCCCCCAACCCCTCTCCTAAATGGCAGGTAGTCCACCATACATGTTAAACATGTTAAAGTATATACTAAATACAATATACGTATACATATTTATACAGTTATTTTTCTAAGCATTTTTAAAAAAGAAAATTCTGAGTTCACAGAAGCAACTAGGTGCTTTTTTTTGTGTTCCTTTCCAAAGGTTTGCACAAAGAAGGTATATGAAAAATTTCCCTCTCAGCTTCTTAGGAAACCTTCGCCTATTTTTTATTACTTTCTCTCAGTGCTACACAGAGTAGCCCAATTGTAATCTGGCTCTTTCTTGCCCCAGCACTATCTCTAAAAAGTTTTTTAGTGAATATAAATCTATACTCTCTCCTTCCTACTTCTTAACCAATTATGGGGAAAAAAGAATGAAAAACACATCATGTACAACATGTATAGTCAAGCAAAACAAAATCTTTCATAGACTGTATACAAATAAATATGTAAGTGTATACACATATACATAATATAGGTACGTGTGTATATGTATGTGCATGTACACACTATATACCTGTATGCATGTGTGTGTTTCAGTCAGCACTCTAAATCTATCACTTCTTGGTCAGAAGGTAGATGTTTCTCTTGGACTCATGTACTGTCATTGTAATAATCGGAGTTTTTACAACTTTCAAAGTTTTCTGTCATTACAATAGTGTTGTTATTGTAAAAATTGCTCTCGTTGGGTTCACTTCACTGTCTTTAAAATTCTCTAACATTGTTTGTTTATAATATTGATGCTTTAGTATAAGTTGTTCTGGTTCTGTTCACTACATTCTGCATCAGTTTATACAAGTCTTGCCATATTTCCTTTATTGACTCCTTTATTCCACCTTTATTACTTATGGCACAGTAGTATTCCATTACACTAAAATATCACAATTTATTCAGCCATTTCTCATTTGATAGGTATCTCTTTAGGTTCCAATTTTTTGCCACCACAAAAAGAGCTGTCACAAATGCTTTTTGGACAGCTAGGTGGTGCAGTGGATAAAGTGCCTGATCTGGAGTCAGGAAGGCCTCAGATGATTCCTGTGTGACAAGTCTTTTAATCTTGTTTGCCTCAGTTTCCTCATTTGTAAAATGAACTAGAGAAGGAAATGGCAAACCACTCTAGTATTTTTGTCAAGAAAACCCCAAAAAGATATAACTGAAAACTAAACAAGAACAAATTTACTTGTGTGCATATAGGACTTTTCCTATTTCTTTGATTTCTTTTGGGTAAAAGACTAGCAGTATAGTTAAGTCAAATACACTGTTTCTTAACTTTTTATGTATAATTTCCCAATTGCTGTCCAGAATGGTTGTCCCTATTTACAGGTCCCAAGAGTACATCAATGTGTTTGTTTTCAAACAGCAGCTTCAATATTCAGCATTTTTCTTTTTTTGTCATCTTTGCTACTCTTATGGGTGTGAGGTAGAATCTCAGAATTATTTTAATTTGCATTTCTCTAAGTAATGATTTAAAGTATCAGGAATTTTTTTTTCATATGGCTATAGATAACTTGAGTTTCTTCCCTTAAGAATTGCTTATTCATATTTTTACATCATTCATGTATTGGAGAATGGACTCTTATTCTTATAAATTTGATTCAGTCCTCATATATTATGGAAATGAGACTTTTATCAGAAAAACTTGCTACAAAGATTTTTTTCATTTGTTTTCCTTTTAGCCTTTGCTTTATTGAATTTGTTTCTGAAGGAATTTTTAAATCTTTTAAATCAAAATTATTCATATTATCTGCTATGAGCCTCTGAACCCTTTGTTTGGGCATGAACTTTTATATCTATGGACAAGATAGGTAATTCTATGTTTTTTAAATTTGTTTATGATATGACCTTTTATATCTAGGTTATGTACATTTGAAGCTTATGTTTGTGAAAAATGAGAGGTATTGAGCTACATCTAATTTTATCCTAAACTTATTTTCTTCCTATTCAATAAACTCATGTGACTTTCTGTTTTTTATAGGAACAAATATGAATTTCTGTTTGGCATTTCAGGCCTTTCTTAAGGTATTAACCTACATTTTCAACTATATTTTACATTACACTCCTTTCCATACTCTACAATCCAGTCATAATGAACTTCTTGCTGTAACTCACATCTGATACTCCATTTCCTTTCCCTATGACTTTTTACTGAAAATCCTCCATATCCAGTAACTATTAGGATTAGATTAGGATACTTCTTTTAAAATAATATAATATGATGGTTCTCTCTGGGTGAGAGCAGGTTTCTCGGGGAGGTTTTCTGGAGGCAGCCTTAGTTGCAGTTGAAAGTAATAATCACCCAAAATGCAGCCAGTTGGTAAAAATGCAAACATTTATTTTCTCCTTTTGCTGTTAACTATTATAAAGATAATTATTATCAATATCCATTGTTTGAAAAAAATTATGAGTAGTAATATCATCAATGAAATCACATTCTGATAAACAGTGCTTTAAAACATGCATAATATAGTTATTTTATAAATTATTAGTATAAAAATCATAGAGGTTCTAGCAACAAACATCTTATTTTTATATGTTTAAAGTTTGCTTATTATAAAATTTTTAATAAATTCTTAATGTTATCTGAATAAAATACAAGTTAATAAATTATTTATGTAAATTATTTTGTGGAAAGTGTGTGTAAGATATAGGAGTAGATAGGACAATTATTGTTATTATTATTTTTTGCTGAGGCAATTGGAGTTAAGTGACTTGTCCAGGGTCATACAGCTAGGAAGTATTAGCTGTCTGAGGCCAAATTTGGTCCTCCTGACTTCTTCCCCAAGAAGAGTAGGGCCCACTTCTGGCCAGAAACGTTAAGACGATTCCTTAAGTTTCTTGTTTTTAATTCTTTTAATAAATTTTCTTCTTTTTTTCTTCTAATTTTTTCTTTTTTTTTTTTTTTTGACTTTACTGTTTTTTTTTCTTCTTCTAATTTTTTCTAATAAATTTTCCTTGATATCTAATTTTCAGTGTCAAGAGTGTTATTTTTAACAGTCCTAAAATAATTACAGTGTAACTATGACCTTTGTATTCATCAAAACTTTATTAATGTGTTCATTTAATAGCTTTTGATTTTATTCTATGCTTTCAATGATTACATTAATTGAAATGGGAGAGGAACCTATTTCTTACATATATCACTTTTCCTTTGATTATGTTTGTGTCTTGTATTTTTTGGTGAAAAAAAGTTCATTAAGGGTGGTGTCTTATCCAAGAATATTTCAAATATGTGGGTGTGATAGTGAATGCTTTTTAACCAAGGAGAAATGTTGGTCAGCCAGTTATTTCTGATTGATTAATGTATGAAGTAAAATGATAGCGAGACAATTTTAGCACACTGATCTACTTTCAACAGGAAAGAAGAAAAAAATTACTTACTATCATCCAAAGGACAAAAGATGATGTTTACCCAATTTGAGTGGTCATCTTCAAATTCAGCCCTGACACGCAAGGTATGGGTACCATACTTGGAAATACTTGAGAAATCACAGCTGGTGAAAATAATATTCTTGCACTTGTCTGTGAACGAAGTATAACTACAAAACCATAAAAAAAGGTCAGAGTTTTAATTCTCATTTACTTAGTAGATAATATTCACTTAACATAAAAAGGAAAATGTTAAGACTTGATTGACCATTTTGAGCTGTACTGTAAAAATTTGACTCTAGTCAGAAGAGGCAGCTCTAAGAAATCTACATTATTAGTATATTCATTACACATATTCTCTTGATAATTATAAAAATCATAATAATTTTTGTTAGAATATCCATCAAATTGAGAGGGGGGAAATTGAGAAAATGAAACTTAACTGGCCAACTTTGCTTTTCATTCTTGCTTTTTATTTGTTTGTTCTTGAAGATTAGGTCTCTCCCTATTGTACGTAGGCTAGAAGTAGCCACTTTTGGGCTGATCCCACTGCTGGTAGACATGGTAGATGCTGGTATGATATTTGATCTGAACAGTTTTTGATTGTTCATTAAACAGTCTGGTGACTTCACATCCCTGTACTCCCATTCTTGGAGTTCACTATACTGGTGCTAGATTTAGTGCAGGCATCCAATAGACTTAGTTCCCAGTAACTTAGAACTCGAGAGATCCACTAGTTTCAGCCTCTTCAGTAGCAAGGATCACAGGCTATACTACCATATCCAGTAACTATTATTCTTTTATTTTTTTATATTTTATTTTTTAAATTAAAGCTTTTAATTTTCAAAACATGCACATGGATAATTTTCAGCATTCACATTTACAAAACTTTGTGTTCTAATTTTTTTCCTCCCTTTCCCCAACCCTTCCCCTAGATGGCAAGTGATCCAGTATATGTTAAACATGCAGCAACTATTATTCTTGGTAAATAATCTGTATAGCAATGAATTATGTAAAGGTCCAGTGATTTCTTTCAATAACACATATTACAATCTATTTATATATGTTCATATAAACAAATGAACAACAATAAATAATAATGATTTCTAAACCATGCCCTAACAATAAAAACAATAGCTACATTTTTAAGTACTCAAAATAATTATCTCACTCACATATATTATCCACATTCCTCAATCTTTCTAAGCTATTTACAATTCCAGAAGTTTGGTTAATTACTCAAAAGGATAAAGATAAAAGATCCTGACCCTCAGGGTTAGTGACATATTTTAAAATAAGTTTTTATCAATTTTCTTCTGTTTCTGATATCACATAGTATCCTCTCCCTCTCTGAAAGAGCCATCCCATATAACAAATAGTCTTTTTTTGAGAGAGAGAAAAAAAAAGTCAGCACGATTAGCTGATATATTGAAAATATTTAAAAATGTGCTACATGTAAACATCATTTTTATCATCTCAATATGCACTATTTCTCCAGCTATATAAATTATTCTTTTCTCCCACATTTATTTTTTAATATTCTTTAGTTTTAGATTATCTCCTTCCTTCCATTCCTACCCCACACACTAAAAAGGCAAATGATATCATATCAATTATACATGTAAAACCATGGAAAATATATTTCCGTAATAGTCATGTTGCAAAAAAAAAAGTAAAAAAAGTGAGAAAATTATACTTCAATTTGTAATTAAAGTTCACCAGTTCTGTCTTTGAAGTTGGATAGATTTTTTTCATGAGTCCTTTGGAATTACCTTTCACTATTATTTTGATCAGAGTAGGCACTTCTTTCCCAGTCAATCATTATAACAATAACATCACCATTATCATGCACAATGATCTCCCAGTTCTTTTCACTTCACTTTGCATCAGTTCATATAAATCTTGCCAAGTTTCTTTTTTTCCTGAAACTACCCTGCCTTGTTATTTCTCATAGCATAATAGTACTTCACCTCACTCATAGGCCCAACTTGTTCATTCTCCAATTGATGAGCACTTCCTCAATTTCCAATTCTTTGCTACCACAAAAAGAAAAATATGTACATATTTTAAACTTATAAGCTCTTTTCCCTTTTCTATAATTTTTCTGGGGTATAGACCTAATAGTGGTATTACTCAAACGGTATGTATAGTTTTATAACCCTTTGGCATAGTTCTAGATTGTTCCCCAGAGCAGCTGGACCAGTTTATTATTTTAACAAGTCATTAATGTACTTATTTTCCTCATCCCCTCTAGCATTTGTCATTTCTGATAGCTATGTATTGGTGTCTCAGAGTTGTTTAAATTTGCCTTTCTCTAATCAATATTGATTTTTTAAAAAGGTGTCAAAACTGGGACAATTTTATTACTACTTAAGCATAAATTTGAAAAAACCTACAAAACAAGTCATTGTTTTATATGCAATTCTCTTTTTTTTTCTTTTTATATCAAAATATGAAACTATAGACTATATATATATATATATATATAGGCACATAATATTTGAGACCAGATTACAATTTCCTTTGGTTTAAAATGGATCATTTCTCCAAAAAAAATTATGAATGAGTGAAGTTCAGAGAAGCAAGTTTGGTGATTTTTCTAATGATCCTTCCTAGTTTTGTATCTTCTACTAGTTTAATGGAGAAAAAAAGAAAGCATAGCTATTATAACACATGATAAATATTATTAAATGGATGCCTAATCCCCACTGAAGAAATAATTTTTTCTCTTTCTGACTGCTGCTTTCACACCTTTGACCCAGAAATCCTACTACTATGCACATATCCTTAAGAGAAGTAAGATAGAAAGAAATGTATATCTCACATACATCAAAATATTTGTCGGAACACCTTCTGATAGTAAAGAAACAGGAGCAAAATGAGTGCCCAGTCTTCTAAGCTCTGAGGTCAGAGCCAACACCAATTTACTGTATACAAGTGGAACAAGAGACCAAAATCTCTTGATTAGCAACTAGTCTCAAATATTAAGCTATAATATTTAATAAATTATGCTTATAGAGGAAAGCATACTAACTGTGAAATCAAAGGAATAGGATTTAAATCCTGCTTTTAACATTTACTATTTATGTGATGGGAAAGTTATATAACCTCCTTGGGCTTTTGTTGTTAGCACTTGTTGGTTTCTAAGGTATCCTCTGGCTCTAGCTTGATGATCCTTTTTATGCTTCTCTTGAATCATAGTACTTGAATTGTTTCTTTTTGATGGCTTGTAATATTTTCTTCTTGACCTGGGAACTCTGGAATTTGACTATAATATTCCTGGGAACTTTTATTTCGGCTCTCTCTCAAGAGGTGATCAGCAGATTCTTTCAATTTCCATTTTACTCTTTGTTTTAGAATATCAAGGCAGTTTTCCCTGACAGTTTCTGAAAAAATGATTCCCTAGGCTCTAGTCCAATAATTTTTCAATTATTTCTCCTGGATCTATTTTTCCAAGTTGTTTTTCCAATGAGATATTTCAAATTGTCTTCTATTTTCCCATTCTTTTGGTTTTGTTTGGTTTTTGATTTCTAACGAAGTCATTAGCTTCCATTTGTTCAATTCTAATTATTCCCCCCTGAGGCAACTGGGGTTAAATGACTTGCCTAGGGTCACACAATTAGGAAGTAATAAGTGTCTGCAGTCACATTTGAACTCAGATCCTCCAGACTTCGGAACTGATGCTCTATCCACTGCGCCACCTAGCAAACCTTCTCAATTCTAATTTTTAAGGACTTATTTACCTCAGTGAGCTTTTGTAATTTCCTTTTTCATTTGGCCAATTCTACTTTTTAAGGAGTTTTTCCTTCAGTCAATTTTTTTTTGCCTCTTTTTTTCCATTTAGTCAATTCTGCTCTTCAATACATTCTTTTCATTAGTTTTTTTGTACTTTTTTTTTTTTTTTAAACTATTTGGTCTAGTTTGTTTTTTAAGGCGTTATTTCCTTAAGTAATTTTTGTATCTCCTTTACCAAATTGTTGGCTTTTTTTGCATCACTCTTAATTCTCTTCCCAGTTTTTCTTCTATCTTTCTTACTTGATTTTCAAAGTCTTTTTTAAAGTTCTTTCATGGCCTAAAATCAATTTGCTTCTTTTCCAGGAGGCTTTGGATGTAAGAATTTTGACTTTATTATCTTATGTGGGTATGTTTTAATTTTGTCCTTCTTACTGTTAGGTCAATTCTGTTTTTTTTAAGGTGATATTTAAATCCCCCAGTATTTTGGGGAACCTCATTTACCAAACTGTTAATTCTCTTTTTATAATTTTCTTATATCACTCTCATTTCCTTTCTCAATATTTCCTCTATCATTCTTATCTCTTTCTTTAACTCTCCTAGAAATTCTTGGTGGATTTATCAACATTTTTTCCCAGAGTATTATTTTAAAAATGTTTATTAGAGATATATTTGGAGAATTCAGCTTAGTCCCAGCCTGTACGCCACTATTTTGACTTTGTCCCTTAAGTTATTTTTATTTCTTCAAAGAACACTTTGTAATTGAACCTATCCAAGCCTCGTGTAATTTGTAAAGTATTTTGTGCTTCTGTAATTATTTGGAAGGGATTTCTATTTCTATTACTGCTTCTTGTATTTTATTGTCATTATTATTAAAAAAATGTTTCTTATTTTTGAGGATGTATTTTGTATTTTGCAATTTTGCCAAAGTTCTTAATTGTCTCAATTGATATTTTTGCTGATTCTCTAGGGCCTTTCCAAATAAATTATCATTTATCAACAAACAACAATAGTTTTACTTCCTCTTTACCTATCTTTATTTCTAGAATTCCTTCTCTTTTCTTATCACTATTGCTAGGACTTCCAGAACTATAGCAAGTAATAAAAAGACAGTGAGCCCTGCTTCACCTCCACATTTATTGGTTAAGGTTCCAATGTATTTCCATTGCATATGGTGCTTGCTTTTGATTTTAGGTAGATGTTATTTATATAGTGATAAAAAGTTCCATTGTTCCTATACTTTGTAAAATTTTTAGAAAAAAGGAGTGTTGTATTTTGTCAAAGGCCTTTTTCTGAATCTAGATAGTCTTTTGGTTTTAGATGTTTTAGAATTTAATTTGATTATTTTCATTGATTGTTTTCCTAATATTAAACCATCCCAATAATCAGAGCCTAAATCCCATTTGATCATAATAAATGATTTTTTTTTGGATAAATCATTATAGTTTGATGAGATTTTGTTTAAAATCTTTGAATCAATGTTCCTTGATGATATGGGCCTGTAGTTTTGTTTCTGTGTTTTATCTTTAACTGGTGCAGGAATTAGTACTATATTTGCTCATAAAATGATTCTGATTTGGTGCTTTCTCAATTTTTGAAAATAATTTGTGAAATATGGTTCCAATTGTTCTTTAAATGTTTGATAGAATTCTCCTGGAAACTGATCAGGACCAGGATGTTTTTTTTTTCTTTGTTAGTTCCCTTAGAGTTAGATCTATTTCCTTTTCTGAGACTGGGGTATTTAAAATCCCCTTTTAGTCTTTCCTCTTCCCCCATCCAAATGCTGCTCATGCTTTAATCTCATCTGAAACTCCACTTCCTTCATACTCTTTTGATTGCTCAGACCCAAAGTCCTCTCTCCTAAGGCACATACTATAAGTAGCTCTCATTTGCTGTTTACCATGCATTGCCTTTCACAGTTTGTTTTTGTAAAATCATGTTTTCTCAACAAAATTATAAAGCCCTTGAAAGGAACTGTTTCCTACAACTATGGGACATCATGCAAGTCTATCAACAAGTTTATAAACTCAATAAAGATTCAAGTATGATCGCCATTGCAAGAGGAACTTCTTCCCATTAGTCTCCTCCTGGGGGTTCCCACTACATCTCCATCTGGAATTACTGCCATTGCCACCATGAAAAGAATGGGGAGAAAAGAAATGCATCCTCTTTGGGCAGATAAAGGTAGGAAAGAGGAGTAGATTGGAAGCAGTGATTCAAGTCTCTCAAGTTTAACCTCAGAACACACATTTTCCCATAGAAATAATATTATGAATGTCAATTAGATTCAGCCATTTAATATTTTTATTATGTGATTCCATCAGTAATTATTTATATTCTATTGCCCTGTCCTGATCCCTCCTCCTCTATATAGTTATATAAATTTATATTCATATATATATATATATACATACATATATATGTGTGTGTATGTATATATATGTATATATATATATACATACACACACACATATAATTATTTTATATTTTTTATATGTATGCAGGTTGTGTCCCTGAGTAGAACATATGTTCCTTGAGGTCAGGAACTTTGTCTTTATATCTCCAGTGCACCTTCTAGACCACCTGGCACATACTAGGTACTTCATAAATGCCTATTGATTGACTAGAAGATTGAAAGTAATGTTAGTAGTAATATATTACAAACTCTGGCATGTCTGATAACCATCTGGAAAGGCTTAGATATCAGTCTGATAATAATTTATCAGATGACGATCAATAACTTAGTTAAACTCAGAACACTCACCACCAGAAGGCCTACATAAAAAAAGTCCCAGCAATGCAATTGAAGTAGACAAAACATAGATCAGAAGAAGGAATGTCCACATCAATGAAGTTATGGATTCTTGAAATATTGAAGCATAATAATAGCTTATATTTTTATTGTGCTTTAAGATTTGTGAAGGATTTTACATGACTTCATTTAAGCCTTTCAACAGCCCTTAAGGTATGTACTACAGTATCATTATCTCTACTTTATAGATGAAAATACAAAGTCACAGATGTTAACTGATTTGCTTGGACTGACACAATCAACAAAGTGACTGAGGCAAGATTTCTCAGGTCTTCCTGCCTTGAGTTAGGTGATTTGTTCCCCACCCTCTCCTACCTTTTACTAAATTGCTCCACCTGTCCTAGACTTTGGACTTGAGTCATTTATGGCTAGAATAAAGCCACTACTATAGACCAGCCTTTCATTTTGTAAGGGAAAGGAATCAGACTCCCTTATGTAGCTCAAGTGACTACTGATGGGTGATAGGAATAATATGAACCCTGGACTCACAGAGCACAGAATTCAGAAGCTTTACAAAAGTAATTGTTCTCTGAAGACATGCTTCACCTTAGTAAGTTTCTGGTGTTTTTTTTCTGCTGATGTTTGCAGAATACAAATGCCTTTGCTAATCAGAAGCAATTTGCATCTATTTATAAATGTACAATGAGTCTAGACTTGACAGTAGGGAGGGATTTATAAGAAATGTCTTTGAAATAAATCACAGTTTGACATGTTTAAAAGTACTTGGTGTAGAAACCCATATTATTTTAGAAAACCATCTCTACTTTTATGATATAGTAAAGTATAATTACAAAATTCAAGGTCTATTTGGCAAAGAAAGAAAGGAAGGAAGGAAGGAAGAAAAATACACAATTTGCACTCAAAAGAAAAATAAAATATTTTCATGAAAACAAGACTACTCATGACTTCTCTGGCATAAAGAAGGTATAGTGGGAAAAAATGCCTTCTTGAAGTACAGATTAGCTTCTACTCTACAATTTATATTCTGAGTGTTAAATGACTTGCCCAAAGTCACAAAAGGAGGATGTATTAGAGATGGGATTTGAATCCAGACTTTTTGACTGATACCAGTTCTCTATCTATTTATTTTTATTGACTTTTGATTGCTTTACAAGCACCCTATTAGTACTGACTCATCTTTGCACATTCTTAAGAGTTAAATTTTGGGTGTAGTGTTTAAAGTAAAACCATTGACCTCTAAAAGTCCTGTTTCAAAACAAAAACTGAAATTGATAGTTTTTTTTTCTGCTATAAAACAGCTTTGTCTAACAAAGATGGTACAGTTTATTTTAGTTTTCCACTGAATTGTGACTAATTTCATAAACATACAATAATAATGATTGTCTATTGAATATTTGAAGGGAATAAATCTCCACATAGATATGATATATTTACATAATAGAAGCTATTAATATTACTATCTGCTCCTGCTCCTCCTCTTCCTCCTTTTTCTCCAGTGATATAAAATGTCATTTGGATTTGATAAAGGTAAAATTCTTAGTGGATACCAAGGAAATGCAAAGCACTTTACATTACCTCATTTGAAACTTACAACAATTCTATAAAGTAAATATTGTGAGTATTATTTTTATTCTTGTTTTATAGATAAAGAAATAGAGGGTTTAATTGATTTCACTAATCCCAGAATTAACTCTAGTTGACTGACTCCAGGGATTGGAGAAGTCTTTGATAGCCTCCAGGTTAAGTCATGCTAAGCACAAAGATATCAGGGAGAAGACTGGCAGAATATGTTGAGCCTTAACGGGTACCCCGTAATCAAAGGTGAAAATCATTCATGGATAATAAAGTATATTATTATCCCGGTTGTTCTGTTTGCCACTGGACTTGTCCTGAAAATACTTTCAGTGAGTTTACAGAAAATGAATTTACAAATCCTAATTGTTTTATTGAACTACACAAAGCAGTTCTTTTATCTTTTCGGAGGCAAATGGAGTTAAGTGACTTTCTTTGGGTCACATAGTTCAGAAGTATCTGAGGTCAAATTTGAACTCAGGTCTTCTTGACTTCAGGGCTGTTGCTCTATTCACTCAGTCATCTATTGCAAAAGCAATTATTTTAGACATTTTTTTGAAGGTCTATAGCACGACTTCTTAAGTTTTTTTCTACTTGTGACCCCTTTTCACCAGAGAAATTTTTATGTAACCCTAGTTATGTAGGTATATAAAATAGGTATATAAATCAAATAGTTACTGATAATAATTGATAAAGTAATTTATTTTAAAAGGATTCTTTGGTATATACATAATTTTATCATTTATTAAAGATGAAAGGAAATTTGCATACTAATAAGATGGATGTGCTTATTTTTTTTACTAAAGAATTAAATCTTGGCATTTTCCCACCCTGTTTCCCAATTCAGTTATATGACCCCACATAGAGCTGTGACCTACAGTTTAAGAACCTTTTGTCTATTACATGAACTGATGCTAAGTGAAGAGAGTAAAACCAAGAGAACATTGCATATAGCAACAACAAGATTATGTGATGATCAACTATGATGGAATTGGCTCTTTTCAACAATGAGATGATTCAGGCCAATCCCAATAGATTTGTGATGGAGAGACCCATCTGTATCCAGAAAGATCACTGTGGGAACTGAATGTGGATCACAACATAATATTTTCACCTTTTTTATTGCTGTTTGCTTCTTTTTTTTACTTTCTCATTCTTTCCCCCTTTTTTGTCTGATTTTTCTTGTAAAGTATGACAAATATGTTTATCACATATTGAATTACTTGCTGTGTAGGAGAAGGGAGTGGAGAGAAAGGAGGGAGAAAAATTTGGAACACAAAGTTTTGCAGGGTGAATGTTGAAAACTATCTTTGCATGTATTTTGAAAATAAAAATCTATTATTAAAAAAGAAACAAGCTTTGGTCTATAGAGCATTAAATATAAAATAGTGTGAGAACAGCAACTTGCCCCATTACTGTTTCTGTATGAATACCATCAAAAAAAAAAAGAAGATAGAGATGGTGATACAAGCAGCAATATAGTAGCAGCTAACGAATTGACCTTGAAGTAAGAAACACCTCATGTCAGCTCTTACCTCTGACATATACTTGGTCATTTAACTACCCCATGCTCTAGTCTAGGGATTGGCAAAAACTATGATCCTCAGACCAAATCCAACCCATGTGTCAGATTTTGTACATCCTTCAAGCTAAAAATGATTTTTTAACATTTTAAAATACAATAAAATGTACAATAAAATAAGGACTGGAGAAGGCATTAAGCCAGACTGGGCCAGATAGCCAGTCAGCCCTGAATTAAGGCAGCTCATTAAGACCCAGAATTGCAGAGAACGTTCCAACCAGCATTGGTAGGATCTCTTTCACCATGGAGTATCTTATACTACTAAAATGACAGGTCTACTTTGTATTCCTAATAATAATTAAAAAAAAAAAAAAGGGACTCCACCAGACAAAACACCACAAATGATTTCTAACCAACATAAGCAAAAAGGGGAAGGAGCAAAGCTTCCCCTTTGTTGTTGCTTGTCCTTCATTCTTAAAGAGAACTGATGAAGAGAAACAATGACATCAGAGGGTGAATTATATTTAAGTGAGGCTGGCCTGTGCAAAGTCTTCAGCCTCAATACCTTCCACTTTTGTTTAGCTAATTGTATGTATATTTCAAATGTATATGTACATTCCAAAACTTAATTGGTAGAGATGAAATTTTACAAAAAACCCAATAATACACTACTACATTAAACATACCTTGTAGACTGGGCTGTGTAGGTCACATTTTCCTTAGGAAAATCAGGTGGCTCCCACTGTAGAATGTGTTTCAAATTAACTGAATTCATTCTTACATTTTTTGGCTCTGGCAGTATTGCTAGAACTAAAAAAAATCAAAGGGAAAGAAATGAATGGAACTTTCCTCAAACAGGGTACCAAAAGGAACAAAATACATTAATCCTGTGCCTGACCATGATAAGTGCTTAATAATTGTTATTGTCTGAAAAAAAAACACAGATTCTATGCTTTCACTTTAGCTCCATGTTTCTAAAATGTTGTATTTAAAAACACAAATTCAAAAATGAATATATGTACATATGTATATTATGAAAACATGTATGTATTAGTGTATATGTGTATATATGTATATGTGTGTATCTATCTTTATATTTCTTTCAAGATAGACACACACACACACACACACACACACACACACACAAAATGTCCTTATTCATTGGATCAAGTTAATACTTCTTAGAAAGTAAAACTCCACATTGGTAGTGGCAAAAAAAAGTGGAAGAAAACAAGCAGATGCCCACTGATTCCAGAAATTGTAGTGCTTGAATACAAACCCTAAAAAATGCATTTTTTCCCCCTGGGGCAACTGGGATTAAGCGACTTGTGTCGCTGTCACACAGCTAGGAAGTGTTAAGTGTCTGAGGTTAAATTTGAACTCAGGTCCCCCTGACTTCAGGGCTGGTGCTCTGTCCACTGCACCACCTAGCTGCCCCAAAGCTGTCAATTTTTAAAAGCAAATAAATGTTTTGACAAGAGACTGGTATTTTTGCATGTTTTACTTATCTTGGCTGTCATGAATATTCTAACTCTGCTGGTTAAAATTCAGTCACACCTATAATTTTTTTTTTTCAAGTTCAGCATGCAGGATTTTGACAGGAGTAATATCTACTACTTACCAGGTTGAGAAAAATGGCAATAGGCCCCATTTTACTGCTAGAATTTTATAATGCATGGTGAAATAAAACTGGAAGGGCCCTATAACTTTGGCTAGTTTTTCCCTAAAAAGTCAATTTCTGATTTAAAAAATTAAGGCTCTAAACATTTATATAACCTCTCAGTTATTTAAAGCATCAAAGGCCAGACTAATTGATGTTCTTCAAGCTTCCAATTGCCTAATAAGTTAACAGACAAGTCATTTACCTGCTGTCTGTCTCAGTTTCCCCAACTATAAAATATAAAATCCCCATAAAATGGGGATAATAATGGTACCAACCTCTCAGAAGTATTGTGATTCTCAAATGAAATAAGATTTATAAAGTGCTTAGCACAGTGCCGGATTTGTGTGGTTAATAAATGCTTGCTCCTTTGTTTCTTCTGATATACCATCATGGCAAATGTGGAGGCAAGAAAAGCTATATTCAGTGGAACCAATGCTCTATCTTTTTTGAATGTGTAAGCTTCCCTCTGTTAAATTATGTAGCCTCAGTGTCCGTCCCATTCTGTTCCCATCCTGAGCCTGAACCACAGGACCAGTCTGTGTAGACTAGTTATTGTTACATAGATTAGAACAGGATTAGGTCAAGTAAGAAGATAAATTGTGGGCAAGTTAGCATTTTAATTAAAAACTAACTTTAAATTACCCGCTATTAAAAAGTTGGACTTTTAGAGTTAGTAATAAGCATTTATTCAATGTCTACTATGTGCAAGACAATATGCTAAGTGCTAGGGATAGAAAGAGGGGCAATTGAATCAAGAAACTCAGAGTTATTGCAGATTATAGTGCATTCCTGTCATGACAGTGGAGATGCTATTATTTAGAAGAAAAAGAAGCTCCCTGAGAGGTCATATAAATGCCATGCTAGTGGCAAAGAGAAGTCCAAAGAATGATCTGTGTAGATCTCTCTCTGTCTTCATCTCATAATCAGTATAATTATAACTGTAAGTTATGGTGTTTTCAAGTGGGGAACCAGAATCTTTAAGCAGGAAATGGAAATCTCAAATAAAACAGAAAATAAGGGATTCCTAAACTTTCTACCTGATGCCCTTTTGTTTCATGGATTGTCACAGTCAAAAATTCATCACTGAGTGCCCAGCCTTCTGTGATGATGAGCCTCTCTACACTTAGCTAGACTAATTTTCTAAAACCAGACACAGTAGCAGTATCCACTGTTTCCTACTCAAAGTCCTTCTATTATGACAAAAATGATGAAAGCTTGTATTCTCTTGGCACAGCTTTTAAGAACCCAAGGCATAAATGAATAATTGGAATCACTTTTATGGAAAGCAGCTTGATTTAGTGGAATGAGAGTTAAATTTGGAGTCTGGAGAGAATTGAGTTCAAATTTAATCCCCGATGTTTGCTAGCTGTGTGACACTGGGCAAATCATTTAACTGCTCGGGTCCTCAGTTATGTCTGCAAAATGGAAAATAATATCCATTGTGTGAGACAATAACTTGCCTCACAGGGGCCTTGGAATTAG
This sequence comes from Antechinus flavipes, assembly GCF_016432865.1. Classification (NCBI taxonomy): domain Eukaryota; kingdom Metazoa; phylum Chordata; class Mammalia; order Dasyuromorphia; family Dasyuridae; genus Antechinus; species Antechinus flavipes. The sequence continues at coordinate 254,559,288 of NC_067400.1, forward strand.
TAAAACCTAGTATCAAGTCTTATATCTGACATATACTTACCAGGAAGTTATCTAACCGCTCAGTATCCCCCCGCAATTTAGATTAAGATTATAAATTGCCACTTGCCCAAGTGCATTGGTAAAAAGGAATTACTGTTTCTGCAAGTCCCCATACTGATGAAAACATGACGACGACAACAATAACAAAAAGTCCCTAAAAGTCTCTGGACCCAAAATTATTGACTATATGTAGAAATGTTTTACAAACCTTAAAGTGTTAGATATACATACATATGGATTTGCTCATATGTATATGAAATTGTGAAGAGCTGCATAAAATTGTATTCAAATATGTTTGTATTAGCTTTCTTCATATTTCATCTTAATATTTTTTCATGTAATAAAAGCAATGATACATGAGTTATCCCAAAACCATGAAATATCTTCCTGTAAATCTTTCATAACATGGCATATATATACTAGGCACTTAATAAATGTTTATTGACTAAATTGATTAAAAAATACTAGAAATAGGAAGCAGAATAAATAATGCCATGCTAGAAACCCTAAATAGTATCAATTTGTGAAGCAATTTTTGATCATAGGATCAAAAAGGATTTTAGAAATTGATTGTCTAATCCAGGGCTTCTTAAACTTTTTTCCACTTATAACCCCTTTTCACCCAAGAAATGTTTACACAATTTCAGGTAGATAGGTATGTAAAATAGATATATAAATAAAATATTTACTGATAATAAATCATAATTTTGCAACCCTCACATTCAGTTACATGACGCCACATGGAATCATTACCAACAGTTTAAGAAGCTTTGATCTAATCAAATCCTTCATCTTACAGTTGAGAAATTAATGTTTGATAGCTGAATTGACATTCCTGTGATAACTGGTATTAAGCAATTAATAGTCTAAATATACTTTTTTCTTCACATAAGCCTTTAAGTTCTCCCATAACAACTAGTGCAGTGGGTAATCAGTAAAAATATATTAAATGGGAGATAAGCCTACAGATAAAATATGTATATATTTTATAAATATATGCACATATATAAACATACTTATATATTTAATATATTATAAATAATGTATCATATAAATACATTTATTTATATGATTATATCATATTTACAAGAGATAAATATATATGAAAATAAATTCCAAGGAATAGTTACTATATGTATATGTATTTATAGACATATAGAAATATATTTATATTTTAGTATATAAATATTTAATATATCATCCATATGTACACATTATATATGTGTGTGTGTGTGTGTGTGTGTGTAAATATATATATATCTCATAAGCCACACCAATATAACAGGTATGTATATATTTTATATATACATATACAGAAATGCATGCACATCACACATGGATATATACATACATATGATGGCTGAGTTTGGGATTAATTTTTGTCCTGGAAGACTACAGAATTAATACAGATTTAGTCATGAAGAAGATAGAATCTGGTGGCTATGTGAGTCAAGAATGTGATGAATTACCACCATTATAATTTACCTCACCCTACTCACCCCCAGAAAGACCATGGATTTGGATCTTGGACAACCCTAAATAATTGTTTCTTCAAAAGAGGGAATTGTTGAAGAAAAGATAAGACATTATAGTGAAAGAGTCATAATTTGGAGCCAGTGACTTGAGCTAGAATCCTGGTTCCATTTTAAATAAATGGATTACTAGCTGGTGAGTGCTTGAGTTATGTATCATGGATCTGTAATGCCCCCAAGTATTAGTAACCAAAGAAAGAGATACAGTGATATATCAGTTATGGGCTACTTTTAAAAGATAATTTTAAATTTAAAATCCTAAGTTTCCCAAATTATTTTTTTCATTACTCAAAAACATTCTAGTTTATATGTATAGGATCTAATAAGTTCATATGTGGCCCAAATCTTGACTTACATGAATTAATGCTTAGTGAAGTGAATAGAACCAAGAGAACATTATATACAATAACAGCAAAACTGTGATGATTAACTATAATGGACTTAGCTCTTTTCTGTAATATAGTGATCCCAAATAATTCTAATAGTCTTGAGATAGAAAAAAGAACTATGAAGACTGAATGCAGATTGACAAATAGTATTTTCTTGTTAATTTTTTTCATTCTTGTGGTTTTTCCCTTTTGTTCTGATTTTTCTTTCACAATATAATTAGCATGGAAATATGTTTCAAATGATTGTACATGAATAAGCTATTTCAGATTGCTTGCTGTCTTGGGAAGGGGAGAAATAAAGGAGGGAGGAAGAAAAATTTAGAACTCAAAATTTTACAAAATAAAATTTTACGTGAAAACTATCAGTACATATAATTGGAAAAATAAAATACTATTGACAGGGAGCAGGGGAAAGATGATGATTTGAAAACAATTGACTTAACAAGCAAAGGAAACAGTAGCCAGAAAAAGCTGAGCTGATTTAGGACAAATGTGTTTCCTAGAATTGAGAAATTGTGCAGATATACAAGAACCTCACTGAATTTGCTTCTCTGTCAGCTCAAGGAATGAGTGTCAGTTCTGATATAGTATCCAAATTAATTTTCCCTCAGTTTCCAAAATAGTCCATATATAGTCCAAAATACTTCCAAAATAGCATTAGCTCACCAAACCAACTTTATGTACTGAGTTATATTTAATAGGCCTTGTTTTTGTTTCCCTAACTAGACTTAACATTTCAAATTCGCTTTTTTATTGTATCTCCATACCATCCAATAGAGTTGACAGCTGTGCCGTATTAATTAAAAATTGTCGAATGAACTATTTGAATATGTGGTTAGCCTTAGGATTGTGAAATCTACTTCCAGGAAATCAGATTATAAAACATTTATGAAATATTTCATTTATATTAGAGGTTTCAAATTGAAGCCCAACATACTAGGCTCAGATTCCAATCTTACACAAAACTGGAATAAGAAAGTGGCCAAAAATTGAGAAGGTCCAGGGAAATACTGGCAGGAAGTTCAGCGGGTTCTGCCACTTAAGAGGCTCAACACTTAAAGAAGGAATAAGGGCATCCGTATGGTCAGTATAGTGTTCTTGGATCTTCAGAAAGAGGGACAGCTTCTAGACTGGGTGATAAAAGCTAATAAGGTTGCAAGACTCTGGGTGTATGTGTGTATGTGCGCGCGCGAGCGTGTTGTGTTGTGTGCAGGTAGATGCAGGGAGTGGAGGTGTGACGATGAGTATTTGTATGTGTGCGACTCTGCACGCAGCCATAGGGGTCCCATATACATATATATATTTTAGTGCAGAGAAGACAGAAATAGAAAAGTGTCAAAAATGGGCGAGGGGGGAGGAAGGTCTCTGGTTTCCTCCGACAGGCTTAATGTAGGAAGCATGGGGGAGGGGAAAAAGGAGACAGATTCCACTTTAGATCCTAGTCCCCTAGAAGTCTTCCAGCCCAGCAATCCTTTCGGTGTCCCTCCACTCACCTGAGATTAAGAGGCAGCTATACAGACAGAGCTGGAAACTGCTTTCCATGTCTGGGAGGACCGCGATCTTGCCTCCCGTCTTCTTTTAAGCAAATTTCTTTAGAGACGCAGTTTTTAGATAAAGAAAGGAAAACCAAAACCCCTCGAGGATGTGGGGAAGGGGATGCGAGGCGGTACCTTTATTATTCATCTGGCTCTTAAACCTTGCCCCTGCCGAGCCAGCTCGTGGTCCCGCCTTCTCCTCTCCACCCCTCCGGCATAGAACTTGAACGTCACACCTCTCATCCCAGCACAGTGGGGTAAGTTACAGGAAACCAGCCTGCTGGGTTGGGCGGGGAAAGGCCCTGGGGTCGGCGCTTCCCACACAACTGGTGATTGCCCAACTCTGGCTTCAGAGTGGAGAAATCTGGCTTTGACAGATCTTATCCCACTAGCCCTTTTCCTGCCACCATCTGGGACCCCAATCCAAGTATCCCTTTCGTTCCTCCTAATTGTACACTCTGGAATGGAAGTCACCAAGCTCTTAGAAAATATATGTCCATATTCTCAGTTTGCTACTCTAGAGACTTTGGGGAATTCCTACTTGGGTGAGATTCAAAACCCTCTCTTTTGGTTGAGCTATTATCTTAATCTCTATGAGAGAGCTCTTTCAATATGTGTTTTCTGATATAGGTTCTCCTATATATACCATCTCTGATTTCTGTTTTGCTATGATTTGGATAAATGGGCTTTTTTACTATTCACTTTGTATGTTCATTGTAGAATTGGTAGTAGATGGGAAAAGGGACAAGCTTGGGATACAGAGTTGGGGGGTAGGGGGTTGGTTCCTCTTCCTCACAGAAATGAAAAAGTGATCAAAAGTTAGGTGGAACACAAATATATCCCCTAGACTAATTATATTTTAAGGAATAGATAGATAAACTTCCCATCTAGTATCCCTTCTTTCTGAGTAGAGTGGCCTCTGGCTTCTTCTGGAAAGAAGGAAAGTCACCTTTGCAGAAGAGTGGTAGAAAAAGAGGCTAGAGATGTTGATTTTGTATCCCTTCAAGTCATATAGGAGGATCACCATCCTCCCCACACCAGTTCTGCTCTATTTGCTGGCTTCCACATTACATTCCTTACACATTTTAAGGAGTTAGAAATGAAAATGAACATTGAATCCCTGCAGGTTAGACAGGTTCCCAGGTGAGAAAGGCGTAGCTGTAAGATCAAGCACATATGTAAGAAGACTGATCTTGGCAAGGAAAAAGTCAACTTTTCCTTTGGTATCACCCTCTTTTTTCCCCATCCATTATAAAAACTCTTCCTTGCAAATCTCCATGTGAGAAAATTTCTCCTATTTTTTCTCCCCCTTTCCCTCTTCTTTCCATGCATACTTTCTGACTACTTCCCAGCATAACAGACTCATACTCAAACCCTTTTAAAAAACAGATTCCATTTGTCTTCTGCAATAATGATATAGTTCTTAAGAGTTATAGGTGTTATTGTGTTATTGTCCCATATAAGAATGATTCCTCTTTCATGTTTATCTTTTATGCTTCTCTTGAGTCTTGTATTTTCATGTTAAAATTTCTATTCAGTTCTGGTCTTTTCCTCAGGAATGCTTGAAAGTCTATGATTTCATTAAATATCTATTTTTCCTCCTGAAGGATTATGCTTAGTTTTGCTGGGTAATTCTTAATTGTAATCTTAGCTCCTTTCTTTGCTTTCTAGAACATCATATTCCAAGTCCTCTGCTCCTTTAATGTAGAAGCAGTTAATCTTGTGTGATTCTAACATAGTTAGAATCTGTGATATTTGAATTGTTTCTTTCTGGCTGACCTGAGAGCTCTGGAATTTGTCTATAATATTACTGGGATTTTTCATTTTGGGATCTCTTTCAGGAAGTGATCTGTAGATTCTTTCAATCTTATTTTACTGTCTGGATCTAAGACAGTTGGACAGTTTTCCTTAATAATTTCTTGAAATGTAGTGTGCAGAATCTTTTTTGTTGTTGTTGTTCATGTCATTCAAGTAGTCTAAAATCCTTAAAATGTCTTATCTCTATTTTCCAGGTCAGTTGTTTTTCTAATGTGATATTTCACATTTCCTCTACCTTTTTTTTTTTTCATTCTTTTGATAGTTTTTTTTTTTTTTTATTGTTTCTTCATGTTTCATGGAGTCATTAGCTTCTACTTGCCCAATTCTCATTTTTAAGGAATTCTATTTTCAGTTAGTTATAATACCTCTTTTCCTATTTAGCCAAACTGTAGAAACACTGAAGAAAACTTCAGTGAATTTATGTACTTCCCCTTCATTAGGCTAATTATCTTTGTTAAGAGGAATATTTTCTTTAGCATTTTTTGGTGCCTTTTTTTAAAACCAAGCAATTAGTTCTCTTTTCATAATTTCCTTATATCACTCTCATTTCTTCCCCCCAAATTTCCTTGACTCAATAGTCTCTCTTTTTTAGAACTCTTCCAGAAATTTTTGTTGGGCTTGTGTTCAGTTAACACTTTTCTTTGAGGCTTTGCTTATAGCTGATTTCACATTATTGTCTTCTTTTGAGGTTATATCTTGCCATTGCTTTAAAAAAAATCAATTCCTTTTTTGTTATTTGCTCATTTTTTCTAGATATTTCTTGACTTGGAACTTTATGTTAAAGTTGAGCTCTGCTCAACTGGGGATAGGGGGAAGCATTTTTAATGCTGCTGTTTTCAAAGCTAGTTCTGATATTTTTTCTTTGCTTCCAGGGTTTTATGATGTAAGGACATGTGTGATCCCTGATCCCCTTCTCTATGCACTGGTCTTTACCTAGAAAGTGTAGTGTGTGTGTGTGTGTGTGTGTGTGTGTGTGTGTGTGAGAGAGAGAGAGAGAGAGAGAGAGAGAGAGAGAGAGAGAGAGAGAGACGTGATCAGACTTGCATTTTGCCAAAGATAAATTTAATACCTTAGTAGGTAATGGACTGCTGTGGGGAAAGACTTGAGGGAGGGTGACCAACTAAAAGGCTACTGCAATAATCTAAGCATGAAGTGATGAGAGCTTTTATTTGGTTTGTGGTGGTTTTGTAGGAGAGAAGGCAGGAATATAGAATAATGCTATATTTGCGACCAAGATTGAGCCAAAACATCTTGGCAACTAATTGGATATGAGGAGATAGTCAGGAGTTGAGAATGCCCCCAGGTTTTGAGCATAAGGGACTAGGGTGGGTGGTGGTGCCTTTAACAGTAATATGTTAGCAAAAGGAGAAGGCTTCAGAGAAAAGATTAATTAATTGTGCATTTTATCCTATATTCAATGTAAAGCTATTGGATATCTTTAAGTAGGGAGAATGATGTGGTTAGAACTGTGTTTAAGGAACATTAATTTTTATAGCTATCATGAATTGAAGAACAGAGAATAGAAAGAGGGAGAAAAATTAGGAGGCAATTGCAATAGTCTAGGTTAGAGGTGTAGTCCAAAGAATTGTTGGGGTCTCTGAAACCCTTTCAGAGGGTCTACAAATTCAAAATCATTTTTTATTTCTAATATAGTAAATAGCTATAAATATAACCCATGTGAACAAAAACTCTTTGAACGAATCCTCGATAGTTTTTTTAACAACATGAAGATACTGAGAACAAAAGTTTGAGAACCACTGGATACGAAGGTAGAGGTTACATGAGTGTTGAGAAAGTGATTTATGGAAATGAATTTAAACAGAATTGATAAGAACTGGTAAATGCTTAAAAATGGGAGCAGAAGGACGTATCAGGCAACACAGTGAGTTTGCAAACTTGGGTGGCTGGAAGGGAAGTAGGAAATAAGGAATTTGGAGGATGACTACCTTAGGAGGAAAATATTTAGTGCAAATTTTAGGTGCATTGAAATAATACAATGTAACCTGTGTGTGAATTACCTCCTATGTTCATACAATTGTAAAAAGCGGTGTGAAATTGCATTAAAATATACTTTGTATTTCTAATCAAATTTCAATCATTTTATACATTAAAAAAAAGAAAATAAAAGTGATATTACATGGATTATTAAGAAAAATTATGGAATCTCTTTGGAAATCTTTCATAATATGATAGACATGTATCTTAGAAACAGGGAGATGGACTAGATAGAGATTTTAATGCCTACTTTAAAAATTTTAAAATAGTATTCCCATCCCCAATTGCATGTCAGGACAATATTTAGTATTCATTTTTACAAGATTTTAACAATTTATTCTTTCTCCCCTTTTCCAAAGCTGATAGACAATTTGGTATTGGTTATACATATACTATCATATAAAACATTTCCACATTAGTCATAGTTGTGAAAGAAGAAACAAATCAAAAATTAACATGAAAAAGAATAAAGTCAGTGAAAAAAGTATGCTTTGATCTGCATTCAGAGTCTATAAGTTTTTTATCTGGATGTGGATAGCATTTTCCATCAAGAGTCTTTTGTATATGTCTTAGATCAATGTGTTACTGAGAAGAGTTGAGTCATTCATAGTTAATCATCACACATTGTTGCAGATCCTGTGTACATGTTTCCCTAGTTCTGTTCATTCTGCTTTTCATCAGTTTGTATGAATCTTTCCAGCATTTCCTGAAATCTTCCTGTTCCTATTTCTTATGGCACAGTAATATTCCATTGCATTCATATTATACAGCTTGTTCAGACATTTCTCAGCTGATGGACATCCCCTCAGTTTCCAATGTGCTATAAATATTTTTTGGACTTGTAGGTCCTTCTCTTTTTTATTAATTTCTTTGAAATGCCACCTACTAGTGGTATTGCTAGACTTCCCGAATTATTTTCCAGAATGGTTGGGTCAGTTCACAACTCTATCAACAATGCATTAGTGTTCCAGTTTCCCAATCCTCTTCAGTATTTATCATTTTCCTTTTTTGTTTTATTAGCCAATCTGATAATTGTTTTAAATTTTATTTCTCTAATCAGAAGTAATGTAGACTACTTCATATGCCTAGAGAGAGTTTTGATTTCTTCATCTGAAAATTGTCTTATAGCATTTTACCATTTATCAGCTGGGGAATGGCTTGTATTCTTACACATTTGACTCAGTATTTTATATATTTGAAAAGTGAGGCCTTTATCACAAAATTTTGCTATAAAGATTGCTTTCTAGCTTTCTGCTTTCTTCTAATTTTGGTTGCATTAGTTTTGTTCATACAAAAGCTTTTTAATTTCCTATAATCAAAATTATCAATTTTACATTTCACAATGTTTTCTCTCTCTTGTTTTGTCATGAATTCTTTCCTTTTTCTGACAGGTAGACTATTTCTTACTGTTCTAATTATGGTATTAAACTATGTTTTAAATTATACAATATGATACACATATTTTCTGCATTTTTATTTCTAATTTTTTTCTATATCATCTGCTGACCTTCCCATGTTGTCTGTGGCTCCCACAAAACTCCAAATTTTTCATTTAATTTCTCATGCTACGTTGAAATAATGACGTGGAAAGTCGAAATGGGAAAGGGATAACTCTGTATATCTTGGAACTAAAACTTTATCAGATGATGACCTCATTTCTAAAATATATAAGGAATTGACTCAAATTTATAAGAATTCAAGCCAATCTCCAATTGATAAATGGTCAAAGGATATGAACAGACAATTTTCAGATTAAAAACTGAAACCAATTCTAGGCATATGAAAAGGTGGTCTAAATCCCTAAATCACTATTGATCAGAGAAATGCAATTAAGACAACTCTGAGGTACCATTACACACCTCTCAGAATGGCTAAGATGACAGGACAAAACAATTACAAATGTTGGAGGGGATGTGGGAAAACTACAACACTAATACATTGTTGGTGGAATTGTAAACTGATACAACATTCTGGAGAGCAATTTGGAACTATGTATACCCTTTGATCCAGCTGTGTCTCTACTGGGCTTATATCCCAAAGAGATTCTAAAGGAGGAAAAGGGACCCATATGTGCAAAAATGTGTGTGGCAGTCCTTTTTGTAGTGGTAAGAAACTGGAAACTGAGTGGATGCCCATCAGTTGGAGAATGGCTGAATAAGTTATGGTATATGAATGCTATGGAATATTAATTTTCTAAAAGAAATCATCAGCAGGATAATTTCAGAGGGGCCTGGAGAGATTTAGCCTGATAGCTAAATAAAATGAGTAGAACCAGGAGATCATTGTATATAACAACAGCCATGTTATATGATAATCAATTCTGATTCTTCCACAATGAGATGATTCAGGGAAATTCCAATAGATTTGTGATGAAGAGAGCCATCTGCACCCAGAGAGACGACTGTGGGGACTGAGTATGAATTCACAATATTGTATTTCCCTTTTTTTGTTGTTTGCTTGCATTTTGTTTTCTTTCTCATTTTTTCCTTTTTGATCTGATTTTTCTTATACAGCATGATAATTGTGGAAATATGTATGGAAGAACTGCACATGTTTAACCTGTATTGGATTATTTGCCATCTAGGGAAGAGAGAGTGGAGGGAGAGAAAAAATTTGGAACAAAGTTTTGCAAGGGTGAATGCTGACAATTATCTATGCATATGTTTTGAAAATAAAAAGCTTTAATAATGAAAAAGTTTATCAGAGAAGCTTAATGCAAAGATTTCCATCCTTTCTTTCTAATTTTAACTATTAATTTATTTGTACAATTTTTTTTTTTTTTTTTTTGCTGAGGCAATTGGGGTTAAGTGACTTGCCAGGGTCTGACAGCTAGGAAGTATTAAGTGTCTGAGGTCACATTTGAACTCAGGTCCTCTTGACTTCAGGGCCAACTAGCTACTCCTTGTACAAAGTTTTAAAGAAAATTTGTGTAAATGAAATTGTTCTATTTACTTTTTGTTCATGAACTAGTTTACTATTCACAGATCTAAAAATTAATTTCCTCTTTACTCTTCTAATGTATTTATGATGTCACTCTTTGGTGTATGGAATGAGATTGTTCTATATCTAATTTCTGCCACTCTGCCTTCCACTATTCCCAGAAGTTTTTGTCAGATACCAAGTTCTTATTCTGGAAGCTGCAGTCTTTGGGTTTATCAAACAGCACCTGCTGGCCTCATTACCTAGGAGGAAGTATGGAGAAAGAGACTTTAACAGCCATATATCTTCTGTCTCATTGCAGAAATATAAGGAAGTACTAAGGCAAAACGCTGAATAAATTGCCATAAAAGAATCCTGAATTAAATATTTTTATACCGTTTTTCTCATACAAGAATTTTTCAATCTAGGGAGAAAAGGTGGGAAATGACTGCAATATACATAAAAGATATCAACAAAATAAATTTAAAATAAAAACAAAAAATCCTCCATGATGCTTTGTAGCCAGTTGCATTATTTTCCTTATTTACCTAATTCTTTGTTTTACATTTATTATAAAGGAGCTATGCTTCCTCCCCTGACTTAACTGGCCTAAGGGATCCATTTGAACTACTTAATTAACAACTTTTCACCTTACTAATAAACTGATACAGCTCACCTCAATTTTCTGAAAGCTACTGAACAATTAATGACTTGCTACTCTTCCTGATTATATGCATCCATATTTCCATGATATTCCTTGACTTCACCTAGGTTTGCCAGTTCCAATTTATTAGTTTTATCTGTTTCTTATGTGAACCAGCCATGTAGTTCTTAATTTTATCTTATCCCTTCCCTCCCCTCTCTCAGGTCTGAATTTTCCTGCTTCCTAAAAACATCTAACTTCTGGCTCAGGAAACTCTTATATATAACAGTGAACCATGAAGGGATTTTCATTCTGAGCAATACCACTGAACAAATTTCGAGTCTAGTAAAAGTAATTTAATATAGAGCACTTTCACTTTAAATTATTTACACAATATACATTAAAATACTACACATATATATATAAATGTTATGTGTTATACATATGTTATACAGTGTTACTCATAAAAAATTTGTTTCACATCACCCTATACATATAGTTTACATATTTTATTTTTACAATGAGAGTTGTACACATTGTCTGATCTCCTTCATTTTCCCTTGAGTCTTTGGGACCACATATAACTAGTGACAGAGAAGAGAGACATGGAGAAAGACACTCACACACACACACACACACACACACACACAAAACCACACACAAACAATAAGATATCATCTTATATTCATGATTGCCTATGAGTTTAACTTGTTAGGAGTTATCTTCTTATATAATCATTCCCTAAGTCCACTTCTGACTCTGAAGTAACACTTTCATCAGAGGAAGCATTTTCAGACCAGAAATCTTTAGATGGGACATGGAAAAGTGGTGTTTTTACACATGTAGCATGAGGTATATGTTTTAATTCAGTTTCATCTGAATTCACTAAATTGATTTTTTCTTCTTGCACAGGCAATAATATTTGAGCAGCATCTTCTTCAGATATTGTATCATTTTCAGGGTCTCCCACGAACACAGTACTTAAATTCACATTAAAATTAAAACAGTCTTCTGACTTAGAAGAAAAGTTACTATCTTCAGAAAGATTGCTCCAGATACGGCATATTCTACTTTCATCTGGGCCAGATTTTACTTGATATGATGTGGCACTATCTGTGTCAGCCAGGGGAGGATCAAACTCTGGACTTTCAGCTTCATCTGGGTCAGAATCAGTGAAATTATATTCTTTCCAGGTGAATTTGGAGTTCTGACTTAGGGATCTAGGGCTAAAGCCATTCATGGTATAGTTACTTTCTACTTTCTGAGTTGATTCACTATCACTGTCACTTTTGTCATCACTCTTATTAAATATTTTTTTCTTCTTTGTCTTTTCAATGATGTCTGCCCTTGTAACCTTCTCATAAGGCAATTGAAGTGGACCAGGTATATCAGGTGGAAAATCCTTTAAGAGAAAAGAAGGTGTGAGGAAGAGATATTAATGCTCAAGTTTTGCTTTTGATAGTTTGCCAACAACCATAATTGCAATTTCAAAATCAAGAACAGTAAACTCCTCAGAATATTAGATTCAAAATAAGTACAAAGTGGGTAAAGTATCTGAGGGTTAATTTCCCAACATATATTTAATACCTGAATATAGAAATGTAAAATGTTCTTTAAAGCAATACAGAACAACCTAAACAGTTGGAGGGATAGTCAGTATTTATGGTGGTGTTGTGACAATATATTCAAATACTACTATAAAAATTAATTCACAGATACTTTATTAATTTATAGATTTACAATGCTATACCAGTGATATCAAAGTCAAAGAGGAACATGGATCCCTGTTGTAGCATAGTAACTTAGAAAACCACAAATTAACATTATCAATGTTGCATTGTATTTTAAAAATTTTGTTCATTTACATTTTAATTTGGTTCAGGGTGACAAGTTTGATGTCTCTCTGCTATACAAATCAAATTACCAAGAAGCTACTTTGCAGATTCAGATAAAATAATACCAAAATTCATTTGGAGGAACAAAAAAATACAGAATTGTGAGGGGATATACATTTTTAAAACGCGGAATGAAGGGGGAATAGTACTTCCAGACATTATATTACAAACTATATTATAAAGCAATAATCATTAAAAGCATTGAGGACTAGCTGAAATTTTTAAAAAGTATATCAAAGAAGAAGACTGGCTAGGAAAAAATCAGGAATAAACTAACTCAGCATTTGATTGATTAACTTATAAAAATACCTAGGAAAGACAGGCTTCACATGACCCTCACATGTAGCAGACATAAATGATTCTGATCACATTCATTGTTAAGTCAACCTTAAGCTGACATATGACTTTTTATATATTAAATTGATGTATCTTAAACTATATAGTGATCTAGTGCTATACTGGATAATTTATTTCTTGTTAATAAATCTGAAATCTTTTATTAATTAACTCAAGTTCCCACTCTAAATATTCATTATTTAACTAGAGGAAACCTTTCTAATTAGTAATTATAGATGTTTGAATTTCTGAATATATTGTCATTTATTAACAAATAAGGGCAATTAAAATATAGACACCATATATTGTCATTGATCATCATCGTCACAAGAGTCACTTCACATGTTCAAAAATTTCTGTATTTGACTTTACTGGAAATTTGGTCTAAAATATGATTAAAGTTTCTTAAAACAGTATCTTCACATTTCTCTTGAGGATCAGTATTTTTTTTTCCTCTTGAATAAACACACACAAAAGGTCTTTCCTCAAATATACTGTTATCTCTTTACTAACTCTTCATAAAGTTCTCTTTATAGGTTCTGCTCTTAAATTAGCACTGAAAACAGTTCTGATAAGAAGTCCATTCATTCTCACCTTCTCTCTGTTACATAAATTCTACATAGATCCTCATGGATCACAGATAAACACACACTTTCTCACTGACTCAATAAAGACACACATAGTACAAATTCTTCATAGATCCTCAAAGATCTATAAACACATTGTTTCACTGATTCAATAGGGAGAGGTACTTCAGTCATTCTCTCAGTTGACTTTTCATAGATCTTCATGGATCACAGATAAATGCACATATCCTTTCTCTGACTGCATAGGAAAAGGCATTTCATATCAATCTATTTCTTTTTTTAAAATTTAATTTCTTAACTGTCACTTCAAATTATTTTTATTATTTTCTCTCAAATAACCTGAGATTTTAAACCTAGAGTCTATGTGATACAAATAATCAGATAAAGAAGCATATTGGGAAAACTGGGAAGAAGTATGGTTAGAAATTAGGTATAGAATAAGAATTTAGACTTGTAGAATTGATTATATCCTATACATATTTATGAGAAATGAAGGTGGTGCAGTGGATAGAATACCAGGCCTGGAGTCAAGGCCTTAATTCAATTCCAGCCTCAGACATTGAACTTACCAAAGTAACCTTGAATAAGTTCCTTGATCTTGTATACCTCAATTTCCTCATCTGTAAGGGTCATAAAGAGTTATATAAGACCGTAAAGGGCAGGAACTTTGGAGAAATATTCTTAAGGTTCAGTATGATTGATTTAGTCCTACAACAAGATGTTAACTCAGTGGAAATGATAATACAATGGTTATCCAGTTTTACATGTACTTGGTACTTAATATAATTCTACAAGATTGATATTTATGATGATGTACTTGTAATAGAGTATATGAGCCAACAAGGACTGGGAGACATTCCATCTCCCACCATTGTGGTGGCTGGCCTGTCTTCCTTCATTTCTCCACTGAGACCAAGGCCTGTCTGAAGGGCCTCCAGAAAACTAGCTGAGTCCCAGACAAGGGGACAATAAAGACATTTGGACTTTATCCCAGGCTATTCTCGTGGTGATTACTCTGCTGAAACAAAGGCTGGTCCCAAGACCTCCAGAAAGCTAGCTAGAACATTACATAAGACTGAAATGCCAGAACAACAATATGGGCAAAGCACTCTGGTAAATTCTGGGGATACAAATAGGAAAGTAAGACAATCTCTATTCTCAAGGAATATCATTATGCTGTAGTAGCAATGAATATAATAAATACAGAGAAGCATGGGAAAATCTATATGAACTGAAAAAGTAAAGTATAATAATATAAGCAATATACATAATGACTACAAAATAAATAGAAGAACAAAACCTATCAAACAAATGAAATTGAATACTGGGTAATTATAATGATTCATCTTAAATTCATGTAAAATATCTGAAGCATTTTTTAGGGGTATACATTGCATATGATGTTGGAGTTTTTCAGTATCTTGGTTAATTTAGTTTATTTGTTCTTTCTCATTTTCCTTTTTTATTAATAAGTGATAGCACTCTGAGGGGAGTTGAAGAGGAATTTTTTGGGAAATGTAAGTCACATTAAAAAATAATTTTTTATTTAAAAAATAGTAGGAGAAACATTGGAAACTTTTAATTTCACTGAGGAAACAAGACATATATATATCCAAGAAATTGTTAAGAAACAATTCAAAGGAGCATTTGCTTTGGAAACCTTTCTTCATTGTGAAGATTTTACAAGCAATCTTATGATTACTTGTGGACAGAATGAAAAGATAATTGAACCTTCTATGAATAAAAACAAAGAAATGACATAAAAGTACATACCAATGCTTTGGGAAAATGTTTTTTTTTCTTGCATATATATTCTGTTTTTTTCAGAAATATCACAAAAATTATTATTGGGAAGATGATAAAACATGCAGCAAATATTAACGGTATTGCAATGATTTCTTCTGAATCTGCAAATGAAAGTATCATTGAAATTATTTAAAACAAAATCAATATGTGTTAAAGAAGAACATAAAAACCTTTATTTTTTTAAAACCAGGAATTCAAATTTTGTGAACTTATAATAGATGAAGGATTTTTTTAGCTAAAAATTTTAAATTACTTATGAAAAAGAAAATAAAGTACATTTTATACATGTTCATTGCATTCAGTAATTTGTGGACCATTTTTAAAAAGCTTAACAAAGTCATAACAAAATAGTTCTCTTTGTTTTTGTGACTCCTTATGAATTTTTTTCTATGCATTCTAAAAATGTTGTAGTCGTTATGTTTATCTTAATTTATATAATATTTTTGATTTCTTCACTCTACGTTATATCATGGCTTTCCAGATTTCTTTATATTTTTCATATTCTTCATTTATTATGCTGAAATCATGTTTCATTAAACTCATATACTATAATTTGTATAGGGATTCCTCAAATAATTGAGATTCAGCTAATTTCCAGATTTTTTTTAATCAGAAAAAGTTCAGTAGGTTACATTCTTATACAGATTATGGATTTTTCCATTCACAATTATCTCCTGAGAGCATTAGACTAGGCTAGAAACTATTCAAAGCATTACCAACAAAGGTGGTGGTTGTTTTTTGACTAGAATGTTGATTTTTTTTTTTTTAAATCAACATTGCCATTTTAAATGGTAAATGGTGCTATATTGTGAGGATACAAGGCTAGCTTTCGAATAAATACTAACAGGGTTCATGTCCTCAATCTGGTCATGGGGAAATCATTTAATCTTCTAATGCCTTAGGAGGTCCCCTAAATAGCAAATCAGTTGCTGATCTACATCTGTGAGTAGAGGTTCAACACCTGATGTTCTTTATGTAAATGAAATCACAGACAGTCAAGGAACAAAAATACCATTTTAAAGGTTTTAAAGTTTTTCAAGATTTTCACTCAATATGAGAATTTGAACATTTTTCACGTGGTAATTGATAATTGATATTTCTTTTTTCCCCAACCACTGTTTGGTTATATCCTTTTACAATCATTTATTTATTTTGGAGAATGGTTCTTAGACCTATATATTTATATGTGTTCTCTATAGATTTTCATTAGGATGAGAGACCTATTTTTTTTCCCCACAATTTGACCTTTATTGAAATATTTTGCATAACTTCACATCTGGTTTCTTAATTGTGGATGGGGATAAGGAAGAGAACCTAGGACTCAAAATTCTTAAAAATAGATGTTAAAAAAAATTGTTTCAAAAGTAACTGGGGGAAAATACTAAATAAATAATAAAGATTTTTTTTAAAAAAATGTTTATTGCAAAGATTTGACATTGGTTAATGATATTGGTCTATGGTTCTTTTTTTTTTTAATATCATAAAAAAAGTCCTGTAATCTTCTTTCTCAATTTTTGAAAAAAATATCATTGGTCTTAAATGTTCTTTAAACATTTGACAGAAATGTCCTGTCCACTAAAACTTTAAGTTACAAGATTTGAACTGACTCTCATAGTAGGTAATCCTATATATGCTGCCTATCAACAACTCA
Source organism: Antechinus flavipes (assembly GCF_016432865.1). NCBI lineage: Eukaryota > Metazoa > Chordata > Mammalia > Dasyuromorphia > Dasyuridae > Antechinus > Antechinus flavipes. The sequence continues at coordinate 254,576,433 of NC_067400.1, forward strand.
CTATCCCACTCTCCACAATGGCTTTTCCCAACCTTTTCATCCCTAAACTTTCTATGGCTCCCTTTCACCCCACACTCTCAACTGAGAATCCTGCCTCATATTTTACAGAAAAAATTGAGGCAATTTGCCATGAACTTTCTTTTTTCCTCTCTTCAACTCCTATCACCCAGAGGGCTTCTGCCAATATTCCCTTCTTCAACTCAATCTCACTTGAAGTGACTTTATTCCTTAATAACGCTAACTCTTTTCCTTGTTCAAGGATCTCATTTCATTCCATCTTCTCCAACAGACTGCAACTTCTGCCATAACCACTTTTTCGGTTATTTTCAATCTCTCATTGTCTACTACTCATTTGCTAGTGCCTACAAACATATCCATGTCTCCCTCATCTTGAAAAAAGCCTTACTTGATTCTTTCATGCTTGACAACTATTGTCCCCTTTCTCTTCTGCCCTTTGTATCTAAATTCCTCAAAAAGGACATCTAAAATGACTGTCTCCACTTTCTCTGCTCCCACTCTCAATTTTGGATGATTCCCACCTGCTTCCTTTGCTTCTTGACTAGATCTACTACAAATTTATGTAATGAAATAATGTAATTGTAGAGGGCCAGAATTCTGAAAAGGTGTACTTGAATCTGGGTCAGCATGGCGCTTATAGTTAAGCGCCTACTCAATGTGAGATAATGATTCTTTAGTGTATATATATATATATATATATATATATATATATATATATATATATATATATATACACTTAGTATTTAGCATGTTGATATAATGGTTCTCATAGTGAGTTGTAATGATGTAATCATACCAAGGTATTTAAGGGATAAGAAGGACTGAAAATGAGACATTCCATTTTTAATATTTAATATTCCACTCTTAATATTAACTCCCTGCCCTCCCCACCTCCATTACTCTACCAAAGGAAAAGTTGATCTTTTCCTTGCCAAGACCAGTCTTCCTACATATGTGTTTGATCTTACAGTTATGCCTTTCTCACCTGGGAACCTGTCAAACTGATCGTTGCTCTTTTTTTCTCATCTTTAGTCTTATTGCCTACAAACACCTAAATCTGCTCTATCCTAAATAAATAAAATCCACTTAACTCTGAAACCTCCTCAGGCTATTCTTATATCTTTTTTCTATTATTGTTCAATTGTTATGTTCTACTCTTCATGACCATAGATTATACTGGCCATGGGGTTTTCTTGGCAGGGGGGAATGGTTTGCCATTTCTTGCTCCAGTAGATTTAGGCAAGCAGAGGTTAAGTGACTTGTTCCAGATCTTTCAACCCTAATTTGTCCAGTGTTTGCTATATTAAGCTCTGGCAACTAAAGGGGAAAAAAAAAAACAAACAAACAATTCCCGACCTCAAAAATCTTATATTCTAATGAACGATATAACATAGAAATAAATTGGTCTATAAAAAATAAATAGAGAGGAGATGGAAGATACAGGAAACATTGTAAGTCAAAATGATGTAAATTGAATCTTATTTCCACAGAAACAATGGTATAACTATGAGTTATGTTTCTGACCAAGGGCTGATACCTAATATGTTAAATAAATCATCAACACCACATAACACCAACTAAAAATGATGTCTAATCTATTATAGAGGCTTCTAAAGTATAGAAAAATGAAAATAACACAGAAATCATTCACAATATAAAGTTACTCCAAAAAATATAGAAAAACAGTTGTCATATAGTCAATAGAACCCCAATCTTGAATAAGGAATTGAGTTCAGCTCTTACATTTGACATAGATTTCTGACCATTGGTAATTATTCATTTATCTCTAGGGTCTTCCATGCAACTTTGCTTTGGGAGTGGAAGGATCCCATGTTCTTACACTGATGAAACGAGAAGCTCAGATCTAATATGATATATGTTGTGTAAGATACAAAGTTTCCCACTGCTTTATATTTTTACTCCAGCAAATAGGAAGATGTAAGAACAAAGGTTCTTTAGGGAGACTTTTGGAGAATTTTTGATCATCGTTGAGAAACCTTTTATGATAATTAAGGGTATATACCAGAAATTTGAACAGCTAAGGAAATTAAGTGGGAGAATCACATGCTGCAGTGATAGCAGAGATGATGAGTGAATATACATGGAAAAATCATATATTAGCTGTTTGTGAAAGCAGAAGAGAAAATCTACTTTCTAATCCCACTTATTTTGTGTAACCTCAAGAAATATTCAGAAGTAAAATATGCAAAATTACAACATACCTGATTCTTGGTTAGGAGAAAGCATGAAACATTTTAAGGGAGATTGTGGTACATTATTAGAAAATGTCTCCCACTGAGCAGATATACAGTAATTTGAATTTGGAATCGGAGGGTCAATTACAATAGTTACATTTTCTCTGTCATCCATTTCAATGCGTAATTCCTGAAATGGGAACAAATATTTACCTTTAAAAAAGATTTATTGTGAACATAATATAGAACATCAATGTAGTTAATTGTTTGCTTTGCAGCTACTTTATATTTAAATGACAATTTCAATGCATAAAATGCCATAGCAAATTTTCTATAACTCCCTCTAAATTGGAAGATTTTGGTTTATGGAAGATGTTGATTTATAATTTGCAAATCTGTGGTCTAGAATCTAGTTGGCTAAATTTCTTAGGGGAGATAAGCAACATTGATCTTACTTAGCATTCTCTGCCAATCCCTCTGTGAAAGTCAGTAGCATAGAACTGTCCCTTCCCAAACAGGTACTTTAGGTTGGCCATAAACATGAAATATATATCTCTCAATTTGCATGTTGAATTTTCTGTGAATTGTCAGGTAACATTCTTCATACTTATTGGTCTTCTTGAGTAGTGTTTTTGAGAATTTCAAAGCTGTTGTTGTTTTTAACAATGTTAGATATTGTATAAATTGTTCTTCTGATTTTCTTCACTTTATTTAGCTCATTCATACAATTCTTCCCAGGTTTGTCTGAATCCATCTCTGTTGTTATACCTTACAGTATGATAATATTCCATTACAATGATTTGTTTAGTCATTCCCAAAATGATAGACATTCTTTTGGTTTTCAATTCTTTACTACAGAAACAGTTTCTTCCTAATAAGTACTTTAATACATATGGGTCCTTTCAATTTCTTTACCAGCAAGGCAGGGAAAAGGGATATTACATAGCTTAGTGGCGATATTGCTGGGTCAAAAAGCATGTACAATTTAATGTTTTTTGGAGAGTAATTTAAAACTATTTTAAATAGAAACTGGACTAATTCACAGCTCTCATCTTTAGTAACAATGTCCCTTTAAACTTTTATAATTTGGGGGCACAGTGTAGATAGAGAACCAGCCCTGAAGTCAGGAAGTCAGGAGGATCTGAGTTCAGACACTTAACACTTCCTAGCTGTGTGACCCTGGGCAAGTCACTTAACTTCAACTGCTTCAGCAAAAAAATATATATATAATTTGCCTTTTTTGACAATCTGATGAGTGACACCTGGGACTTTTAAGAAATATTTTACTTTTTTTAATTTTAAGAGATGTTTTAATTTGCATTTTTATTTGGAACACTTTTTTCATTTGACTCTTAATAGTTTAAATTTCTTCCTTTGAGAACTGCTTATTCATTTCCTGTGATCTTTCATTCTACAGGGGATTAGTTATCCTTATATATTTGAATAAGTTCCTTATATACCTGAAATAGCAATGTTTTATCAGAGACATATTTTACAAAGTTTTTTTGGTCTCAATGAACTGTTTCTTTTTTAATTTTAAGAGTATTCATTTTATTTCTGCAGAGGCTTTTCAATTTAAGGCCATCAAAACTGTCCATTTTTAATCTCCTGTGATCCTCCTATCCCTTCTTTGTTCATAGACTCTTCTTATATCCATGGATATATCCAAGGATTTCTTTCCTTTCAAATTTATTTATGATGTGACCTTTAACTTCTAGGACATGTATCCACTTGGAATTATTATGGCACGTGGCATAAAATAGTGGTCTAAACCTAATTTTTACAAGACTTGCTTTCTGATTTATATAGCAATTTTGGTCAAATTGTGTGCATTTATTTTAATACCAGGAGTCTTTGGGTTTATTGAACATTATGTTTATATACGGGAGCAGCTGAGTGGCACAATAGCTATAGTACCAAGGTTCAAATCAGGAAGACTAATCTTCTTAAGTTCAAATCTGGCGTCAGACACTTACTAGCTATGTGACCCCAGGCAAATTGCCTCACACACAAAAATGTGAGGACTCAAGGCCCAGAGAGTGAAATGATTTGCCCCATGTCACAAGGCAGAGACAAAGTAAGGATTTTATCTATTTTCCTTATTCTTGTATCCTGCTACTTTGCTTAAGTTATCATTTTATTAATTTTTAGTTGAATCTCTAAGGTAGACCATTATATCTGCAAAAATAGATCACTCTGAACTCAAGTATTTGACAAGAATTTCTGGGGAAACTGGAAGATAGTATGGCAGAAACTAAGCAGAGACCAATATCTTACACCTATGCCAAGATAAGGTCAAAATGGGTATATATAATTTAGACATAAAGGGTGATACTATGAGCAAATTAGGAGAAAAATGATACTTTGCCTGTCAGATCTTTGGAGAAGAAAGATTTGTGATCCAATAAGAAATAGAGAATATTATCAAATGCAAAATGGATAATTTTGATAAAATTAAAAAGCATTTGCCACAAACAAAACCAATGCAGCCAAGATTAGAAGGGAAGCAGAAAGCAGGGAAACAATTTTTACAGCCAGTGTTTCTGATAAAGACCTCATTTCCCAAATATATGGAAAACTAAGTCAAATTTATAAGAATATAAATCATTCCCCAATTGAAAAATGGTCAAAGGATATGAACTGATAATTTTCAGGTGAAAAAATTAAAGCCATTCCTAGTCATATGAAAAAATGCTCCAAATAACTATTAATTAGAGAAATGCAAATTAAAATAATGCTGAGATAGTTACCTCACATTTATCAGATTGGCTAAAATGACAGGAAAAGATAATAATAAATGTCGGAGGGGATATGAGAAAACTGGGACACAAATGCATTGTTTGTAGACTTTTTGGAGAACAATTTAGAATTATGCCCAAAGGACTATTAAACTATGCATAGCCTTTGATCCAGCAGTACCACTATTGGGTCTGTATCCCAAAGAGATCAAAAAACAGGGAAAAGGATCCACATGTACAGAAATGTTTGTAGCAGCTCTTTTTGTGGTGGTAAAGAATTGGTTTATTATAATAGATCAGTTGGTCTATAACAAATGATGAACAGGCTGATTACAAAAAAGTCTGAAAAGACATACATGAACTGATACTGAATGAAGACAGCAGAATCAGGAAAACATTGTATATAATAACAGCGAAATTGTATGATGATCAATTATGACAGACTTAGCTTTTTTCAGCAGTACATTGATCTAAGATAATTCCAATAGACTTGGGATGGAAAATACTTTCCACATCCAAACAAACCCAAAACAAAACTATGGAGACTGAATGTGGATTGAAGCTTATGTTCACCTTTTTTGTTTGTTTGCTTTTTCTTTCTTCTGATTTTCTTTTCTTGTTCTGATTTTTCTTTCTTGTCCATGATTCATATGGACATATTAAAAAAAAATAGATAACTGTTTCTTGTTCTCTTATGCCCAATCCCTCAATTTCTTTTTTCTTGATTTGGTACTATTTATAAAGACATATCAAACAGCAGTATTGACAAGGGACAGTTTAGTATTAAAGAAAAAAATGATGGACACTACTACTCTATATTTTTTGTAATTGGCTTTCATTGCACAGCCTTTCCTCTCTTCTAATAGATTCTGTCTATAGATTCTTCTCTTCTTCTTCTTCTTCTTTTTTTTTTTTTTGCTTTTGCTGAGGCAGTTGGGGTTAAGTGACTTGCCCATGGTCACACAACCAGGAATTGTTAAGTGTTTGAGGATTTGAACTCAGGTCCTCCTGACTTCAGGGCTGGTGCTTTACTCACTGAGCCATCTTCTCCCCTTGTCTATAGATTCTTAACATTTTCTTTTTTAATCTTTTTATTCCTCTTCATAATCCATATTTGAAAGCTGAAATTTGTTTTGCTTGTGACTATTCCCTGTGTGACATGACTTTTCCTCTTAAACATGTCCTTCTGTTCCATTTATTTCCCCATTAAATCAAATATTTCTACACTAAATTCTAAGTGTGCTAAACTTTTCTCTGCGCAGTTAAGATTAAAATGCAGTTTACACGGTGCCTTCTTTTCTACCCTCTCTGTGTTTGGATATGCTTCTCACACATCTAAGTATAAGAATTAGTAAATTCCCTCCTTTTCTAGTGTAATCCTTTTCTTCTTCATTTTCTTTCTTCTTTTATGACCATTGCACTAAATCTGTTTCCTCTCCCCTCATTCTGTACTTGTCTTATTTAATGTACACTTAACACCTGGAGAGAAGATAAGCAATCTATTCTGGAAAGCCCATTTCATTTTCTCAAATGTATTTATTCTTTTAGGTTTTTCTTGATTCAATTTCCAAGTTTCTACTCAGAACTGGTCTTTTCATCAAGAATTCTTGGAAGTTCTATATTGCAATAAAGATCCATATCTTTTCTCCCCTTTATGATTATTTTTCCAGTGCTTGGATTAATTTTCCAGTGTAAATTTTTTCTTTAAGTCTTTATCTTTTACTTTTTTTGAAATATTGGATTCCAAGATCTCTTTTCCTTTAAGAAATAATTTCCAATTCTTGTGAGTTGGACCTATGGTTCCTTCATATGTGAATTTTCTTTCTGGCTGCTTGCAGAATTTTTTCCCTTTGACCTAGATGTTGCAGATTATGACAATAACATTTTTGAAAGTTCTCATTTGGGGTTTTCCATCAGGAAGTTATCAATGGATTCTATTTTTACCTTCTCCTGTAATTTGAGTAACACTGGTTAAATATCATTTGTGATTTCTTGAAATATATTGTCTGACTTATTTGGAGGGAAAACGACATATTCAAGAAAAGTTATGAAGAGAGAAAATATAAGATCTGGCAACTATACTGGATAAGTGAAAGTGTGGAGTCTAAAATAGCACAAAGTTTGTGAAGCTGGATGATTAGAAGGATGCTGATGCCCTAACAAAATAGGAAAGCTTGGAATAGTTTTCTCAAATATTAATGCCAAATATTCTAAACAATACTCTTTGAAAAGAGGCTTATCCCTTCCAAATTAAGGCCATTTTGAGTGACAAAGTTAACTTGCACTTTAGGAAAATCACTTTGGTGGCTGAATGTTGGATGGTTTTGAATGGGGAGATTCTTGAAGCAGGGAAATCCACAGCACACTGTTTCAATAGTTTTTTCTTCAAGTTGTACACTTTGAATTAATTTTTAAAAATAAAAATAAAATAATTAAGTACAGTATATTAAATGATTCTAACTATTGTAATCATAATATAAAATCTACTTACTTCTTCTGACATGTCATGCGACTTCACTTTAATGATTACTAATGAAAAAAGTTCTTTTTCTTTATTCTTTATCTCAGATAAGGATTCTGGAAAATGCACAGTGACATTGATGGCATCCTTCAAATAAAAAACGCTAACTTCTGGTGGATCTATAATTGCTGTTTAGAGAAAACAAACATGAATGGTTCACAATTGAGGAATCATCTAAAGGCCAATGATAATACTTGCTTCACAAAGAACTTCTGAAATAATTTTAGTATTTTGCATACATATTATTTTCAATTTGTCTAAAATTCCAGCTGAATCAAAAATCATTTTCATTTTACTAGTAGGAAAAATAAAGGATATAAACACTCAGTAAATTCCCCAAGATACTAAAGTGAGTCATGAGAGCCCTAAGAACAGAATTCAACCACATGTTCTAACTTCTCAACTATTTTACTAAATGTAACCAGATCAGACTCATTTCTATCAATGCTTTATATGCAGTTTATTATTTTTTTTATTGCAGTGAATCTCAAAGTCTTCCAAATTATTTATGTGAAATATTGTTATCACAAAAAGTTAGCAACATTCTCAGTCTAGAAGTTGACAATCACCTCTCTTAATGAAATAGCCAGAGGCTGATGAAAAGCACTACAGCAGTCAGTGTAAGGTGGGTCAATAATCTCTTTTGCCAAATGCTTCCAGGACTAAGTTAAGCATATCTGGTGTCACTAGTATGTCTAATATATAAGATAATGAAAATATAGGGTATAAGAGCATATATGATGGGGAATGGTACAGTAACAATATTTCAGGAGCCATTTAATGGCAGATGATCAAATTCCCTATTCCTTTGGGGCAGAAAGTGGTATTACTCATATACGATACAATCCTTTTCATCTGCAAATGCTTAGATAATATGCTTACACATAATCACATATGAATGTACATGTAAGAGTGATATTTTGTTGTGAGTTGGGAAATGAAAGAAACTAGACATGCTAAAAAGAGATGTAAGGTCTATGAAGTCAATTTTATTTTATTTTACTCTAATCTTATAGGAAAGCAAACATCAATAAAGGCCAACTTACTGTCAGTTATGGGTAAGAATTCAAACACACATTCAAATAATTTTTCCTTTGAATTGAAGCCTGTTACACTGGTAAGGTAGGTTTCATGGATTTCATAAATATCTGTCATGTTACATGATGATTTTGTGATATTTGTGCACTTTTCAACAGCCTTCCAATCTATGTTAGCACTATATTCAAGGGAAAAGAAATAGGAAATGATTAATCTAATGTTTCTGTAAAGTAAATCACAAACTAAGCCAATACCTTAAACTTTAAATATAAAAGAGGGGAATTTCTCTTTCCCCGCAAGAGAAAAAAGCCATATTTGCCATTAAGAAATCACTAGTAACTTTGGGTATAATAATTTTAGCAGGATGATAACTAGGAAGATGGTGAGATATAGTGACTGATTGTAGATGGGCTAGAGCCAGTATGTAGGGAAAAATCAGAGGAGAGAATAAACTTCTAGAGAAAACTGAAGGCAACTGGAGTCAAGGGTAGATGTAGAGGATTGGTCATGGTGAAGAGAAATGTTGCCTTCTCATCAGAGATGAAGAGAGAAGGAAATAGTGCAGATGATACAAAGGAATTATTATTACATAAGGGTAGATAGAGGGAAAATGTGCTGTAGAAGGTGTGAGAGAAAGAGAAAAATTAAAATGGCCTATATGGTGAATGAAAGTAAATAATAGTTAACATTTATTAAGCATATACTATTTACTAGGCAATGTGCCAAGCATTAGGAATACAAAAAGGAGGCAAAATAGTTCCTGCCCTCAAGGAGCACAGAGTCTAATAGAAGGAACAAGAAGCAAAAAAAAAAAAAAAAAGTATAAATTATAGATATGAAATAGGAAATAAATAAAAAAAGGGAAGGTATTCAAATTAAGAGAGATTGGGAAAAGCATCCTGTAGAAGATGGCATGTTAGTTGGGACTTAAAGGAATTTAGTAGGTAGATATATAGGAGGGAGAGCATTCCAGAGATGGAGGATAGCCAGAGAAAATGCCCAGAGCTGAGATGGTGCATCTTGTTTGTGGAACAGGCAAATGGTCAGTGTTATTGGTTATAAGAATACATTGTAGGGAATAAAGTATAAGAAGACTGGAAACATATAAAAGAGATAGATCTTTAAGGGCTTTGGATGTCAAACAGAAGATTTTATATTTGGTTTTGGAAGCAATAGAAAGCTACTAGAGTTTATTGAGTAAAGAAATGGCATGACCAAATCTGGAGCTTTAGAAAAATCACTTTGTTGGTTGAATGGAAGATGGATTGGTGTGAAGCTACTTGAGGTAAGAAGATTCACCCAGCAGGCTGTTTCAAGAGTTCAGGTGTGAAGTGATGAAAATCTGCACCAGCATGATGAAAGTGCCAGAGGTAAAAAGGGGGTATATTTAAGAGCTGTAAAGGTGAATTCACCAGAGTTTAGCAACAGATTGGATACTGGAAGTTGAGAGAGAGTGAAGAATTGAGGATGACACTATGAGTAACACTAGTTGAGATTCTGGTGGATCCAATCATCAGTTTCAGGGATTTCTTCTATTCTGTTCAGAAAGATGTGAGTAGGAACATAGGGAACATAGTAAGAGTAATGTAGGATTGCAATTTGACAAGTCATGAACAGTGATAGGAAACTATATAAGTGATTCAAGAGTAGAGACTAGCAGGGTCCAACTGGTTCAATAAGGGGTTGAGATAGGGAAGAGAGAATAATATAGTTAGAGTAAGAGTGATGGCCTAGGAAAACATGGAAGGGTGGAGTTACTGGAAGTCACAGTGGAGGAAAAAAAAGTTTAGGAGGAATAAGGTAAAAACAAAGGTGAGACCATTCTTGTGTTTAGATAAGATAAGTGTAAAAGTAGCTCAAAACACAGAGGAACTAAAGGGTTAAGATATTTGAGAGAACTTAATCACAGATGTTGAAGTCCCCCAGTATGCATTAACGTTATTTTAAACTGAACTAAGACAAGTGTTCAAGATTTGGGAGTTGATGGTTTCATTGTACTCAGATCTCATTTGGAGTACTGCGTTCACTTCTAAGTATCCCCAGAAGGGGACAATCAGAATAGTGAAAGGCCTTGAGTTCATGCAAGAAAAACCCACTGAAATAACTGGGAATATTTAGTTTAGAAAAAGAAAGACTTGCTGTGTGATTCTGGCAAGTCATTTAAGCTCAATTGCCTCAGGAAAAAAAAGGGAGAGAAGAAAATGGATAGGAAAAAGAAAGACTTGAGAGGCTTATGATAATAGTCTAAAAGTATTTGCAATACTATATAAAGTAGCAGAGGAATTGAACTTAAGAGTACTTGGCCTCAGAAAGCAATAAAAGGAATAATTGCTGGGAGTTGCAAGATGTAAATTTAGATAAAACTTCCTAACAATGAGAGTTATTTAAAACCGGAATGGCCTACTTTGGAAGATTCCTTCCTTTGGCATCTTCAATGAAAGAATGGATCTGTTGGAGATTCTTGTTCAGGTATGAGTTGAACTAGATAACCTTTGAAATTCCTTCCAACTCTGACATTCTATAATTCTGAGACGTAATATCTGGGATGCTCAGTTCAGATCTATCTTGTGACACACAGAGAATAATTCTCCCCTTCCATTCCCTCCCCAAAACAATAGACCAGTTTAATACACCAAATTAAGGAAAGAGAGCAAAATGACTCAAACTGAAAATTATTATTTTGACTTGTTAAAGAATTTGGACCAGTTTTTTCGAATATGAAAATATATTTGATTAATCTATGGATTTGGCTTATTATCTTAGTGTACTTGGCAAATCTATGAGTTTGGTTACTCTACATGCATTGGTCAATTGAAGATTTTGGCTTGTTTTATAAAAACGATTTCTTTTTCCCTCTGGCTTACTACATTTCTACATTTCAAGTATCTTGGCTTAAAAAGGAGGAAAAAAGCCAATAAATTTATTTTAATGTTTAGATCCAATACAACTAGATTTCCCTCAATAGTATTATCCTTCAAACAGAAAAAGAGAACAATTTAGCAAAGTACAAATTGTAAAACAGACCTCATAATTATGTAAGACACAGTATAGTGAGTTGGTATAATGGCATTGCTGCTTAAATTCCAAGACAAAATGTGCTGAAAATTATGAGATGTCATCATTAAAATGTCATCCTTCACTGGCATTTCTAAGGAAAGAAAAAAAATTAATCACAACAGGAATATTTGAACAAGAGGAAAAAAAGTCTTACATTCAAGTATTTCTTAATCTATTCACTACTAACCAAGTTGTTAAGTAGCCCACAAAGACCTGAGAGAAATGATTATTAACCACTAATGATTTGAGGAGACCCATATATTCTCCTTTTTTCTATAGTTTTCAGCTCAAAGTTCATTCTCTTGAAGGACATTACTGATGAGATTGAATTAACTGTCTTCAATCCAGCTAACCTTACAAGGAATTTAATCTAGGATAGGGAGGCCATTGTAGTCTGTTCAGGTTTAGGGAATGATAAGTTCTTTGATTAGACTGCCCAATTTAGAATTGTATGTAGAATTTAGAATGGTAATTTAGAAATAAATGGCAGAATCAAAGTTCATTAAAATAGATCCAGCCCCTCATGGTAAAATTCTCTCTTATTATTTGTTAGCCAATTAATGTTGATTGCAATCCTCTGGAATACCTGCTTTTCCAAGGGCATACAAACAGTGAGCCCACCATGATTGTCTTTGGCTTTTGAGGGTGTTATTGACCTTTTACTAAAATGCAAGCATTATTAATAAATGATATGTTTCTCAAACTTTTTAAACACGATAGACCAATATGTCATGACCTATCAATCACTAGTTCAGGTAGAGTTTCCCCATAAGATTCTGAGGATCTTGGAAACAAGAAGAAAGAGCAGTATTTCATATATATTTTCAAATGGCTCTTCATTGAAACAAAATGATTCTTCTACTTTAATGTTACTTAATCTTGTTTACCTCAGTTTCCTCATTTGTAAATGAGGTGGAAAAGTAAATGGCAAATCATTCCAAATATCTTTGCCAAGAAAACCTCAAAAATGGGTCATGAAGAGTTAAACACAACTTAAAATAACTAAACAACAATACTAAATAAATATATAGGGGTTCTTTTCCTCTTTATTTGAAGTATAGATTTGATAGTTGATAGTTTATTGTTAGGTCAAGGGTTATGCCTGGTTTTGTGTTTTTTTGGGGCAAATTGCTTTCCAAAAAAGACTAGTTCATACTGATTAGAAAAAATGCAAATTAAGACAACTATGAGGTACTACTACATACCTCTCAGATTGGCTAAGATGATAGGAAAAGATAGTGCTAGATGTTGGAGGGGACATGGGAAAACTGGGACACAAATACATTGTCGATGGAGTTGTAAACTGATACAACCATTCTGGAAAGCAATTTGGAACTAGGGCCAAAGGGCTATTAAATTGTGCATATCTTTTGATCCAGCGGTGTCTCTATTGGATCTGTATCCCAAAGAGATCATAAAAAAGGGAAAAGGACCCACATGTACAAAAATATTTGTAGCAGCTTTTTTTGTAGTGACAGGAACTGGAAACTAAGTAAATGCCCACCAGTTGGGGAATGGCTGAATAAGTTATGACATATGAATATTTTGGAATATTATTGTTCTATAAGAAATGATCAGCAGGATGATTTCAGAAAGGCCTAGAGATTTAAATGAACTGATGCTAAGTGAAATAAGTAGAACCAAGAGAACATTGTACACAGAAACGATTATGTGATGATCAATTGTGATGGACTTGGTCTTTTCAACAATGAGGTGATTTAGACCAATTCTCATAGACTTGTGATGGAGAGAGTTAACTGCATCCAGGAAGAGGACTGAATGTGGATCACAACACAGTATTTTCACCTTAATTATTGCTGTTTTTGCTTGCTTTTTCATTCTTATTTTTTTTTCCTTTTTGATCTGATTTTTCTTGTGTAAATATATATAGTAGAATTACACATGTTTAACATAAATTGGATTACTTGCTGTCTAGGGGAGAAGGGTGAGAGAAAGGGAGACAAAAATTGCAACACAAGATCTTGCAAAAGTGAATGCTGAAAATATCTTTACATGCTTTTTGAAAATGAAAAGCTATTTTAAAAAAAAAAAATGACATTCAAAATTCCACCAACAGTGTATTATTATATCTATTTTCCAACATCCCTTCCAGCTTTTGCCTGTCATCTTAGACAAGGTGTGAGATGGTACTTCAGTCATTTTAATTTATATGTCTCTACTTATTAGTGATTTAGTAGAGTTTTTTTTTTTAATATGGCTATTGCTGGCTTAGACTGACTATGCTCCTTTGACTACTGGTCAGTTTAGGAAGAACAAAAGAACAATTTACAAGGAAGCAAAGAAAAGATGGACATTCATGAATATAATTTCTTCTACTAATACACACATATATGTATATATGCTTTCTTATATTGGTAATTTGGTGTTATATATTTCGAATCTTCCCTGATTACATGACAATGTTCTCTTTTATTTTATTTTTGTGTTCCTTTTCTGTTTTTCTCTTTTTTTATTCTACTTTTTAAAATAAAATAAGTTTTTTGAAAAAGAAATGCTTATTTAATTAAGATCTATTACTCCACTCCACAATGCTTGTACTCAATTTTTCTGGGTAAGTTATTCTAGGTTATAAATCAATAGTCTTTGCCTTCTCAAATATATTTCATCTTTCTGTACTTTAAAGTAGTGGCTATCAAATCATGTCTGATATTGACTATGGCTCCTTGGTACTTAAATTCTTTCTTTCTGACTGTTTCTACATTTTACTGTATACTTATTCCTAAATACTTCAATTCCTATTGAAAGTTTATTTAAACCACTTAAAAATTTCTTACCCAATGAAGTGCATGAAGAGCTAAGGCAGATGGACTCTTAAAAAAAAAAGAAGATAATGCATTAAAATTACAGCAAATATTTCTGTAAGTTAAATTTACAATACTACAATATGTAATCTGAGTAAATTAAAATGGAAATCAGTTAGGATAAAGAAAATTTTGATGTAAGCAATATTAGAACAAGAAACATACATATGCACAGACATAATATATGTTTAGGAGGGCAGGAAAATTCTTAAAATGTGATTTATTATTAATAAGTAATAGATTTTACAGGGAAATATAAGTGGAAGAGAGTAAAAAGCTGTTAACTATTGAGATGATGATAGTGGGAGAGATGGTATGGTGATGCTGACAATGAAGAATACAGAGAAAGACAATAAAAGACACAATAAAAAAGGTGGGGGGAAAAAAGAACAATAACCTACTAGAAAATGGAAAGACAAACTATTCACAGAAATTGGTTTACTGGGAGGTAGGCCATTTTAGTCTATTTTGGGAGGGTTTATTTGCACAGTTACACAACTGACAAAAAGGAATGATCCAGATGTATTTATTGTTTGCTGATTATAAAAAGCATATAATTTGGTAGAGCAAAACAATCTTTAAAGGCTCTGCTCCAATAAACTGTCATCTATACTTGTTGAGATCATCCTTGATTCTTTGGTTCATCTAACAACTGTTCACTGATTCTCTTATCAGTGTAAACCAAAGTATGAAAACACAGAGAGAGGCTCTCTGTTCTGAAGACAGTGCTACACAGAGTTCAAATGGAAAAATAATTCTTTAAAGATCATAACATCTTCTATATGCTTCTATATACAGATGATAGTCTGTTGACTGTATCAGGCTTTTGAATACTAAAAATATTTCTTAAGTCAAAATAAATGAGCAAAATAAGCTAATTTTAAGAGGCAAAATAAAGTGTATATTGTTCAGATTATGACAAGCAATTAGATGGGCTTCCACTAAATTTGCCTATAATGAATTCATCCTGAATGAGTGTTACAGATAGACATCAAGCTGATGGAATAGGAATAGGAAGGGGGGAATAAGAAGACTGGATCACACTGAGGGAATTGAACAGTACCTTCAAAGATCCTAAATTGTTTCCTGACACAAAAACTTGTTTTAACACAAATATTCTCTCTGTAATAATATAGTATGGTTAAAATTGCAAATCATGTAATACTACAAACTCAAGAAAAAAAATCCAAATTGTTGGTAAACTTATATGCAGTAGAATGTGTTTGTATGTGTGTATGTAAAAATATATGTGTGTATATATATATACATATGTGTGTATATATATATATATATATATATATATATATATATATACACATATACATATACATATGTATATAGGCAGGAGAAATGTAAACAGACTGCAACAAATCATCAAGGATAATTTATGAACAAGAAATGGCAGAAAAGAGATTAGGAAATATAAAATTAGAAAAAAAAGATAAATTGATGATAAAATGACATCCGAAGAAAGTGGATAGACAGCCCAACTATTATACTGGTACTCAGAAAATGTTCTTCATATGGAAGAACATAGACAAAAAAAATTTCACAAGTTGAAAGCAGAGATGTGTTGCAATCTATACCTGTGAAGGGAATAGCCACAATGAGTGTTTCACAGGTATACTCAAATATCAAATTATTCCTCAAAGGCCAAAAGGAGATTTACCAATGCCTGTAATCCTTTAACATGACTTTTAGTGATCACATGATTTTGCATGTAAGATTAAAAAAAAAAGACTTACCCTGGGGAAAGAAAAATAGTAATCCAATAAATAAAGTCCACTGGCTCAGAAGCATTTTTGTTAAGATTAAATTATTTTGTTTTCACATCTGAAATGACATTAAATGAAAATATTATTTGATTTTAAAGAGCCTACTAAATACAAATGTTAAATGAACAGAGCCAAGATAATAGGGACAAAAGGCTGAATTCAATAAATATTTTTTAACATTGATCCTTACAAAATCTTGCATTCCAAATTTTTCTCTCCTTCCCCCCGCCCAGATGGCAACTAATCCAAAATATGTTAAACATACATGTGAAATACTATATATGTACACATATTTATTTATTTATTTTTTAGTAACTTTTTATTGATAGAACCCATGCCAGGGTAATTTTTTATAGCATTATCCCTTGCACTTACTTCTGTTCTGACTTTTCCCCTCCCTCCTTCTACCCCCTCCCCCAGATGGCAAGCAGTTCTATACATGTTAAATAGGTTACAGTATATCCTAGATACAATATATGTGTGCAGAACCGAACAGTTCTCTTGTTGCACAGGGAGAATTGGATTCAGAAGGTATAAATAACCTGGGAAGAAAAACAAAAATGCAAGCAGGTTATATTCATTTCCCAATGTTCTTTCTTTGGGTGTAGCTGCTTCTGTCCATCTTTGATCAATTGAAACTGAAGTAGCTCTCTTTATCGAAGAGATCCATTTCCATCAGAATACATCCTCAAACAGTATCGTTGTTGAGGTATATAATGATCTCCTGGTTCTGCTCATTTCACTCAGCATCAGTTCATATAAGTCTCGCCAATCCTCTCTGTATTCATCCTGCTGGTCATTTCTTACAGAACAATAATATTTCATAACGTTCATATACCACAATTTACCCAGCCATTCTCCAATTGATGGACATCCATTCATTTTCCAGTTTCTAGACACTACAAACAGGGTTGCCACAAACATTTTGGCACATACAGGTCCCTTTCCCTTCTTTAATATCTCTTTGGGGCATAAGTATGTATACATATTTATATAATAATCTTTCTACACTAGAAAAATCAGATCAAAAAAGAAAAAATGAGAAAGAAAACAAAATGCAAACAAACAAAAAAAAAAGAGTGAAAATGCTATGTTGTGGTCTACACTCACTCAGTGAATGCTCTCTCTGGGTGTAGATGGCTCTCTTCATCATAAGATCATTGGAACTGGCCTCAATCATCTCATTGTTGGAAAGACTCATGTTCATCAGAATTGATCATCATATAATCTTGTTGTTGCTATGTACAATGATTTCCTGGTTCTTCTCATTTCACTTAGCATCAGTCTTGAATTAGTTTAACTTTGTACTACCTTATAAAGCCAAGTCCCTTGAATAGACTGTAAGAAACAAAATGATTCTGGCTACAAACTTGTTATGTAATTTCAACTGGGCTCCCACTGAAACAAGGAAAACCTTTTATACCTCCCTAATCGATTTGTTATCCAGCTCATCAGAGCCACTATTCCAAATCTTTTAATCCCACCTTGATCTTCCCAATCTCTCTCCCTTCCCCAACCCAGCAAAAGATCCCACCTCATATTTTATCCCCCCAAATTAAACTAATTTGCCAAGAGTTCCTCTATACCTCTCCTTTCCATTTCATATCATTCGGGTATCTTCTTCTCTAGCTTTGTCTCCCATGAAGGGATAGTCCTATTTGCTAAAGCAAAACCCTCTAGGCACCCTTTATTCCAGGGGTCATCAAACTTTTAAAATAGGGGGCCAGTTCACAGTCCCTCAGACTGTTGGAGGGCCGGACTATAGTAAAAACAAAAAACTTTGTTTTGTGGGCCTTTAAATAAAGAAACTTCATATCCCTGGGTGAGGGGGATAAACATCCGCAGCTGCTGCATCTGGCCCGCGGGCCGTAGTTTGAGGACCCCTGCATTCTATCCCTTCCTTTGTTCTTTTTGCTGTCCCTTTATAATCACCATTTGCTCTTTCTAATCTTCACTCTCTATCTAGTGGCTTCTTCTGTGCTGCTTACGAACACAACTATATCTTCCCATCTTTAAAAAAATTCTTATTTGGAGAGGATTCTGGGGAGATGGTGAAGTAGGGTAGAAAGTTCCAAGAGCTCCAGATTTTTCCCACAAGTAAGGTGAAATTGCACCTCAGAGTGAATGTAAATGGTGACAAATAAGAGCTGGGGCAAAATGCTGGTGGTGGAAAAGATCCAAAAGTCAAAGGTCTAAACACCTTCAATATAGTTCTTCTGAAAGAGTAAGCAGCTAAATCCAGGGGTTAGTTGGATTGAGAGATAGCCTCATCCCTAGTCATGGGAACTTTGCCCTCCGATCAGTGTGGAGACAAGCATCTGAGTAAGGAAAAAACTAGGGAATCTCTGCTGATAAGGAACATTAGACCCAGTGCTGTTCAAAGGAACCAACTCCTACTAGGTGAGGGCAGAAATAGTGAGGCAGAAACACTGCTGACACTTAAAATAGAGCAGAGTTCTTAGTTTCTGGTTCTAAAACACAGAAGAGAACTGAAAGAAATTCTGAGGCACCACTCCCATAGCTCAGGATTAGAGGTGTTCTACCACAAAAGGAGCAGGCAAAGGAGAAAGAACCCAAACATAGAAAATTACATTGGTAATTGGGAAGATTGGGATTTATAATCAGAAGAAGATACTGAAATTAAAAAAAAAAAAGCCTTTCCTATCCCAAAAAGTAAGTGAAATGGTCATCTGTCCAAAGAGAATTCATAGAAGAACTCAAAGAAGACTTTTGAGAAATTGAAAAAAAAATTAAAAACAAAAAGAAATATCGTTCCAAGAAAACAAGATGACACAAAGAAAGTCAATCAATTTGAAAAAGAGATCCAGAATCTTAAGAAAGAAAATGATTCTTTCAAAACTAGAATCGGGCAAGGGGAAGTATAAGAAGTTATGAGATTAAAGAAATAGTGAAAAAATACAAAGAATGAAAAAATAAAAGAGAAGGGGAGACATAAGAAAAACAATAGATCTGGAGAACAAGAAAGTATTAAAGTATTATACTTGAAAGCTATGACTAAAAATAAAAAATCTTGATATAATAATACAAAAAATAATTACAGAAAATTGTTGTGAAGTGTTAGAACAAGAGGGGAAATTAGAAATAGAAAAGAAAAAGCTATCGATTACCATCTGATATGAGGAAAACCTATAGGAACATCATAGTAAATTCCAAAGCCCCTAGATTAAGAAGAAAATATTACAAATAAAAAGAAAAACACATTTCAAATATAATGGAACCACAATTAGAATCATATGAGACTTAGTGGTGGCTACATTAAAAGACTACAGCTTGAAACACTATATATTGAAGAGCAAAAGAACTCGGACTGTGATTGGAAATATCATACCCAGCAAAGTTACACATAATTCTGAATGAAAAAAACCCCTCCCACTGCCTCCCAAATCAACATTCATGAATTGTCAGACTTTCAGGATTTTATTACAAAAAGACCTGGACTTAATAGAAAATATGACATGTTAAGATTCAAGAGAATCTTCAGAGAAAAATCAGGTAAACATCAAAGATTAATTTTAAGGGATTCAACAAGGACAAGTTATTTATGCTTTATATGTGTAAATATAAACCATATTACTAAAATTTTAATTAGCAAGTGGGTAGTTCAAAAGAAAGACTGATGTAGAACTAAATATGATTTGATTCTAAAAAGCAAAATTGTGTAGGAAAAGGTAGAAAAATAATTAGGTTATACAAATGAGGTATGAGAGCAAGAACTAACACAGAGGAACTAGGTGGGGAGGAAGACTGATAGTTTTGGAATCCTATTCACATGGGGGAATGGGTTAAAGAGGGAATAATACATATAACTAGAAGGGTATAAAAGTCTTCTAAATTTATTAAGAAATAAGAAGCAGAGGGAATAGGATAAGGGGGGGCATAGAACGATGTGTAGTTTAATGGGAATGGGATAATGAGGGAGGGAAAGAGTGGAAGAAAAGGCTGGGGGAAAAGAATAAGAGAGGGATGGGGGGTAGATTAAATGATATCAAATCAAGGAAACAAGCAAAAGTAGAGGAGTCAGCAAGAATAGGAATATTCTTATAAGATAATATTAATACAAATTAATCAGAGATAATAAGATAGTACTAATACAAATTATAATGATCAACAGTAGAATTTATTAGAAAAAAGGCAGGGATAGAGTAATCATTGATTTCAGACAAAGCTAAAAAAAATGGATTCAATCAAAAGAGAAAAATAGGGAAACTACACTATGTCAGCCATATTAATCAATATTGTTTGAGATTGTTTAAAACAAACTTTTAGATGGCATAAAGTTGGAATATTGTTGTGATGTAAGAAATAATAAATTGGTGGATTTAAAAAAATATGGAAAGATTTATACCTAACAAGGATAATGCTATCTACCATCAAAGAAAAAGAGGACAAACAAGAGTAGTATAATCTTACATAGATGTAAATTAATGTATATGTGTATATATGTGTATAATTACAGACGGTGTGTGTGTGTGTGTGTGTGTGTGTGTGTGTGTATCTGAGTCTAACTTAGGGGGGTGGGGAAGGAGAAAAAAGAATGACTGTAATATTCATTATATATGCTTTTTTGAAATAGAAGTTTATTATTTTATATTTTGAATCTTCTCATATTCTGCTGTGCATGACAATTTTTTCTTTTTCTATTTTGTATTTAAGTTTTAAATAAATAAATATATTTTTAAAAATTCTCATTTGATCCAACTATCCCTATTCAATGAAAGCATCCTATAGTTCTTAACTAACTTTTTTTTTCATAATTAAAACTTTTATTGCAAAATTCTAATAATTGATTTTTATTTTTCTAAATACATGCAAAGATAGTTTCCAGCATTCACTTTTGCAAAAATGAATATTTCAGATTTTTCCCTCCCTTTTCTTCTCCCCCATTTCCCTAGAGGGCAAGCAACCCAATAGAGTTTAAACATGTGCAATTCTTGTAAAGAATTTCCATTTTCATCATGCTGTGCAAGAAAAACCAGATCAAAAGAAAAAAAAAAACATGAGAAAGAAAAAACAACAACAAAAAAGTGAAAATACTTTACTCTGATCCACATTCAGTCTCCATGGATTTTTCTCTGGAGACAGATGGCTCTTTCTATCACCAATCTATTGGAATCGCCTTGAATCACTTCATTGTATTTTTTTGTTTGTTTGTTTTTAAAAATTAATTAACTTTTTCCAATTAAATTTAAAACAATTTTAAAATTTGTTTTTAAAACTTTTAAGTTCCAGATTCTCTCCCTTATCCTACCCCCCATTAAGAAACTACATATGATGTTATGCAAAACATTTCCAGAAGAGTCAAATGAAAAAACATGAAATAAAGAAAAATAAAATTAAAGGAGGGGAGGGAAGGAGAGAGGGTGGGAGGAAAGAAGAAAGGAAAGGAAGGAAGAAAGACAGGATACTTCAGTCTGATTCAGACAAATCAATTTCTTCTCTGGGTATGGATAGATAAGTCCTTCATAGTAGTCAGAATCATTTCATTGTTAAAAAGAGGCAAGTCCATCACAGTTGATCATCACATAATCTTGTTGTTACTATGTACAATGTTCTCTTGGTTCTACTCACTTCTCTTAGCATCAGTTCAAGTAAGTCTTTCCAAGCTTTTCAGAAATTCAGCCTGCTTGCCATTTCTTATAAAACAATAATATCCCATAACTTATTCAGCAATTCCCCAGCTGATAAACATCTACTCAGTTTCCAGTTACTTGCCACAAAAAGGGCTGCTCCAAACATTTTTGTATATGTGATCCTTTTTCCTTTTTAAATGATCTCTTTGGGAAACAGACCCATTAGAGACACTGCTGAATCAAAGAGTATGTACAGTTCTATAGCCCGTTGGGCATAGTTCAAAATTTCTCTCCAGAATGGTTGGAACAGTTCACAACTTCACCAATAATGTTTCAGTTTTCCCACAACCCCTCTAACACTTATCATTATCTTTTCTGGTCATTTTAGCCAATCTGAGAGGTGTGAAGTGGTACTTCAGAGTTGTCTTGACTAGCTTTTTGAGAAAGCCAATTATATTTAGTGCTTCTACTTCATTTCTTTTTTCTAAATACTCAGAAATGTTTTTAATTTCATCATTTAATTGAAATTGCTCTAATATTACTAATAATTAGAATTAGTAATTCTAATATTATTGCTGATTACCACCAGTAATAAAAACATTGCTAAACACTGAGGATATACCTCTCCTTCCCTCTCCTCTCTCTTTTCCCTTCCCTCAAATACCTATTCCCTCCGATCAAAGAACTCATCTTGTAATGGGAGGAGAACATACAACTAACTATGTAATGCAAGATACATGAATGGAAAGTCCCACTAAAAGGAAAGGTATAAGAGGAAAGGTCTCTTACAGAAGGTGGAATATGAGCTGAATTTTGAAAAGCCATATTAGTCATGAGGCAGAGAATCCAGGAATAAAAGGTAGTCAATAAAGAGGTACAGAGCTGAGAGATGGAGTATCCTATGTGACAAATAATAAGCCGATCATGCACCTGGGTTATTGAGTAGAAGGAGGAATGTGAAATATAAAATTAGAAATGTAGAAAAGGAGTGAGATTGTAAAAGGCTTTACAACTCAAAAAAGAGCACTTACATTTCTGTGGCTAATTGGGAGACAATGGAGTTGACTGAGTTGGAGATGAGATAAGGTATGTGTGATATAGTTAGACCCGTGTTTTGGGAAGATCATTTTGGCAGTTGAGTGAAGGATGAATTGGTATGACTTTGAATTATCAGGGAGACTGCCCAGAAGGCTAGTCCAAAATACCAGGTATGAGGTGAAGAGGGCCTGCACCAAGGTGGCAGCTAAATGACTGGAGAGAAAGAAGTAAAGAGAAGTTGCAAAAGTACTTTGCATATGTAAAGTGAAAGCTAATGATGGAGGCAGGGCGTCAGGAAATAGTTTTGGGAGTAACCATGATTAAAGGGTGTGACACTAAATGGAGATCCAGCAAGAGAGGCTCAGAAAGAGTAGTTGGATATGGAGGAGAAGTGGGAAAGAGCAATGTCATAAAAACTAGAGAAAAAAGATTATTGAGGAGAAGGGTCAAACAGTTTCAAAGGCTACAAGAGAAGTGAAGAAGAATGAGGACAGAAAAAATCTATTAGATTTGGCAATAAAATATCATTTGAAACTTTGGGGAGAGCAATTTCAGCTGAATGATGAGGTCAGAAGCCAAATGAGAGTAAAAAGAAAGACAGTATGCTCATCAATTGGAGACGGCCATCTTAAGGAGTTTAGCCACAAAAGGAAGAACATATCCTATGATAATTAGCACTTATGGATGGATCAAGTGAGGGTTCTTTGAAGACAGGGGAGAAAAGGGATATCTGCAAGCAGTAGGGAAACAGGCAGTGTACAGGGAGAGACTGAAAATAAATAAGAGTGGATATGCTATGAGTTCAGGTAGATTATCATGTCCATTAGCATTTGGTCTCTGAGTAAAACTATTTCAGGGTTTCAGGCAGCTGTGTGTAGCTACAAAATGGAAGGTGTTTGGAGGGGTGGACTGAGGAGGGTTGAGGTAAGGACAGTCCTGAGGAATTGTAGAATGTTGGAAAGAAATGGTTGCTAGGAATCTCCCCTTACTTTCTAGGCAATTTCAAAAGACTATCAGTTTAAAACAGTACTTTCTACCCATAGATCTCTATGGCTACAAAAACAGAAAGAAGGAAGTATGTCCACAACTTATTTTTAATGCTAATTTTAGTCATTACATTTCCCCCCTGAATTGTGTAAATAGTTTTCCTGACTTTGTTTATTTCATTATGCAAAACATGTTTCTCTGAATTCATTATTTCATCTTTTCTCATAATGCAAGCATATAACATTATATTCATGTATCTCTGTGTGGGACAATGTCCTTTATCTAAATTAAAATCAGAGACCTTCAAGCTAAAAAGCAAAAAAAGAACTATGGTCTCATGTGAAAGGGGAACTCCCAACAGACAAGGTATCTCAGTAGAGGAGTGCAAAGCACACAAGCTACAAATACAGGAAATCCCACTCCCTTCTGATCTTTTCTTCCATTAGCTGGGAGAATTCAGGTTGATATTCTAAGATGGAAATCAACCCAGAGACTTAAAATATACCTCAGAAACAAAGAATACTAACCCATGACACATTCTTTACCACATTAGGAACTTAATGGTAATGAAAAGTAATGTAAGTTTATCTAAGATAATCAAATACTTTCAACTTTTAGCTATAGCTCAACTTGCTATTGCAAAGTTTCAAGTCACAATTAGGGCATAAATCGAGGCCACATTCTTATGAGAAATCTTCACTCAGTTTATCCTATTCACCATAATTTCTCTAGCCTCTCTCCAATAAATGGGCATCTATTTTAATTCTAAGTTTTTCTACCTTCTATCTATCAATGACCAGCAGGGAAGAATCTAGGAAAAAGCACAGCTGTGCTTTTTGAGGAGTTCTCCCTTTTATACTCTTAATATATAGGGCCATATCATCCTTCTGAATTTTATGAAATTTGCTTTTCAAAGATATATGATTAACAATGCTCAGCATTTCTCTTCTTGACAATAATATGATAATAATATTAGCCAGCATTAATCAATCAAATATTTATTATGTATCTCCATATTCTAGACACAAAGTCAAGCTCTGAGAGTACCAAAAGAGGCAAAAGACAGTCCTTGCCCTCAGGGAGCTATAATCTAATAGGAAAAACACAATGCAAACAAACATACAGAAAAAGTTATATGCTGGTTAAATAAGAAATAATTAACAGAGGGAAGACACTGAAATTCCAAAAGGTTGGAAAGGCTTCCTATTAGAAAGTGGGATTTTAGTTGAGACTTAAGGGTAAAAAAAGAGCGATCAGAGATCAATATTGGAATAGAGGAGGGAGAATGTTTCAGGTATGGGAGACAACTAGAGAAAATGTCCAATGCTGAATGTGGATTGTAGCATAGTATTTTCACCAATTTTTTGCTTTGTTTCTTTTTCATTTCTCATGGCTTTTTGTATTTGGGTCTAATTTTTCTTATACAACCTGATAAATATGGAAATATATTTAAAAGGATTATGAATGTTTAACCTATATCATATTGTTTACAGTCTTGGAGAGAGGAGAGATAAGAGAGAAAGGAAAAATTGGAACACAAAGTCTTACAAAAATGAATGGTAAAAACTATCTTTATATGTATTTAGAAAAAAAAATACTATTGAGGAAAAAGAGTAAAAAGAAAATATCTAGTGCTGAGAGATGAAGTATTTTATATGAGGAAAAGGAAGAAAGCCAGTGGCAGTGGACTGAAGAGTACATGTTTGGGAGTACAACATAAGAAGAATGGAAAGAGAGAAGAAGGCTAGATAACAGAAGGTTTAAGTGCTAAAAAAAAAAGAATTTTCTATTGTTCCAGGAGGCAACAAGAAGCCACAGGAGATATCCATATCTATAATTTATATACTCTCTCCCTTCTTCTCTCTCTCTCTCTCTCTCTCTCTCTCTCTCTCTCTCTCTCTCTCTCTCAGAGAAAGATGCTCAATCAGCATTTTAGGAAGATCACTTTAGTGGCTGCATAGAGGGTAGACAGAAATGGAGAAAGACTTGAGGCAGGCAGGCCCACCTACAGGAGACTTCAGGAATCCTGGCATGAGGTGATAAGAGAAGGGAGCATATATGAGAGAAATCTCACATTCAACTGCAGAAATATTAAATGCATTCCTTCTTAAATCTTGATGCAATAAAATTATATATTATAAAGGGCAATGGAAAAATAGATTAAAAACTAATTGGAAACTAAATAATCTAACGATGAGTAAATCAAGCAACAAATCATAGAAATAATCAATAATTTCATCAAAGAGAATGACAATCATGAGACAACATACACAAGGACCAACTTATGGGATGCAGTCAAAGCAATATGGAGGGGAAATTTTATATCTCTAAATGTTTACATGAATAAAATAGAGAAAAAGCAGATCAATGAATTGAGCATGCAGTCAAAAAGAACACATTTAAAATTCCCATTTTAAACACTAAATCAGAAATTTTGAAAATCAAAGAAATTTTGAAAATAAAACTAATAGCTGATTGTAAGGAAAAACAATGAAACAGACAAACTTTTGCTTAATTTGATTTTAAAAAGTAAGAAAACCAAATTACCAGTATTAAAAAGGAAAAGGGTGAATTCCCCAACAATGTAGAAATTAAAGAAATAATTAGGAATTATTTTGCCCAACCGTCTGCCAATAAATCTGACAACTTAAGTGAAATGGGTGAATGTTTACCAAAAAAACCAAAACACCTCCCCCAAAAAACTGTCCGGATTAACAGGTGGGAAACAAAATACTTAAATAACCCTATTTTAGAAAAAGAAATCAAACAAGTTATCAATGAACTCCCTTAAAAAATGGATTTACAAGTGAATTTTATCAAAAAAATGTAAAGAACAATTGATTCTAATAATATATAAATATTTGGAAAAATAGGCCAAAGAAGTCCTATTAAGTCCCTTTTATAATACACAGATGGTGCTGCTATCTAAATTAGGAAGAACCAAAAGAGAGAAAAAATTATAGATCAATCTTCCTAATGAATATTGATGCAAAAGTTATAAATAATTAGTAAAGAGATTATAGCAATTTATTACCAAGAATGCAGGGCTGGTTCTATCAGGAAAAGTATCAACATAATGGACTATATCAATAACAAAACTAACAGCACATCATATGATTATCTGAATAGCTGCAGAAAAAAATCTTCGACAAAATACAAATACAGATACAGCACCATTCCTATTAAAACACCAGAAAGCATAAGAATAAATGGAGTTTTCCTTGAAATGACAAGCATTACGTGTAATGGCCATAAACTAGAAGCCTTCCCAATAAGATCAGGGTTGATACAAGGCTGTCCAATATCACCATTATTATTGTACTTGAAATGTTAGCTTTAGCAATAAGAGAAAAAAAAATAGAAGGAATCAGAATAAATAGTGAGGAAATAAAACTATCCCTCTATGTAGATGATATGATGGTATACTTAAAGAGTCTTAAAGAATCAACTTTAAAAATTACTTGAAATAATCAATAACTTTAGAAAAGTCACAGGACATAAAATACATAAATCATCAACATTTCTATACATTACCAACAAAGCCTGGCAGCAAGAAATAGAGAAATTCAAATAACAGTAAACAAAATAAAATAGTTGGGAGGCTACTTGCCAAGACAAACCCAGGAACTATATGAGCACAACTACAAAACACTTTTCACAAAAAAAGTTAGATTTAAACAATTGCAAACATATTAATTGTTCATGAATAGACTGGGCTAATATAATAACAATGGTAATTCTACCTAAATTAATTTGCTTATTCAGTGCCACACCAATCAAAGTATCCAAAAATATTTTATAGGGCTAGAAAAAAAAATAACAAATTTCATCTGGAAGAACAAAAGGTCAATAATATCAAGAGAATTAATGAAAAAAAAGTCAAAAGAATGTGACCTGATGGTACCAAATCCAAAACTATTTGGTACTGGCTAAAAATTAAAGTGGTAGATCAGTGGGTAGCTAGTGGGATGATGAGGTACACAAAAAATGAAGGTGAAAAACGTATGCTTTGATTTGCATTCAGATTTCATGATTTTCATTATGTGGCTAGCATTTTCCATCATGAGTCTATTGGAATTGTCTTGGATCATTATATTGCTGAGAAGAGCTATTTACAATTGATCATTGTACAATGTTGCTCTTACTGTGCATAGTATTTTCCTTAACTTCATTGAGCATCAGTTCATGTAAATTTTTGCAGTTTTTTTTTTTTTAAATCCACCTGCTCATCATTTTTTATAGCACATCCTCCATCAAATTCATGTAACACAACCTGTTCAGCTACTAATCAGCTCTGAGGTGGTACCTAAAAGTTGTTTAATTTGCATTTCTCTAATCAATAGTGATTTTGAGCATTTTTTCATGACTACAGATAGTTTTGATTTCTTCATTAGAAAAATGCCTGTTTATGTCCTTTTTGATATTTATCAATTGGAGAATTACTTGCATTCTTGTAAATCTGACTGAGTTCTCTTCATATTTTAGAAATGAAGCCTTTATCAGAAACAGTTGTAAAAACTATTTCTCATGCTTCTGCTTTCCTTCTAATCTTGGTTGCTTGATTTTGTTTGTACAATCCCTTTTTAATTTAATGTAATCAAATTACTCATTTGAGTTTCATAATATTCTCTATTTCTATCATAAATTCTTTCCTCTTCCTTAGACTATCCCCTGCTCTCCTAATTAGTTTATAAGGTATCATCCTTTATGTCTAAATCATGTGTCCATTTTGAGTTTATCTTAGTATGCAGTGTGAAGATGTAGGTTCACGCCTAGTTTCTGTCATACTATTTTCCAGTTTTCTCCGCAGTTTTTGTCAAATAATGAGTTCTTATGACAGAAGCTGGAGTCTTTGGATAATCACTATGTTTTATGTGCCTAATCTACAGAAGTTTAATTGCTTATTGATTTCTTGCGAAAGAGTAGTAGAAAGGAGAAGAGTCAGTACTGGGTCATAGACATTTTAGGTTAGAATCACTTCCGGCTTCATTTTTAAAATGAGCTTTTAGATCCTCTCCTTTCGTCCACCCGAAAAACAAACAAACAAACAAAAAAAAACAACCCAACTATGACTTTACCTTTGCAGCGCAGAGTCTCCGCTTCTCAGGTTCTGTCATTGTCTCCGCCTGCTTTCGGTCCTCCTCCGGGGATGTAAGGGATTGGGAGAAGAGAGATAGGGACGCGTTGGTGGGACTGTGGTTGTAATCTAGGGGAGAGAAGGAGGCCGTGGGGTCGGCAGTGGGGAAGAATCACGGATCTCAATCTTAGAAGGCGATTACAGAAGCTTTCGAAATGAGTTTCTCAGGCTTCCTCACATCGCAAGCTGGGAAAATCCTACTGAGGCCGAGAGCCAGGGAGAGACTGTGAAAGAGAGCCCAGGATGGGGGAGGGTTGAGAAGGTGGAGTCGGGCGGCTGAGAGAGGGCGGGAAATAGGCGGGGAGAATGAGAAGAAAAGTTAGCTTCGGAGCAATCCTTTAAAGAAGGTGCATTGAGCCCCCACGTGGTGAAAGAGAGATTCTGAAATGTGTACAATGCACCGCAGACCATTTTATGAATCCGTCTCTTCCTGGGGTTGAGAGGGAAAAACTCTCCTTGCCGGTTGATTAAGCGTGCTGAGTGATTGGGAAGGGAAGAATGAGGTACTGAAGTATTTTTAGAACTCTATGAGTGGGACTTCAGTGGTCAGTTGGTCAGTCATTAAACACTTATGTGCCAAATACTGTAAGAAAGGCAAAAGACGGACTAATCTTAAGCAGCCCAGGGTCTAATGGGGAGGTGATGTGCAAACAATATATACAAGATGAATTGGAGATGACTGAGGAAATACATTGAGATTTCTCGTAGAAAATGGGATTTTATCCGGCACTTAAAAGAATCTAGAAGATTGAATTTTTGAAAGAAAAGGATTCCAAGCGAGGAGACGGCAAGTTTCAACGTCGGGAGGGAGAACTTGGAGAGCCTTATGCGGGTGTAGCAGAAGGTCAATGTCACTATTCCACAGTCTATGGATGAAGTACACGTGTAAGAAGATTGGGAAAGTATGTACATGTTATGTACATGTACAGGTTATGAAAAACTTTAAACCACAAACTGGATTTTATATTTGATCCTGCAGGTAATAGGAAGCTACTGGAATTTATTGAGTAGGTGGGGAGGAAATTTTTTGGGGGGACTTGAAAGAATCTGGGAAAGTCCAGAAAGAGAGTATTCTATGCAAGAGGGAAAGTCAGTGAAAATGCCCGGGAGGTGGGAGTTTGATTGTCTTGTCCAAGAAATAGCAAGGAAGTCATTGTTATTGGATTGTTGGTCTATGAGCTTTAAGAAGACTAAAGGAAAGGAAAAATGTAAGGCTATGTTATATAGATTTTCTCCTGAGTGATTTCAAACATCTTCAGGCCAACTTCTAATCCTGAAGCCAGCCAGTGGAAACTTCTCTTTGGCATATACTCATTTGGGTGGAAAAAAAAATGCTCTCCAAAGCCTTTGTGAAACCTGTTTTCACTGTTCACAATCTAGGAGAAACAAACAGATCTGTCAGGTCTGCCAAATTTGTGCCCAAGTAAATTCTGAAAGGGCTGTTAACCCCCTTCCCCGCAACTGCAGCCTATCTGGAGTAGGGGTACAAATTTATGGGAGCACAGATTTTACATGCCCCCTCTTAGGGGCTTCAAACTGCTTTTGTTTTTTGTTGACACCTTTACTAATTCCCTTGTAATACTGAAAAAGGCTCAGAGGTTTTTGCTAAAGGAGATCAAATCCATTTAAGATTAATTGTTATCTTTATTATCTCCACCTCGCATGCCATCCTCTCTACCCAATACTTAATGCCTTTTAAACATTATGGTGCTTGCATCCTAGGCCACCTGAGCACTCCTTTTCCTGTGTATAATGTCATTGTTCTACCCATTATCTCTACTACTTTGAGGAGACAAAAGCAGGGATACTAGGGAAATGTTCTTTGGTATTTATCCTAAGAAAAGCTGTTTGGTGTGAGACATTCATGATAGTCTTGAGTACCCTTCTCCCCACCTCCTCTTTTTATTATCTTTTTTGCTCATATTTGACCCCTGAATTTTTAACCTACTGTAATATTTGTTTTCTCCAGACTCCAAGGTATAAACTTCCAACTACTTGTTCAACCTGAATACCATCAGCTGATTCTGACACTCAGCACTCTACTGAATGCTGCTGTTGCCATCTTCAAGTTGAATGCCACTCCTACTCAGTCTGGACCTCATTAGACAAGGGACAGTTCTATCGAAGCAGCTCCAGTAGATGAGATTTCCGTCCCTTTATCCCAAATAAATTTGTGATTCAAACTGCTTGATGGGGAAAAAATGATATGGTATATAGCTTCTAGGGAAAACAGCAGTAAGGAGGTCCCCCCTGATTTTGAGTACTTTTGTTCTAACAATCTTTCAATGATTCTGAAGTCTTTTGGCTTTAGAATCAGTGATCCTGAGGTCCCCCCAACCTTAGAGTGCTATTGTTCTAACAATCTGTCTGTCAATGATTGTGAAAGATTTTATAGATTTTAGGGAAGATATATTAGTGATCCCGAGACTCTCTTACCTTAGAGTACTATTATTCTGACAATCTGTCAATGATTCTAAAATCTTCTGGTCTTAGGATAGTGCTACATCTGCTGGTCAATGATAACAAAATTCCTGAGACCATGCCTCAGTTCTATCTCGAAGCCATAAAATTAGCACATCAATGACATGAAGAACTGGATAAATTTGTCTCCTTGCTCTTCGTTCCTTGCTACATTCTTTTGGAACTAAGCCCACTTCAATTGGCATTAGAGTTACAAAAAACTTTGCCCCTTGACTTAGACATGGGTTCAAACCTGCAAATTCTTTTGAGAGACTTCTAGACAGTAGTCTGTGACCCCAACCTTTTGGGGTCCCTTCCCAAACTCAACACAAGTACAAAAATCCAGCTCCAAGGCTATGGATTGAGCAATGGATAAATAAGCTGTGGCATATGACTATAATATAGGTTCTCTGTTTAGCCAAAAATGAGAAAATAGATAATTGCTTAAAATACACACATACACATACACACACACATTTAATATTGAAAATAGTTGAAGAGCCAAGCAAATTGGAAACTACAGATTGACAGCAAGATGATCAAAGATAACAGTCATAACAGTCATCAATACTGGAGATATTGTAAAAATATAGACAGTTAGTACATAGCTAAAAGATATGAATAGGTAGTTTTCAGATGAAGGGAAAAAAAAGCTGAGAATTGATCTCATGATCCTAGAAGACAACTTGGAATAATTTTTAATTTATGATTTATTTTTAACATTTTTTTCTTTTTAAATTTTGAGAATCAAATCCTCTCCCCCCTTCTTATTCCTCCCTCACTCACTGAGAAAGCAAGCAAAATGATGCCAATTAGTTATACATGTGAAATTATACAAAACATTTTCCCAATTAGTTATGTCAAAAAAAGGAAAAATAAAGCAAGAAAATTATACTTCAAATTACATTCAGAGTTTATCAGTTCTCTCTCTGGAGTTGGATAGTATGTTTTCATCAACAATCCTTTGAAATTGTCTTAGATCATTGTATTGATCCAAGTAGCAAGACTTTCAATGTTGATCATTGGGCCACAGCAACATTGCTGCTGCTGAGGTTTAGAGTGGGCTAGATTCCTGGTGGTCGAGAAGATAGTGGCTATAAGAGAGTTATTAAGAATCCCCTTTAAATCGGCTGCAGGTTTTAGGAGTGAAAGAATTCACTCATTCCCGATTATTAGTTGCAAAATGAAAGTTTATTGTTACAAGGCAACCTTCACAAATGTTCCTTGTGGATTGGGAATGAAATAAATTGGAGGCAAAGGGAAGAGGAGAGAGGTTAGAGAATACAACTGCCTCTCAGTCTCCTTGTATCATTATCATCATCCTCCTCCTCCTCTCACATGAAGAGATCCATTCTATAGGTCTTAGTTAGACTTTCAGCAGTCACTGGCAAGTGGCTGTATCACAACATGGTACTACTCTTAGAACTTTTAAAGTTACCAACTCAACCTCAGTTGGTGTTGATAAAAGTGAATTCCTTTTTCACAGTGATTACTCTTTTTAATGAAAGCTACCAGACCCAGGCTGAAAAGTAAGGCCAGGGGCCTAAGAGGTGCTATCACTATTTGCTGTTCTTGAACTTGCTGGCTTATCAGGGGCAATTACTCAAGAAGTTGAATCCTACCTGGGTTTCAGTTTCTTCAACTTTTACATCTGCAGTTGCCTATAGAATATTTTAAACTGGATGCCTAGGAGACATTTAAACTTAACATATTCAAAATTGAAGTTTTTATCTTTTTTCCCCAAGTCCCACCTTCTTTTCAGTTAACCTATTACTGTTGAAAGCATCCCCTCCTCGCCAATAACCAGGCTTGGAAGCAAGGCATCAACCTCCAAACCTCACTCTCTCATTCCCAACTTCTAATATCCAATCTTTTGTTTTGCTTTTCCTTGTAAACCTAGAGCTCAGCACAGTGCTTGGTACATAGTAGATACTTAAGTATATGTTGACTAAGAACACATATACATTAGCTCATTTAAATCTCACAATAAACCAATGATGTTGGCACAAGAACCTAAACCTAAGAAAATCTAACTCCCCCAAAAGCCCTGACTTTCCTGATTGATAAAAGGCATGAGTTAGGGCTTAAACCCTATTAAGTTCATCTTTAGGTGAACTGATGCTTCTCTTTTTCTATGTTCTATATTATACCAGGCTTGTTACAAACAGTTAAATCTATTTAACTCATTTCAGTTCAACCTACCCAATAGCAGAGATTAGTAGACAGATACCACTAAGCCTGAAATTATAATTTCATTATAATTTTTTCTCTGCTGATACTGGCAGGGCTATTAAATAAGATAATGTGGGCAAAGTTAAAAGAGAACTAGATTTGGAATTGGATGACTTAGGTTTAAATTGGTATACGTCCAAATTAGATTCTTTCTTCTACTACAAAGCTCCTTAAACTGTGGGGTTGCAACCCCATATAGGATCATATAATTGAATGTGGGGTTGTGAAATTATAATTTATTATCAGTAAAGGTTTGATTTATAAATCTATTCTATATAACTATATATCCAGAGCTATGTAAAAATTTCTCAGAGAAGGGGGTAGGGACTGCAAGAAGAAAAAGTTTAAGAAGCTCTGCATTTATTTTATCACAGTGCTTCATTGAATTTTTTTTTTTTTTTGAAAGACTAGGTCTCTCTATTTTACTTGGGCTAGAAGTGCAGGGGTTACTCACTGGGGCCAGTTCCACTGATGTGAATTCTGACTCCAGCTTATTTTTCCATCTTGGAAATTTAAGTTCCCCAAGACTGTCTCGTTTAGCATATTTAAAGACAATAACCTTTGAGAATTGCTGGAGCAAGCCCATCCTGCTCCTTTATCAATTAGAATTCTCAGACTATCTTTAAGATAGTCTCAATATCTCAGTTCCTGCCTTTATTTTCCCTCATCCCCTGAGACTTTCAAAGTTATGGTGTCAAACTCCCGAGGTTATATTTCCCCTATAAAATACCTGCTAATACTATAGATCTTTGCTAACTCCTTTTTTACAACTAGCCTAATGTGGGGTACTTTCCCCATGTCAAAGCATCTTCCCAATCTTAATCTTAATCACTTCTTCTTCCTCATTAATTATAAGTTCTATTAGGGAACTTTGTCTTTCGCTTTGTTAATTGCTCATGAAGTAAAATAGCAAACTTTTGTAAACTGTAATGGATGCCTGACTTGATTTCTTCAAGTTGATTGTACAGTATCTTTAACAATCAATTGCTCTCCTAAATCTATTTTATATTACCATTTCTGATGCCTATTTTATCTTTTCACCACTACTAATCACCATCATCAATTAAGGACCTGGGTTCTGTCTTTAGGCATCTCCTTTTTTACTTTCTGCCTATATTGATACCAGGCTTGGTGAAGACAGTTAAATCTATTTAGCCTATTTCAGCTCAGTCTCCCCAGTGGTAGAGATTAGACAGGCAACTCTGCCCTTCATTATAATTTTTTTCTCTGCTGATATTGTCAGGCCTGCTAAATTAGATAATGTGGCAAAGTGAGAAGAGAACTAGATTTGGAATTAGATGACCTAGGTTTAAATTCTGGCTTTTACATTTACAACCAATTGTAGTCTTGGGTGAATTACTCAACTTTTCTGGACCTTTAGTTCTTCACCTATAGAATAAAGGAATTGAATGAGATAACCTTTAAATTCTCTACAAGTCCAAATCTATGATCCTTTTGTAATTCCTTTCCAAAAGTCTATGAAAGACATGTTGATGTAGGTATGGGGCTTGGTTAAGGATTGATCTTCTACCTTCTCTCAGGTACTTTTTTTCAGGTAAAAACATACCGTAATTGAATCAAAAGGTGTAAACTAGGTATGAACTAGGCCTGGACACCCTTTAGGCACAACATAGTCTCTGGATTGATAAAAGGATTTAGCCATATCCTGTAAGTGTACTGAGCTGCTTTGGAATTGGAGATTTGATGATCTAGCTGCAGAAAAGGGATGAGGACCTCAAGGACTACACTAGAAAGAACTGGCTACACATGGAGAAAGAAAAAAATGGAACTGAGCTGTGGCAGAAAAACTGAGGAATGAACCTTACTGGTTCTTGGCATCTTGACAGGAGTGGAAAACCACATATTCCTTCTCAAGAATTGAAGGAAGTTCCAGAACAAAGTGCCTTCCCCTTCCACTCAACCATTTTCACTGCTAATTTTAAAAGACATCATAACACATTCTATTTCCTTTTTTTTTTTTTTTAACCCAGATGTTCCTGATACTCTGAATTGTGTCCCAAACATAAAAGGGCCAGAGAATGACTAGAGATAAATATGCTTAAATGAAGGCAGACAATAAAATCTCTACCTAAATGCTAGGTTTTTTCTATATTGTAACAAAGGGTTCAAAGGCAGCAGAGCATGTAAAGAAAATTGGTTATGGTATAAAATTTAAAAAGCGCAAATAAAACTTCTTTTTAAAAATTAAGATAACCAAGTGTCGGGGGCCAAGACCTAGTCGCAGGGAACCTTAACAGAGACTGCCTCTTCCAGCTTCCCCGAGACAGACGGGGCTTCGGTTGTCCCCGGCCCTCCTCGTGGAGACGGGAGGAGGGAATCACCAGACAGAGAGCCGAGGTGGATAGAACGCAATGATGTTACAAGTCAGGGGTATCTCCTGCAAACTGTCCCGTGTCAGTTCCTTTTATAGTTCTTTTCCCTCCATCTGCCGTTCACCAATCAGGGTAGAGACTACTCCCCAATCCCTCCCCAAAGGAAGAGCCCATCCTTTCTGTGCCTCTCCCGCCACGGGTCAGGTTCCACCACTTCAGCCCGTGGTAATCAAGGAATCCTGGGTTAGGGTGGGTCCTGACACAAAGGAGTCCTCAACTCACTCCAGGAGGTTCAGGTCCAGAGCCTCCCACAACCAAGTTTTCCATGAAATAATGTTTCTTGTTGAGTTTGAATTTGATAAAATCATCATTACACAGCATAGGATGTATACTATACTAGATAGAGTGATGGAGTTGAAGTATGAAAAACCTGGGTTTCAATTTGTTGAGGTATCAGATGTATGTTCCAATGTCATCTTCAAAAGCATTCAGACTCAGATAGTTTCCAAATCAAGTAAAGTAATTTATGTGGGGGTAATGGACCCAGAGGAATTTCTTCCTTAAGGGAGGTAGACATCCGAACAGACTGGGATGTTTATATAAAGAAAGGAGGATAAGAAAAACTGGAAAATTGGGCAAAACAGGAAAATTGGACAATCTTAAATAAGATTTTGCATATGTAAGTCCCTTTTGTGTCTTTAATCAGATATTTGTTTCATGGGTTGCCATGGCCAGATAATTTTATTACCTCATACCAATCCTCTAACCTTTACTCTCTATAATAAATATAGACAAATAAAAACAACATAACAGATAAAGGAAATAGATTTATAGCTTGAGTCAAGAGTTAACAACAATGATAAGTTTTTCACTTTTTGCATTCTTAGGGTCTCTTTTGTTGTTATTCCTGTCAAAAATGCAGAAACAAAACTTCTAGAACCTGCCAAAATTTGGAAAGACAGAGAAAACTCTTTCTTGTAATTTCCCTGACTGACAAAACCTGAGAAAGACTTTAAGCTTCTGATACTCAGATCCTTTTCTTGAGTCATCAAAACAAATCCTATTATCAATTAGTCAGGTATCTGGGGGGTAGGAAGGAGAGTAACCACATTCAGTATTTCAGTCATATGATACATAGAATTGCTTAAGTCTAGATATTACAGGGCCTCATTACAGACAGAAATATGCCCACCGCATGATTGTCTGTTATGATTCAAGCTGCTTCTGTGACTATGATCTTTTCTGAAGTTGAAATTTAGCACAGCTTCAGGGGGAAGTAACACTCTTATGGTCTCTGAGTGCTATGCATACTTTATATAGTCTAGTGCTGTAGTAGAGTAACAGTTACTACTTTGTTATAGATGTAACAGGTCAAATCAAATGCATCAAAATTTTTAGATGCTGACAATTATTAACTGTTATTTCTGTAAATGAGAGATATTTTTCTTTGTGTACAACATGTTTCTATATTATTAAAAGAAAAATCTGATATTCTTTTAACAAGTGAAACTAGAAGACAAAGAGGAAATTTTTTTTTATTATAACTTTATTGACAGAACATATGCATGGGTGATTTTTTACAACATTATCCCTTGCACTCACTTCTGTTCCGACTTTTCCCTTCCCTCCCTCCACCTCCTTCCCTAGATGGCAGGCAGTCTTATATATGTTAAATATGTTATGGTATATCCTAGATACAATATATGTGTGCAGAATTGTACAGTTCTCTTGTTTCATAAGAAGAATTGGATTCAGAAGGTAAAAATAACCTGGGAAGAAAAACAAAAATGCAAGTAGTCCACATTCATTTCCCAGTGTTTCTTCTCTGGGTGTAGCTGATTCTGTCCATCATTGATGGATTGGAACTGAATTAGATCTTCTTGACAAAGAGGAAATTTTAACTAAGCAAAAAGATAAATTCCCAGGCTCATCTTGGAGAGGCAACTAAAGGAATTATGTTCTTCTGTCCAAGAATGAAAAGAAGCATCATTTCACAACGACTCTTGGTCATTTTATCTCATAGTACCCATGATAATCATAAACAAAACAAAACAACAACCAAAACACCTGCAATGAAGATAATTTCAAGGTATATATCTATATCTATATCTATATATCTTTTGCAGACAAGAATACATTACCTTCAGAGACACAGGCAGGATTGTTATGAGTCATGAGAAGATAAATCATGGTGGGGAACTAAAAGCAGAGAGTTTTATGGAGCAAAGACAATGGATGAATGTTATATATTACCTGGAAAAGATGGTATACCATTTTTAGAAATTATCCTGAAGGATGTAAATTACAGTGTATTTAACAATTTTCAAACCACTCAGTCTCAAAAATCAAACTTTTAAATACATATTCTCCCAGTGATACCACATTGTTACAAATTTTGGAATGCCAAAGTTTCTGAAGAATCAAAGTTACAGGTGATTGCAAAATTAGTTATAACTTGAAACTATGTAATGAAAACAGAAACATCACCACTTTAAAATAAGGATGATTTTCTTGGCATCCTGGATATCTAATTGATAGCATCAAAGAAACCAAAATAAAATGCAGGAATAATAATACATCAATACTTGACAGGGTACCGCAGTGATGAGATGCATAACTATATGCAGTTATAACACAGATCATAACACAAGCACCTTTCTCTCTTTTCTTTTCAATACACGAAAATTTCAAAAGTTCATGAATAGCCATAGGACAACAATCAAGAAAAACTAACAAAGTATGGCTAATTAATAGGGCAAAGCTAGCTAATTGTAACAAAAATGCCATTAGTGGTCCTATAAAAATAGAGCCTTTAACTATAATCATTACTGCTATTGCATGAATATAGCACAAAATAGTCAAACATAAAACAGTAAAATAAGAAATAATCATACTTAAGCATGTAGTAATTACATGTATAACTAAATTTATGTAGTTACATGCAAGGCATATGTCTTATGGAAAATCTCTAATATCATTGCCTAGATATGCATGTAATAAAAGCATAATACGGTTTTGTTTTACCATCTAATATCATTCTTTTTTTGTTTTATTAGATTGTTTTATCTATTCACATTTAAACTTATTAGTTTGTTTTATATTTTCCTCTAAAATTGTTTCCCCCAAGTTATAATTTTTTTTCATTTTTTTTTGCTATAATTGTGTGCCTTCAGCTACTTTCATCTTTTTTTTTTTTTTTTTTTTTTTTTTAAGGTGGCCTGGTTCTCCTTGTTTTCTTTTGCTCACTTTTGCTTACTCCTGGTTCCCTCTTCTCATTTGTTACCCTTTTCCCTTTGGGATTTTGTTTTTTAGTTCCTTTCTCTCCCTTGCTTTTAACTATTTTTTTTTCCTTCCTCCCCCTTTTCCTCTGTTAGTCAAGTAAATTCCTTCTCTGTTTTCTCCCTTCAGCTAGTACTTACTATTCATTAATTTTTTAAATGTCTTTTTTTTTTTTTTTGGCAGACCTTTCCAGAAAGGATTTCTTTCACTTTTTTCATTATCCCTTTTCTCTTTCTGTTTACTTTGGACTCTCATTCTTTGATTGATGACCTTTAAGATTATCTGGGCTCTCTTTTCTTGGTATTCTTTTTATAATCAAAGCACGCAATTCATTTTAGGCTTATTTTCTTATTGTTCAATGGTATTCTATTATAATCATATATCCAAACATGTTCAGCCATTACCCAATAGATAGATATCTCCTCCATGTCCAATTCTTTGCCACCACAAAAAGAGCTACTATAAACATTTTTGTATATATAAATCTTTTTTTCTTTTCTTTTCTTTTCTTTTCTTTTCTTTTCTTTTCTTTTCTTTTCTTTTTTCTTTTCTTTTCTTTTCTTTTCTTTTCTTTTCTTTCTTCCTCCCTTTCTTCTTTCCTCCCTCTTTTCTTCCTTTCTTCTTTCCTTCCTTCCTTCCTCCCTCCTTCCATCCTTCTCTTTCTCTCTCTCTTTTTCTTTCTTCTGGGAGGTTTCATTTTTGGATCTTCTTCAGAAGATAATTAGCAGAGTCTTTCAATTTCCATTTTACCCTCTGGTTCTAGAATCTCAGGGCAGTGTTTCTTGACAATTTCTTGAAAGAGGAAAGGCTTTTTTTTGATTATGGCTTTAGGTAATCTAATAATTCTTAAATTATTTCTCCTCAAACTATTTTTAGGTCTTTTTTTTTCAATAAGCTATTTTATATTTTATTCTATTTTTAAAATTCTTTTGATTTTGTTTGATTGTATCTTGATTCATTAGCTTCCACTTGCCCAATTCTAATTTTTAAGGAATTATTATGCTGTCCCTTTGGAAGAGTGGCAACTGAGCTCAGCTGAGAGAGAGAGAGAGAGAGAGAGAGAGAGAGAGAGAGAGAGAGAGAGAGAGAGAGAGAGACCCAAATCTCACCAAAAGGGAAATTCCCTGAAGTCTCTAGTGAAGCAAACTGGGGATCCGAACATGAAAGTAGCTGCCAGCCTTTCTTCTTAGCATCTTTTTCTCTTTTCAGTGTCTTGAAGAGAGGTTGGTATCACTTATTTTCTCTTAAAGCTGGAAACCAGAAGAAAAGTCAAGGTATCTCTTTTTTTCTCACTGTTACCAATTCTATCCATTCTTTTAGCCTAATTCTCAATTAATGTTAGGTCTGGGCTCTGCTATACTTTTGGAGGGAAATTCTGGACTGTTTTGTCTGTGTCTGCTTTCTTGGCTTATTAAGTGTTGTGTTATTCTAGTATCTAAAAGACAGGCTGGGAACCTGAAAACTTTCCTAAGGTCTAATTGCTATCCTCCTGTCTGAACTCTGCAAATTTATGCATCTGAGCAAAAGTAGATGGAAATTTACATAACTTTGTTGTAAATTTGGAGAAAATAGAAAGCTGTACATGGCAGATTTGCAGTTGCATGTGCAAATTCTGTACTGGGTTATGTAAATACTTATTTTATTCCATGATTTGAAAATAAAATAAATTTTTAAAAAAGTAGATGTTTCTAGATTTATTTCCTACGAGCTAGCTAGAAAGCTCTGTTGATTCAGAAAGGCAGAATTGCAGGCTCTTTTTTGGTCTAGTATTCTTGTATTGTTTATTTTTTTGCACTAGCTACATGCTGGAACTGGGATCCTGTTGTGCTTCTGGATTCTGAACCACACCTAGGCTGCTGCAGGGCCTCTCTCCCTGGGAATGCTATATCCCAGTGCAAGTCCTTTTCCAATAAACCTTGGATTTATGACCCAGATCTTGGTAAAGAGTGATAAACTGTCTCCCTTACGCTGCATTGCATTGCAGGACAGTAGCTCTGAGGATTCCCTTGTCTGGATCTGAGACCTCCTCTTGCCAGGTACATGGTTTCTTCCTGGGCCAAGGTGTGCTCCACATATGGTATGTTCCTAGTCGACCCCATCCCCAGTGTCTGTAGATCTTTTTGTGTGTGTCCTTAAGCTGACTTGGTTTGATCAAAGAACTTATGTGACTTTTTCTGGATTTCCTTAGCAGTATTTGGTCTGGTGCATTTATTAGGTCTGTTTAGAGAAGTTAGGTGAGAGCATGGTTTTTATTCTTTCCTGCTGCTTCTCCATCTTAGTTCTTCCTCCCATTCTTATTACTTTCAAGGGTATCTCCTTGGTATTATCGATACCTCATTTTATTTTATCCCCCATATCCAAATTGTTACCTAGTTCTATCATTTATACCTTAAAATATCTCTTATGAATGTTTCTTTTTTCCTTTAAAAGAGGCAGTTAATTAGCTCAGTGTATATATGATGGGCCTTAAGACAGGAAGATCTGAGTACAACTCCATCCTCAGACACTTACTAACTGTGTGACCCTGGGGCAAGTCACTTAGTCCTGTTTGCCTCAGTTTCCTCATTTGTTAAATGAACTGGAGAAGGAAATGGCAAATCTCTCTAGTATCTTTGCCAAGGAAAACCCAGGTAGGGTCACGGAGATGCAGAAAATACCAGGATGGCTCTGTTTCTTTAAGTTAAAAAGGATACAAAGACAGGTTCAGGTAAAAACAAACCATTTTCAACTCAATAGAGGGTACAGCAGTTGGTCACCACTACAATAACTTATCTTGATTCCCTGAGATGGGTCTTCCTCAGAGGAGAGTTCCTCAGAGTCCCCCTCTCCCCCCATTGCCCCAAAAGTTCAAGGGGAAGACGATTTGCATCAGGTGCACAGCTTTTTTTGTATCTTCAATGCCTAGCACTGTGCTTGGACTTTACTAAATACTAATTAGCTGAGACTGTATTTACTAATAACAAAAGAGGTAGAAGGAAGAGTCCAGATATTTAGAAAAGTTCCTGGATGAGAAGACAATTGAGTCATCAGAATCTAGAGAATTAGAAATGCAGTGAGCAAGGATTGGGTTGGTACCCAATATGAAGATCCTGGAAGGAATTCAACAAAGAGGACTGATATGGTGAAGGATGTCCAAAGTGACAAGATTCAGGGACTGTGGGTGAGAGGGTAACTAAGTCACGGTGGTAATGTTATGCCACAGTTCTCTTTTATTGTCCTGACTCAGTTTCCCTAATTATCTTGACTTAGTCCTGCCTCAGTTTTCCTGCTTCTCAGTTCTGTAAAACCTCCCCTCCCTCTTTATCAGAATACTTGATAAGGATAAAAGATCTTATGTTTTAGAATATCAGAATGCCTCTCCCCATCCCATACTATTGGAATGTCAAATACTGTCTTATCAAGATGCCTCTCTCCATGTCAGGGGTGCCTCCCTCTGACTATGTGATTCCATCTCCGGTGGCTCACCCCACCCTGTCAGAGTTCTGTTCCTGCTCTCAGTATCCTGATTCT
This sequence comes from Antechinus flavipes, assembly GCF_016432865.1. Taxonomy (NCBI): domain Eukaryota; kingdom Metazoa; phylum Chordata; class Mammalia; order Dasyuromorphia; family Dasyuridae; genus Antechinus; species Antechinus flavipes. The sequence goes on from NC_067400.1 coordinate 254,619,164, forward strand.
GCCCCTGCCTCAGTCTACCCTTTGCATCTGAGCCATGTATATATAGGTCATTGAGAACTCACATTGTTTGCTGGATTCTTGGAGACTATAGTCTCATTCAGCCCTGGGACCAAACAATGGATCCATTTGGTTCCAGTATATCTCTCATTTAATAAATTATTAAATACTCTCTAATTTATATCTTGCCCAGTTTCTCCGGCATTACAGTGAGAGAGAAGTGTAGTTGGGAGAAGAATGGAAGGCCCTCATCACTTTTTACCTGAACTATTGAAATAGGCTACCTAATTAGATTCCCTTCCTCAAGTTTCTCTTCTGTGTAGCCTATCTGCTAGGGAACTACCAAAGTGACATTCCCAAAGTGCAAGTATGACTGACCATGGCATTTCTATACTCAGTAAACTCTAGGATTTCATCCAGGACCATCTCTAGTCATCTTGATCTATATCTTGCCACTGGATCCAGATGACTCTGGAGGGGAAAGTGAGACAGGTGACCTTACATAACCTTCCCTCACTTAAATCCAATTCACTTGCATGTCAATGGCAACACTTTGAGTGTTGCCCTCTTCGAGTATGAAGGACAAACAACAACTATTCATTTTGAATTTACATACAAAAAGACAAACAAAATTTTTCCATGTACACAGCATAACATGAAAAGAAGATTCAGGGCAGCTAGATGGCACAGTGGATAGAGCACTGGCCATGAAATCAGGAGTACTTGAGTTCAATTCTGTACTCAGAATACTTACACACTGCCTTAAAAAACAAACAAACAAACTTTAAGGGGCAGCTAGTTGTTGCAGTGGATTGAGTACCAACCTTGATGTCAGGAAGACCTGAGTTCAAATATGGTCTCAGATACTTAATACATCCTAGTTGTGTGACACTAGGTCACTTAAGATTAAGTCACTTAACCTCAGTTGCCTCAGGGGAGAAAAATATTCAATATGAAATCATGAATTTCCATTTCACACTGACTTGTTTGTCTTTTTTCAATTACAATATCTCCTCGAAGATTATAGATAACTTTAAATATATTAGTTAAATTGATTAAATTATATAAATATATAGTTATATAGACATATTAAATTAAATTTATTAATAAAATCAATATTTAAATGTAGCCTTAAAGTGATCTATTATTGCTCTGGGGTCCTCATCAAATATAGGGATGTTACTTCTCTAGGTAGAGACATCAGAAGGGTTGAAATGTTTGTGATGTCTAATAAAACTGTATTCATTTGTAGTCATTTTATACAAAGGGGAAAAATCTTTAGATGATCTAATTTCTTTTTTCATTTTCTGTTTTCCTTGGCTCAGTTAAGTGTTCTTATAGAGAAGTCTCTTTTGATGTGCTGTTTTTATTATTAGTTCCTATTATAAAAACAAATTCCTTAAAATGTTCAAAAAGTCAGGACACAATGACTGCACAGGATACAAATAAAACAGGGCAACAACAAAATAAACATACACCTTTGTGGAAAAGCAAAAGTCTCAGAGATCAATTTAAAAAAATCTATATCTTTTGCTGATTCAAATCCCAATTATGAAAAGGGTAAGAAAATGATGTAAAGTATGTCCCCTTTGTCTTTGGGGGAAGGGTGGTCCTAGGTTTCAAACCCTCCTGGCCTCTGGGAGGGGCCTCATCCTCCAGCTCACAGGGGAAACTCCCAGATCGTAATCTCTTTCAATTCAACTGGAGATCTTGGCCTGGATGGGCATTATCACCACACTTTATTGAGTTGAAAATTAGTCCCTCAAATTCATCTGGAGATAGGTCTCCAGCTTTGGGCAAAAAAACCTCAATATAACCTTTGCAAAAATCCTAACAGAATTGCGCCTGCTAAGAAAGTTGTTTTCTGTTAAGGACCATGCCTAAGTGAAGGGGCAGGTCAATTCCTCTAGAGCCTCCACAGCTGTGGAACATAACATTTGAAGGAGTTGCAAAGCAGCCTTTACTGACACAGGGATTGCTTGTAGACTGGGAATGAAATAAATTGGAGGCAGAAAGGAAAGGAGAGAAAGTTCAGACAACGAAATTGCCTCTCAGTAGGGAGGTCAGAGAACAAACAGCAATTGTCTCTCGGTCTCCTTGTATCATCATCATCATCATCTGCTCACGTGAAGATATCCATTCTACAGGTCTGAGTTGGACCTCCAGCAGCCACTGCCAGGTAGCTCCATATCACAACAGTTTTCTTAGTGTAATAAATCCATTTTTTTTTTTTTGCCACAAATCTCTCACCTGTATTCATTTGAATTTATGAATTCTTTCACAAATCCTGCAACCGGCTAGGGGACCCCATTGCTGTCAGGGGATCTCTCGACTCTCATTTCTCACACCTCAACAAAAAGACTTGGATTATACTTTCTAGATTTTTAGAGGTACAGAAAGCCCTCCTGAGCTAACATTCATTCATGAAATGAACTCAGAAGTCACCTTACTTCAAAGCCCCAAACTCATATTTTGCTGTATTTTCAATTTGTTCCTTACTAAATGTTGTCTGATACCATGCTATCATACATATACACAGAAAAAATACTTCTAAATATTCATTTGAAATCAATTGACCTATGATATATTTCCTTAAGTTCTAGGATAGCAGATTGTGATAGCTCACTAGTTTCCTCTATTTTTCATGCCAAAAAACCCCCCACTACAAGTAGCTACCAAACAATTCCATTATATCCTATTTCTTCCAAATTTGCCCTTTCTATCATACCTTCTCTTTTATTTATTTTCATTCTGTCTCCTGTCTTCTTCCCTACTGCTAATGAACATGCCCTTTTCTCTCCTAGACTAAACTCCTCCCTAAATGCCCTCCCAAACCAAAACCCTCATCTCCTTCCATCTCCGCCAGCAGCTATCTTCTGTCCTATGTAGCCAAATTCCTTGAAAAAGCCATCTACAATAGGTGCCTTTTTTCTCTTTTCACTCCTTAATCCTTACAATCCATCTTCAATTGCCCAAACTACTCTGCTCTAAGTTATCAATTGATGCAATCTGTGACTCTTGTCTCTCTCTGATGGTGATTGGTGAACCACCTTCCCTGGGAAAATTTCCCCAACCTCCTTTCTGGTTCCCACTGGCATCTCCCACTTCCAATTAATCTGGGAATCACTTTAGTCTGGGAAACAATCAGCACCCTTTATTGATTTGAAAATTAGCTCCAATTGCTCCCTAGCCCCAAACCATAGAAGGCTGCTAAAAGACAAGATTCTGTACACAAACCTTTACTAATTTCTATCAGGAATTGATCCACTGGGTAGCTTTTCAGTGTGAAAATAAAGCCTTTCCCCTTCCCCCCCCAAAAAAAAACAAAACAAAACAAAAAACAAAATACCTCATTTGCAGATTGGGACTGTGAATTCTTTTGCAAAAACCTGCGACACTAGCCGGGGATCCCATAACCGTTAGGGTATCTTTCACCCCTCAACACAATTACCTCTTAATTGCCAAATCCAATGGCATATTCTCTCTCTCTCTCTCTCTCTCTCTCTCTCTCTCTCTCTCTCTCTCTCTCTCTCTCTCTCTCTCTCTCATAACTTTTTATTGATAGAACTCATGCCAGGGTAATTTTTTACAACATTATTTCTTGCATTCACTTCTGTTCCGATTTTTCCCCTCCACCTCCTCCCCCAGATGGCAAGCAATCCTTTACATGTTGAATAGGTTACAGTATATCCTGGATACAATATACGTGTGCAGAACCGAACAGTTTTCTTGTTGCACAGGGCGAATTGAATCTAGAAGGTATAAATAATCCGGGAAGAAAAACAAAAATGCAAGCAGTTTATATTCATCTCCCAGTGTTCTTTCTTTGGGTGTAGCTGCTTCTGCAATTGCATTTTCTCAATCCTCATCCTTTTTGATCTGTCTGCATGCAGCTTTTGACACTGTTCATCACCATCTGCTTGATACTCTTTTCTATAGTTTTTTTTTTTTTTTTTTTTGATGTTACTGTTTTCCTACTTATCTAATTGCTCCATCTCAACCAGGTCATGTATATAGTATTCTAGAATGCTGTCTGTCAGTGTTCACTCCATTGTACTAAAGTCTAATGATTAGGACTTAGTGAAATAGGCGATTCAGAGAAAAGGAAAGATTTTCTAATAAGTGGATTTCTAATAAGCTCGAAACCATTCTGAGTGGGTAAATCTACAATTTACTATATTCCTTAAACTTATGAAATGGTTGACCACTCATGGTCAATGAGTGGATAAAAGATAACTCATTCTCTGAGAAATATAGAGAGGTAAGGACTTCCTTATACTCACCCACAGTAAGGAAGAAAACAAAATCATTGAGATGAGTGTGGGAATTTCCAAAATTCTTTTGTGATAAATAGGATTGGAACAGTGGCTAGCAATGCCATCTGGTGGCTAAATATATAGCAGCGTATCTTGTTTAACCTTTATTTGATGGGAATCTCCTTTACAACAGGGTTTCTCAAACTTTTTCAACTTGTGACCCATTTTTGCCTGAGAAAATTTTAATGCAACCCCAGATACATAGGTATATAAAATATACAAATTAAACATTCACTGATAATGAAACATAAAGAAATTCATCTTAAAACAATTCTTAGATATACATATAATTTTTCCATTTATTAAAGATGAAAGCAAACTTGCATACTAATGAGCTAGATGTACTCATTTGTTTTTACATAAAGAATTAAATCTTGGTAGAATATATAATACCTTTTACCATTGCAAAAGTTTTTATGACCTCCCCCTCCCCCCATTCAGTTATTTGATCCCATATGAGGTCATGACCTACAATTTAAGAAACTTTGCTCTACAAAATTTCCATAATTCCAAGACCACTGTGTCCACAGTAGGAGCTGAGCCTGGGATAGGACATGACTGGTATATATCTATGATATAGAGACTATCTTAGCTAAAGAATTTTATGAAACAAAATTCTTATGAAACAAACTATGTTTTGAGAGTAAGTAGATAGTGCTGATTTAGCAGAGTATTCTCTTCACTAAGAGCCCTTTTAAATCTTGACTCAAGTCTACATCACTGGGTACCTGCCTGGAGGATCCTGGAACATTTAAAAGTAGAGTCATTCTTTTTCTTTTCTTTTCTGACTCTTATTGGCCCTACCTCAAGAGGCCCAAAGAATATGTTGGTTTTGATTCATAGCTAAGGTTTTCCCAAAAGAGAGCAGATATACAATTTAGTACAATGGAGATCAGATGTACAATAGCGATTTACTTCTTCCACACACAAAAATCCTTAAACACAAAATGTTTTTAAGCACTCATTGACATAATAATAGTTCATAATATGAACTAGGAATCTATAATACCTTAAAAACTGTTATGCCACAGTTCCCTTTTAATGTCCTGATCCAGTTTCTCCAATTGTCCTATTTAGTTACTCTACCTCAGGTTATAACCTTCCTCTCTTAATGTTTGATGAGATAAAGGTTTTATATCTTTAGGCTATAATCATTCCTTCTTAATGTTTGCCAGGATAAAGGTCTATCCATTTTAGACATCATTAGAATATCAGTAACCTCTCCAGTACCTCTCTCTATTGTGTCATCTTAGATGCCTCCCCCCATTAGGTTATCCCTAAACAGGTACATCCCCCATTATGTCATTGTTCTTATTATCCTATAAAAAATCTTGCTGTCCCAATACTTGGGGCTGGATTCTTTGAGACATCCGTTTCATTTAGCCCTGGGACCAAACATGGATCATTTGGTCCCAGAAAATCTCTCCATTTAATAAATATTAAATTGTTTTTTAATCTCTGTCTTGCTCAGTTTCTCCGGCATTACAAAACATCAGAACATGCAAAACTTCTGAAAAGTCATTCTTATCATCACCTGGGTTTTGTACAATTTCAACAACTCCCTCAAGGTCCCTTTCAGGCAAGGCTCACCCTTCTGACTGTGGACTTTTTCTTTTCAGTAAGCATTGTTATCATCTACAAGAGGCTCTTCTGTCATTCTTCTAGCCTCTGGTCTAAGCAAAACAAGGTAAGTATTTTTCCCTTATATCATTATTCATATTAAAGTTCAATGTGATTTTTAAACAAATATAAATATAATTTTGCAAAAATGTATGATGCATATAACATATATACATAAAGTTGTGCTACTGAAAATTTTCTAATACAAGAAAAGAAGTAAGAGTACCTTAAAAATGGAACATCAATCAGCAATCATTTATTAAGTACCATATGTCATGTTCTGTACAAGGTATAGTGAGTATATATTGGGTATAGAAATATAGGTGTAAAATAGTTTCTGCTCTCAAGTAACATTTTCTACTGTCATCCAAATAATAAACACACATATGTTATTTTATAAACTAGTTTATGTCTTCTTGAAGTTTCATTTTATGACTAGATATAGAATTCTTCTGTATAATTGTATGTGGCTGGGAGGTTCAGTTTATCCTTGGTATTACTGAGGACTTCAAAGTCAGTGATTCCATATCCTAAAGAAGTGGAAGTTTCATTTGTTCCATGGTTGTGTACATTTGACCTTAATATTGATCAGCTGTCTCAAGTGTGTTTGCCAAGGGAGAATGTCTGCAGATTAGTACAAATGACTAGGGAAACAACTGCATTTTATCATTAGCTGTGTGACTGTTGTGGCCTAAAGATGGTGCTGTTTCTCAAGGAAAGAATCTGTTAAGTAATGCATTAATGAAGTATTAAACATTTAGAATGCTATGTTGCCATTCTTGATGGTTTTAAAACAAAAATGTCACTCGCATCTTAATTCCTACTGGTTTACAAGGATTTATTTTTAATTTAAATTTAGTCTATGAACAAATTCACTTTTTATAAATTTAGCTTTTATTTTTAAAACTTTAGAAGATTTAATTCGTTTTATTTTCAGTTTTTTTTTTTTAATGAAGTTATAGAGTTAAAGCTGAAAAGAGTATTGGAAATCATTTTATTAGATCTATTTTTCATCTAGGGAAATTGAGGTACATAGAAGTTAAATGACATTGATAAAGTGCATACTTTTAGTTAATGGCTGAATTGTGACTAGAATCCAGGTCATTTTTTTTTTTAAACCATCAGTCAAGTATTAATCTCTTTCCTTTTTACACTATACTCCAACAATTACAGTATTTTTTCTTCATAGTGTATATAGGTAAATTAATGCTAAATTAATTTATCCTATAAACAAATTCAAGAAGAAAGTTTATTTCTTATTTTTTGGAATTTGATTTCAAATTCTAGAATTTAGAGACGGTGAGATACTGCAATGGATAGAGCACTGGGCCCAAAGTTTGGAAAAGCTTGCTTCGAATCCAACATCACTTACCTTCTGTCTGCCTCAGTTTCCTCAACTGTAAAATGGAGATAATAATAATATAATAATAATAATACTTCTCACAGTTGTTATAAGGATCAAATGTAAGATTAAGATAAATATTGTAAAGTGCTTAGCACAGAATTTAACACATAATAGATGTTATGTCAGAGCTTATTTCCTACTGTACACCATAATTGCCTTTGAAGTTTTTTTTTAAAGATTGTGTTTATTTCAAAATTATTTAAGTCTGGAGAAATCACAATTTAGATAACACAATATATTAATTCATTTAACTTTTCTCCCATAGATAACAACATGATAGCATCAGAACAAAATTCAAAAGGATTCTATGAGATTGCCTATCAATCTATATCTATATATCTGATAGGTTAAGATATAGATTGATAGGCAATCTCATAAAGAGTCCTTCTGAATTTAGTTTTTCCTATAAATATACTTTTTCTTTCCTATAAACATAAATAACTTTTCCTTCCTATGTTCATTTTCACTGCAATACCAGGATTCATTTAAAAGAGAATTTATAAGAAGGATTTCTTTTCCAAGAAGACCATCACATTGGACATATTTATGTGAAAATATAAAATGAAGTTTATTTTACTTCTTGTAGAAAGCAGATGGGTAAAAAAAAAAATTGAGACTTGGCAGAAATTCTGAGTAGATTTGTAAATTCTCTTCTACTGAGGATTTAAAGAGTGGTCTATGATTCTCCATATTCTTTGGTGTTTATCTTCTGTAATATTTATGGTCACAATAGGATAAAGGCCCAGTATTATTTCTCTAGCATGAATCAGGTAGATGACACAGTGGGTAGAATGCTGGACTTGGAATCAGGAAGACTGGAGCCATATCTTGCTTTTTGCATTTACTGCTTAGATGATCTTGGGCAAATCACTAAATCTCTCAAGCTCTGTTTCTGTACTGTAAAACAGAGATAACAAAGCATCTACATACAATGTTGTTAGAAAGATATAATGAGATAACATTGATAAAGTATTTTGTAAGCCCTAATGCTGTCAATTATTTTGAAATCATAAATTATTTCATCACTTGATACTTTCAAACAGAATTTGTTATTATTTAGTCCTTCAGCCATGTGACTTTTTGAACACTTAGTGGTTTCATGGAACATAGCAAGCCAGACTTTTCTATCCTCCACTGTCTCTCAAAGTTGACCTGAGTTTATGTTCATTGTTTTATGACACTGTCTATCCATGCCATCATGACTTCAATCTTTCCCAACATCAGGATCTTTTCCAAGGAGTTCTATGTTATTTTAGCTTCAGTATTTGACCTTTCAGTGAATAGCTTGAATTAATTTATTTAAGTATTGATTAATTTGATCTCCTTCATGTCCAAGGAATTCTCAAAAGTCTTCTCCAGCACCACAATGTGAAAGTGTTCATCTGTTGGCACTAAGCTCTTTTTATTGTTCAGCTCTCACAGCCATCCATTGCTACTAGAAGAATCATAGTTTTAACTACATAGACTTTTATATCATGAATTGGATTAAGTGCTTGTAGTAGTTACTAGACCTCTGAATTATTTTTGAACTTTGAGATTTTTTACTTTCTTAATGAACCTTGGGGATCATCACATCAATATCTTACCAGAAGTGGTGTCCTCATGAATCATATTGGTAAGTTAGAAGGAATCTTAGAGATGATCTAGTTTAACTGCTTCATTTTACAGGTGAAAAACTGAGTAACTTACCCCAAATCATCCAAGTAATAACGGAGTTGAAACTTGAACATAGGTCGTCTGACTCTTCAAATAGTACTCTTCTTTATTCCAACATGCCTTTCATCAACCTCCCATCCCACTTGGGCCAGCTAGTAAAAGTCATCCCTTTCTCTTCCTCTCCATATCATTGAGCTAAAAGAGCTTTTACTACATGGTGACCATCAGGAATGTAGTGCTCAACCACGATAGAAAAGATTTCTATTTTAAGTCTGCTGCTATTAGTAATGAAAAATAATAAAGAGGTCAATGAATTTGGCTTTCTTGAGATTTTGAAATCTTATAATTTTAATGCTGGAAGGTGGTAAGGAAGTCATCTAGTCATTTAGAAGTTATATAGAGTCATCTAGACCTTACTCTGGAAATAAGAAGAGGGGAGTATATGTTTATGGCAGTATTTCTTTGACCTCACAACTAAAGTTGTATCTTTAGATTAATATCAATAATTCATGACTAGCACAGAGATGGGCCTTTATCAGAATGATACTATTTGGTATTCTTGATCAGGATAAAAAGTAGATACTAAAAATATTCCCATTGATACTAATTCCTGAGAAAGTGTGAGAGAAATCAATATTAGGAGAAAAATTTACTGCATTTTATTTGCCAGTTTCTTTTTATGCTGGGCCAGGGACTATGCAAACTTGACACTTTCTCATGGTAGACTAACTATGATACTTTTGAGATCTTGAAGATTTCAACAAATTTTTATTCCTTTTGCATGTGACAATTCACATCCACTCATAAGTAAGATAATAGAGGAAAAGAAACTGAAGCAGCTGCTAATATAATGTCTATGCAAAAAACATGGAATTATTTTGAAGTCAATAGATTCCAAGTTACCCAATGGGAAATAGCTGTTAATTCTGTCTTTGTTCATCAAATTTATGTGAGAGAAATTTGTGATTATGGAATATGGGTTAATGAGAGACATTTTTGGGAACTTGCAGAGATCTGCTTTGCTTGTTTTTAGTTTATGGAATCATAAAAATCTGGGGGAATTTTACTTTTAGCTATATATAACTGAAGGATTTTCACTGTGTGTTGACAAAGTCTCTTAATTGGCTCTGCGTTGGAAAGCTGATGGCTCTTTAGGAGAAGAGAGAACATCTGACTAGTTTCTTAGTTGTGGCTCTCTAAAGCATTAGGCGCGATCCCAGTGATGGTTAATGAAGGATCCTTTTCTATTCTCATATAATGGTGATCCCATTTTAAAGGTAGGTACATGCAAGCCCCCAACTAGGAGAGATTTCACTGGGGACCTTGTCTGTTTTTGCCTCTCTTTGTATTTGTTCTTTTCTGATTTTGGCAAATAACTAGTTCAAGATACCTTGTGAGTATTCAAAGGGCTGGAGGTCTGAGGCTGTGGCAACAGCAGCAGTAACCACTGGCACCAGATTGTAATACTGTTCTATGAAACTGAAAGCAAGTGATTCTTCTGCGTCAGTAAGTTCAGCTACCAGAAAAAAATATCATATTTGACTATTTGATTCTACAATTCCTAGAGTTGAGGTGTAACTTGGAATGCCTAATTGGTAGTATAACACAACTGCTGAATGCTAATATTTTAAGCTTCTCAAATGATTTGTAACTATAGTTATAAGTTGTTACAGACTGCTATTCTAACAGTTTTATTAACATACATTGTAATTCTTTCTATGATGGCGTTCTTTTTTTTTTTTTCTGAGTAGGAGAATTAACAACCTGTCCCATATTGTTCAGTCATTTCAATCTTACCTGACTTTGTGACCCATTTAGGGTTTTCTTGGCAAAGTTACTGGAGTGGTTTGCTTATTTTACAGATGAGGAAACTGAGGTAAAGTTAAGTGATTTATTCAAGGTTATACAAACTAAAATTTTTTTGAGGTTGGATTTTAACTCAAAAAGATGATTCTTCCTGACTCCAGATCTGGCACTATCTCCACTGCACCACTTAGGTGCTAATTTTCCTATATCTAATTCATGTTGTCTATTGAGTATCCCCTTTTCTACTTCCTCTTTTTTTTTTTTTTTTGATGAAATCCTGGGATTGACTCAAAAAGGATTGATTCTTAAAATAAAAAAAAATAGCTGGGGGTTGGGGTGTTGCTTAATGAACCAGTGAATAGGAGAAAAAGGATGCTTGATTCAGAAGTTAGAGGAAGGCTTCCCTAGCACTGAATATGGACCACAGGTAAGATGATTGAATAATGAAGAGGAGTGGTGCCTGACTCCTATGAGTCAAATAAGAGTCTTTATATTAAATATATTTTACAATCAATTTTCACACAATACACAGTGGCAGTGATATTAAGAATATTTCTGCACCTGAATTCAGATTCAAGTTATTAGACTTCCAAATTTCAGGGAAGTATAAATACTTCTGATATTCTTTTCAAAACTATTAGTAAGCATATGCTTATTGAAATGATAACAGCATCACATCACTGTTTGGCAATTATCATTCCTAACACTAGACAGACCAGACTTTGAAGGAAGGTCCCAGAGCCTAATCCTTTCATGTTTTCATTACATGTTTGCATAATGAGAATTATAAAGCAAACTAAACTCCAAAGAAAATCATTTAATTGATCAGTTTGAAAAAATCTATACTTGAGATTTCATTGTACTTTAATTTTCATTAAAAATGATTTATACTATCAAACAAAACAGTTGTTAAATTTCACAATATAAGAAGCCATTCCAAAGGGAGGTTATTATAGAATTGCTGCATGCTTAGGGAGATAGAGCTTTTGCCAACTCAGGACCTCATCACATGGCAACAGAGCGATATGTAATTCAACCTGTCTAGAGTCTTATGTCTAGATCTGAAAATGTTATAAGTTTACCAAGTGGAAAAACCACAGTGGGGTGATGTAATTTAAAAAAAAAGGATATGCAAATAAAATTGGCAATAGCATTATTTAAAAAAACAAACAAACAGGTGTTTTAAGTAAAAGAATCCCACAGTTCCCCTAGCATAAAATAGTTCTTTTGTAGAGTTTAGTGATTTCATCCATTATATTCTATTTTCATCTAAGAATAAGAAATGTAACTATACAACATATATTTGTGATTTTGATTGCAATTTATCAAAGAACATTTTTAGTTTTTATTTATTCTTTATTGCCTTATACTTTTTTTATTATAGCTTTTTATTTACAAGTTATATGCTTGGGTAATTTTATTAGCATTGTCAATTGCCAAATCTTTAGTTCCAATTTTTCCCCTCCTTCCTCCCACCCCCTCTCCCAGATGGCAGGTTGACCAATACATGTTAAATATGTTAAAGTATAAATTTAATACAAAATAAGTATACATGTCCAAACAGTTATTTTTGCCTTATACTTTTAAAAAAGTAGTCAAAGCATTTGAGTTCACTTGCTCCCATAATTTTTTAAAGTTTAATTTTATTTTTAATCCATAGAATAGAACAAGCATTTCCACAAAATAGCATAATAAAAAATGATTCCATATGAAACTACAAATCTATAATGGACAACTTACAACTTTAAACTCTTTAAACTTACAACAAAGTTATCATGTTGCTTCTTTTTTCTTTTTTCCCCCTTCCCCCCAGATGGCCACCATTAAACACAAAAATGTATGTATATGTAAAATTACCCCATACATATTTATATTTGTCATTCTTTCTCTGGATACAATTAGCATCTTTCTTCATTTGTCCTTTATAGTTAATCTGGGTATTTTTAATAGTAAAAATTACTTATTAATTCAAAATCATTCTTAAGACAATATCACTATCACTATTTACAGTCTTTGCTTGGTCCTGTTCATTTCATTCTTCATTATTTCATGAAAATCTTTCCATGTTTTTCTAAAATCATTCAGCTCATCATTTCTTGTAGCACAGAAAGTATTCCATCACAATCATAAATCACAACTTGCTCAGCCATAATGTAAGAGAAGAGAGACATAATGAAGGCACAATGATTTTATGTTGTTTTACAAAGTTAGGATTATGGTACCAATGGAAAAATTTGCTTCTTTTTAAAAAAATTTGGATCTTCAAATTACATAGGTTTCTTTAGCATTCATTATTATTGATTCAAATCATTACTATTAGTTCAAATTTGTAAAATAGTGTCCATTTAAAAGCATTCTCATTTCCATGATGGTCAACTAAAGAAGTTTTATAAAACCTAAAACAGTGATGGCAAGCTATGAAATCCCCAAACCAGCAGGAATTGTAGTAGAACAATAATTTTCCATACTGATAACTGACCAAATAGAACTAAAGGCATAATGATAAAGAGGACAACTCTAAATTCAAATTCTACAAATAAATATTTTTGGTATAACAGCTTTTAAATTTTTATAATATATAAATATTTATAATAATATATATAAAATAATAATTTTAATAATAATAACTTTTTATTTTTCAAAAACACATACACCCTTGCAAAACTAGGTATTCCAAATTTTTCTCCCTCCCTCTTCACCTGTCCTCTTCCCTAGACAGCAAGTAATCCAATATAGGTTAAACATATGCAATTCTTCTAAACATATTTCCACATTTATCATTCTGCATAAGAAAAATCAGATCAAATAGGAAAAAAATGAGAGGAAAAAATACAAGCATAGTTTAACTTTTTGTGCTTATAAATATATTTCATGAATAAAGACAGTTCATATATGAAACTATATGGAGTTCTTGGTAAACTCTACAGATTTGTATCATAGGACTCTAGATTTAGAACTGGTAGCTCATCTAGCCCAAACTTCTTATTTTATAGATTTGGAAATTAATGCACAAAGAGGTTAATAATTTATGCAGAATCACATGGCTAGTAGATAAATGTCTAAGGCAGGATTCAGACACCATTTCTTACTGCTTCCTTAACCTCCCTGTAGCCAAGCTTTTACTAGTGAAATACATACCTAGTGTGGTTAGCCAAAGTGCTTTACTTTTCTTCTTTTAAAAAAAAAATAGAAGAAAGTCCCAAGTCCTATTTTAAACTAATTGCTTTAATTTGTATTCTGAGAGGGGGGAGGGGGAGTCAGTGAGTATGGGAGACAGGGAAGATTAAGATTTCTTCCCCCCACCCCCTCAATTAACCACATGTCAATAAATTGCCAGACAAGTATTAACACAATGTGTCTCCTGATGCCTAGTGTATAGAAATAGAAGACAATGGGAATTATTTATTATTCTGTGTTACAGATATTTTTGTATTTTTGTTCTTGGTTTTGACAAATAGCTAGGTGGAGCAGTAGATACATAGGAACAAATCCCTTTGAGAGGGTCTGATATCTGAAAGCCTTGAGTTTTAATATGGGCTCAGACATTTATTAGCTGCATGACCCTTAACAAGTCATTTAACTCTGCCCTAGTTTCCTAATTTGTAAAATGAGCCAGAGAAGGAAATGGTGAACCAGACCTATATCTTTGCCAAGAAAACCCAAATGTAGTCATAGAGATTCAGACATATCTGAAACAAGTGGGGGAACTCAGAGTATGGAAATTTCCTTCACTGATGCAAAAAGTTTCAGAGAATTAGAAGATGATGAGAAGCTAAGTGATTTACTTGTCTATGGTACCAGAGTTAGTATGTATCAGAGGCAAGGCTAGAATTCTGGTCTTCTTGCTTCCTCTACCCACTATTCTATTCTGTCTCTCTTTCTGTATAAATTGCAGTAAAAGCATATTTTTGTATTATTTGTAGAAGGCAGTTTTTTTTTTTAAGTAGTGATTCATTTCACCACAAACCTGAAATTCCCATAGTGGAGGTGTCTAAAGCTACTATGTGTGTCCTAATCCTTTTGATTTAATGTCTAAGGTTATGACATTCTTTCTCCTCTGATCAGAGATTTTTTAAAAATGGAAGGCCATTTCTAGGCAACTTGTACTTTTGTATTTTCTGCCTCTTGTGTAAGAACTTTAAATTGAAGGTAAATCTGAGAAGGTGATATTAACAATTTTACATCTTGAGATGAAGGATTTCTTAAGCTGAAAACTCATTTCATTTCCAAAGATGTTGAAAAAGAAAGGGAAAAAAAATTTTTTTTATCACTTCCAAACTCTTCAGGGGCAGGGGTGGGTAGGAGGGGAGGGTAGGGAGAAGGAAATAATCTTGAAACCATAAACATACTCTGACTTCTTAAAGGATACAGTTGCAGATCGTTATCATCAGGATTTCAACTATGCTAAAACCCAAGGCCAGCATTTATTTCTGAGCTGGGAGTTTCAGCAGGGTGTATTGGCATATTGTACTAAATGTGTGGATATTAATTTCACAGTTTTCATAGCTAAGTTAAACATAGGTACATGTCATAAATAGGCAAGAACCTAAAGGCTGACTGTATCAGTTGGGATTTCACGGTTTGTAATTTTAAAATTGAACCCTGTCCCTAAGGGCCAATCAATATTGGTGGCAATTATTCTTAGCACACAGTTCAAATGAAATAGGTGTCTTTCTTTCTTTTGTTTCTTTTCTTTTTCTTATAAAGGTGGGTTACAGCAAAATAGAAATAAGTGAATTCCCTGAGGTGTGGCACTAGGGCCACAGAACAGCTGCAGCTATTTTATAGCAGGTCTTTTTTGCCTATTCCTGGGGAATAGTCCAATAATGACCCTATTATTTTAACCCTTAGACATGAGCAATGCACTATATGAATTCAGGAAAGCCTAATATTTCTCAAGCAAGAAGAGAATTAAAAACACTTCAGAACCTCATATAGTGACTATTGTGAGCATTACATTACACACAGGTTTTTATTTACATGTTTCTGTTTCTAAGCTTTAACCTCTGGAGGACCAGGTCTCTGGAACACAGGGATGTTTTCATAATGCGAAGTCAGTTTATATTCTAGAAAGTAAGAAAGGTAAAGATTTTTTTTTTCAAAGGGCAAATTCTGCAACATGCAAATTTGTAGGATTGATTTCTTGAAAAGTTAGGGGTATAGGATGGAATAGGTATAGTGGGAGAGTTTGAGTGGAAACAGTTTAAAAAAATTTAAATCTATTGCCTAATATGGTTCAAATTCAAGTACACGGAAAGCTGGTTTATTGATGGTCACACAGAGGAAATTGGATTTAAAAGATTAAAAATAAACATCACTAACAAAAATAAGTCCCTAAGCATTATGTAAATAAGGACATTAGGAATGTTTTGAATATGTGTGTGTGTGTGTGTGTGTGTGTGTGTGTGTGTGTGCATAGATAGATATACAGATAGATAATATTATCCAGATATTAGGATGAGGATTCCTGACTACCTTGATCTTGTGAGAGAGTTTTCTTTGGCCTTTACTTCAATTGAATACTCCATCTAACTTTTCTTTCATTGTATTTCTAAGAAACACTAAAATTATCATAGTTGATTATTACATAATATTAAGCAGCATTTTCTTAACTCACTGGTTTCTTTGATTTGGCTGGCTAGAATGTGATCCTTTGCTTTTCCTGGTAAGAATCATATGAAAGGGATTTCTCTCTCCACCTGTCCTCATCATTTAAATATTGAAATGCTGTCTTCCTCATGAAATTGTATTTTCATTTCACATTTTAATGGCAAACAAAGATATTAATGAAGAGATTTTGAGTATAGTACCTTAAAACTCATAAAGTTCCAGCTCCCTCTTGAAAATGTCTGAGACTTGTGTTTTTAGGATGCAAATCCTAGTACCTTTAGTTAAAAAATTTCAGAACATAAAATAGCTACCAATAAATTGCTGATAATGTTTAAACCACTAGTGCTTCCAAAGTCTTTTGGTAGCATAATTCAGACAGCTATCGTCAGAAAACATTTAGATAAAATAATCTATTACTTATAAAATGGTTGATAGTAGCTTTTTGTAGTAGAAAGAACATGAGTCAGATTCAGAGTAAAATTGCCTTTTGATTCTGCCTCATTACTTTGTGTGACTTTATGTGACATGGACAAGTCCCTACACTTTAAGAGTTTTAAGTTTCTTCATTAGTAGGATGAAATTGTTATCATTTGGTTGGACTACATAATCTCCGAGATCTTTTTAAGGTCTTTTTGGTTTGTTTAGATACTTGACATTTTTTTTCCTCAATCCCCTTGAGAGAGAATATATGAAATTTTTGGTGAAAGAGTAGTTGATAATCAGCATTATAACACTTTAAAAAACAATTCCACCTTCTTTCCCCCTCCCCCACCTTCTGAAGCTGTCTTAGAATAAAAAGACATGGTTGTAATAGTGATATGTAGTTCACAATCATTAGACTTTTGTTTTGGGTTAATACAGCTAATTAGCTTCTGTCCTTGACTTTTTCCAATTAAGGCAGAGATGTTTTGGTGCTAAACACCTGGGCAGGTTCCCTAATTAGATGAAAGGAACATATACATTGTTTTCAGGTGATTATTTTAAGGCTTTCATTTTCTAGTCTTGAGGAAGCATTCTATTGCACTCTGTAGTGGATTCCTGAAACTAACTTCCAAGTACCAGAGGTTCTTTGCCCAGATTCAAGTTACATGGGTTATTTTCTTTCACATTTTTAAATGAGATGATATATGCAAAATGTTTTATAAATTTTGAAGCACTGTGTAATATTACTTAAATATTCAAATGGAGCTACAAAGTGTAATGCATTGACATGTTCCCTCTGGGTTATTATGCAGACTGTAATCCATCCTGTATACTTCTTGCTTGTAAGCTCTTATAAGGTTGCCACAGGGCAATCCACTATTGTAGGGGTCATACTCTATTTCTCTTGACATATGGAAAATCCCTCATACTTTTCATTTGATTAGCTCATCTTCTTTCTTGATCATCTCTTTGCTGACTTTCTTTCTTCCAGCTCTTTGCTGTTCCACGTGTGCTTAGATATTTGGAACAAATTTTGTGTATATTGATGAGATTATTAGAAAGCACTGAAAAAAACTATGGAGACCTGTGATGAATGGCAGATATAAAGTTCTTATCATTTGTGTAAACTTCTGGGAATTGAGGCTGTGATCATGTTTGAAAGGATAGTTTTCATTATTCTTCTATTCTAAAAAGGATAAAGAGAAGAGAAATCTTTCAAGAGTGAATAAGCTCTTGATGGGATAGGAACACTACATAGAAAAATAAGGAAAAGAGAGAAGACAAAAGAGTGTTTGCTTCTCAGCATTACTGAGTTCTTGCTCTTGCTTTTTCTTCTCTGATTGTAAACTAATTGGAAAGGAAGGAATGCTAACTTGCTGTCAAAATCAGCAATAATGCAACTCCTCCCTCACCATTTAGGTGATGCAGTAGATAGAGAGCTGGGCCTGGAATTAGAAGATCTATCTGAATTCAAATTTAGCCTCAGACAAATGTGACTTTGGGCACTCTGCCTCAATTTATTAAACTGTAAAATGGGGATAATAATAAAATTTACCTTCTGGAGTTGATCTGAGGATCAAATAAGAAAAAAAACTTGTAAATTGTCTGACACATAATAGACATTTAATAAATGCTCATTCCTCTCTCTTTTCTCCTCTCCCCCATTTCATAATTCACACTGGCAATTCCTCTGAAACTATTTTTCATTTCTTGTTTCTTAAAAAAAAATCCATTCACTTTCTGTATTATCCAAGGATTCTCTCATCCAAAAGAAACCAGTTTCTTTAAGATAATATTTATAATGTTTGTATATGTTGTGAGGGACAAGAAGTGAGGGATGGGAAGTAAAGTTAATAGAAATAGAGAATGAAAACTATGATAGATTAATGCATGAATACTGTCATCAGAGAAAGCGAGAAAGAACTATTTTCTATTATAATAGCAGAGAAGATAGCCATATATAGGCAGGAAACCCTCATAAGTGTAATGTAGTGTTGTTGTAGCAGAAGCTAAGATATATATTACTGACATTAGGAAAAGGAGATGGAGCCAGGGAAAGAGCATCCTCTGGAGCCAGGGAAAGATGGTCCTCTGGAACTTAAAATTTAGTAGCATGACTTCATCATAAATTCCTTATCTATCTCACCTGAACTCATAAGACCCTAAATGGAAATGATGGCTAACTACTGAAAGGGGGGGGGGGACTGCATTATTGTCCTAGACAGAATAATGCAAAGATTATCATTGTTCCATTTTTTTTGTAAGAGACATGAGAAAAATATTTCTCCAGTCTTTGAATGGAAGTGATAATACATGAAGTGACAAAAATTACCCATAGCTGGGATCCATTAAAGTGAGCTTAAAATTCTTCAAGGGATTTTTTGGTGTTAACAGGGCAATGAGTAGGTCTAAATCTACTTTCTATCATTGGAATATCAGCACAAATTGGAATCAATCGCATTCTGATCAAAATACTAGTTGTTGTTCAGTAATGTATGACTCTTTGCAGCCCCATTTGGGATTTTTGTGGCAAAGAAACTGTACTGGTTTGCCATTTCCTTCTCCTGTTCATTTTATAGATAAGAATTGAGGCAAATGGGAGAGGCTGAATTTGAAATCAGGTCTTCCTGACTTTAGGTCTGGCATTTTATTCTTTGCCCCATCTAGCTGATATAAAATACTAGTAGGATATTGCAAAAACAAGCTTTGACCATCCATTCAGCCTCCTGAAGACAGAGAGGAAGACTGTGACAATTATTAAAAGGCCACTGACTGACTCTTCAACCTTAGAATGGTAACCTCAGAATTTGACTTTGATTCCTTCATATCAGAATATTAGATAAAATGTTTGAGCAGAAATTCAGCAAAAGATAAAGCCATGTTTTCCTGATTCTTATTCTACCCTAATCTTGCTTTATCTAGCTTGCAACCAGGCCTTCATAGTTTCCCTGAACACGGGACTATATCTATTCCTAATTCCATTTCTCAAACATTTCTGCATTTAATTTCATGTCCAGCCCTAATTTTGTATCTAATTCTTTGTTTAACATTAAACTCTGTGTCTGTTCTTGCTTTTAATTCTAGTTCCAAGTTGTGCAAACCCTATTAGACCTCCCCAAATGGCTCATATATTTTAAGTGAAGAAAACTGTATGCTGTAGAGTGTCTTAAACTTTTCCCACTTACAACTCCTTTTTGTCCAAGAAATTTTTATGCGACTCCAGACAAAGTCACAGTGGCAAACTCCCTAAATTGGAGGGTGTGATTCATTACAGAAACAAAGGGGGAGAGGGAAAAATAATATTAATTCTGAGAAAATTCAAAGTTCAGCCCACTCAGTAAAGTTTGTGGTAATACAGTGAATGAGGAAAATTCAAATGATTCTATGTACAGTGTAATATAAACTGTTGACACTTGTGGCTGATGACCCCTATTTGCTGGTTCTCTTGCTGAGACTCATTTTTTTTTTTTAAATCTGTCCCTTTTGTTCTTGGTCCAATTTGCTTAAAGACCCCTTGGGAAGTAGAACTCACTATCTCCCAAAGTGGCAATTCCACTTTTGAACAGTTTTAGTGCTTGGGAAGTTACTTCTATTATCAAGTCAAAATTTGCCTCTGAAACTTCATTCTATTGTGCTGGTTCTGAAGCATTTTGGGGCCAAGAGAAATTCATTCTTTCTCATATAACAGTCTTTTAAATGTTTGAAGATAATTATAATTTCTTTGCTAAATTTTCTTTTCTTAATTCTATATTTCCCCAGTTTCTTTAAGTCATCATTAAAGTCTTATTTTGAGACTTTGGACACATTTGGATTTAATATTGTGTTTCCTAAAATGTAATCTTAGAAACTAAAGACAATATTATAAATCTGGTCTTAACCAGGTTAGACTATAGAGGTGCTATGACCTTTCTCTTTCTATATACTATGCCTCCTTCCCCCTCTGTATTTTTATTTATTTTATTTATATAGATTCTCTATATTAGTTCTTTCTCTGGAGGTAAAAAGTATTTTTATCATAAGTCCTTCAGAGTTGTCTTAGATCATTGTATTGTTAAGAATAGCTAAATCATTCACAATTGATCATCTTACAATATTGCTGTAAGTGTTCACAATTTTTTCCTGGTTCTACTTATTTCACTTTGCATCAGTTCATGTAAGTCTTTTCTGGTTTTTCTGAGAGCATCTAGCTTATCATTTATTATACTATGCTTCCTAATACAGTATAATGTCACAGTAGCTTTTTTGGACTGTTGTATTGAACTTTTTTTCCTTCCCAAATTTGTTACAATTTTTCAATAATTATTTTAAAATTAACTTTCTTCTCCTACTACCCTCTCCTCAATAAACAGAAAGAAAAGAAATCTCTTAATGCACATCTACATAGTTTGGCAACCCTAATTTCTGCTTTAACCATGTTTGAAAATGTCTGTCTTTTTCTGCATTATAAGTTCACAACCTCTCCATCAGGAGATGGGTGTTGTATTTCATCTTTATTCCTTTGGACTTGTGGTTTATCACTGTGGTAATCAAGTTCCAATATTTTAAAAAATTGTTTTACTTTATAAGGCTATCATTGTATAAGTTATTTTGCTGCTTTTGCCACTTGTGCTTTTTCATAAAGATCATATCAATTTCCTCTGAAATGGTCTATTTCATAATTTGTTGTAGAACAATAACATTCTGTTAAATTTACATACCATGATTTGTTTAGCCATTCCCAAAATAGAAGGACATTCCTTTCATTTCCAACTTTTGTCTTTATGTATTTTTAATTATTATCCTTGAGATTTTTGACCTTTTGTTGCTCCATATGATTTTTGTTATTCCCTCCCTGTTCTAGAACCCATTCTTTTGGGAACTTGATTGGTATAGCACATTAACTTAGCAGTATTATCTTTTTTATTATATTGCTTTAGCCTACTCATTTTTTAGAATAATTTTTTATTTTTCAAAATACATGCAAAGATAATTTTCAACATTTACCCTCGCAAAATCTTGTGTTCCAAATTTTTCTCCCTCCTTTTCCTAGACAGCAAATAATCCAATATAGGTGAAACATGTGCAATTCTTCTAAACATATTTCCACATTTAACTGAATAAGAAAAATCAGATCAAAAGGGAAAAATGAGAAAGGAAAAAAACAAGCAAGCAAACAACATCAACAAAGGTGAAAATACTATATTGTGATTTACATTTTGTCCTCATGATCCTCTCTCTGGATGCAGATGACTCTCTCCATCACAAGTATATTGAAACTGGCCTAAATCACCTCAGTGTTGAAAAGAGCTATGTCCACATAGTTGATCATCACATAATCTTATTGTTGCTGTGCACCATGTTCTCTTGGTTCTACTCACTTCACTTGGCATCAGTTCATGTAAGTCTCTCCAGGCTTTTTTGAAATCATCTTGCTGATTGTTTCTTTTTTTTAAATTTTATTTTATAATAACTTTATATTGACAGAATCCATGCCAGTGTAATTTTTTTTTTTAACAACATTATCCCTTGCACTTGCTTCTGTTCCGATTTTTCCCCTCCCTTTCTCCACTCCCTCCCCTAGATGGCAAGCAGTCCTATATATGTTAGATATGCTTGCTGATTGTTTCTTATAGAACAATAATTGGACCCATATAACATAACTTATTCAGCTGTTCTCCAATTCATGGGCATCCACTCAGTTTTCAGTTAAGAAGGGCTGCTACAAACATTTCTGCACATGTGAATTTTTTCTCCTTTTTAATGATCTGTTTGGGATACAGACCCAGTAGAGACACAGCTGGATCAAGCTGTAGCCTACTCATAAGCAATGTATATGTTTCCAATTATTTAGGCCTGCAAAAAGTGTTTTATAATTAGATTTATATAAACCCTGGGCAAATCTAGGAAGATCAATTTCCAAATATTTTGTAACTTCCATAGTTATTTCAAATGGAATTTCTCTTTCTACTTCTTGTTGGATTTTGCTGGTTTTTTTTATAGGAGTGCCAATGAGTTATTTGGCCTAATCATATATAAGTGAGGCCAGAGCAGAGATGATGCATGGAGCTGGGAAAGCAGAGGACAAAGTGATTAGAGGTCGTAGTGAGGATGAGATTTAGAAGGGATGGGCAACAAAGAGAGATGGAAGGAAAGCAGATTATAGTTAGAAAGTGGAATTTCATAATTTTGGCTACATGGCTTCAACTCCCAATTAGCCATTTTTATATGATCATTTCTTATACAGGGATTCTTCCTCTTGATATAGCAAACTGAAATAAGTTAAGTGATACTGACTTCTTTTCTTCATCTATTACCACTGTTTTATCTACTCCATCTAGTGGTTCTATCCTTTCTTTCCTTCTTTTCTTAACTCCATAAAGCTAAAATAAAATTCCTTTTTGCTGTTTTTAATTTTCCTTACTTGGCTCAGTTAACTATGAATTTTAATAGTCTTGACACTATTATTTTTTATTTTTATTTTTAATAGCATTTTTCAATTTCATATAAAAAGAATTTTTCATTTTTAATAAAATTCATTTTCAAATAACATTTTGACTTCCAATTTTCTCCTTTTGATATAGGTTGTATATGTGCAATCATGTAAAACATAATCCCCCATAAATCATGTTGTGAAAGAAGAAACAGGACTAAAGAAAAAAAATAAATGGGAAAATAGTATGCTTTAATCTGCATTCAGATTCCATTAGTTCTTTCTCTGGATGCAGAATTTTCCATCATGAACATTTTGAAATTGTCTTGACACTATTCTTATATGAACAGATCTCACTTGTGACTTAATCTGTTCTTTGATCTTGTTTGCATTTCTATTTCTTCCTCCTCCTCCTTCTCCTCCTCCTCCTCCTCCTTTGCAATTGGGGTTAAGTATCATCTGTGAATGCACATCAGTCTTTTTTTGGCCAAATCTCCCATTTCCTCCTAGGACTTTTCTTCTAAATTTTATTTTGGAAAGTGTCACATTCTCACAGGCTAGCATCCCTTAAAGAATTTTAGTCTGAGATACTACTTGTCTTTGCTCTGAAGCCTTTGAAAACTGCTCTGGCAAAACTTGTTAGAATATTCTTTATCCTTTCTCTCTTCTCTCTTGAATTCCAAGATGGAATGGTTACTTCTTCTCAAAATGCTCATTCAACATTGTTCAACAGTTTTTCTTATTGTTTCAGAATCAGATCCAGAAGAGTAGTTCTTCTTGATGCATTTCTGTGTTTTGAAGAATATTACCATTGAAGACAATCAAGAAATTACCTGTTTTGCTTTTGGCAGAAGAAGAGTGCCAGTAAATGTCAGTATAACTGAAGTCCTGACACACTACTTTAACTTGCCTCCTATGAACTATTTTTTTTATAATTCACTTACCTATTATTTCTTCTTTCTGTGCCAGTGCTCAGGAATATATTCCAATGATAATATCACTTCTATTCTTCCTCTGTTATCTCCACCCAAATTTTTCTTCATCAAATATCTTCACTCTGTTTCTGGATGTCCTTACATGAATATAGAAGGAAATTGGAATTTGAAAACTTAAATATAGTCATAGAAAAGGGCCAACAATAAACTAAATATGTAGCTGGAACATTTATGAGGTAGGGACAAATCCCTTATGTGAATTAGAAAGGGAGTAATATAGGATGAATAATGATTGGCCACGTCCAGAGTGACGTTTAAAATTCAGTTCAATCATTCTAGGCAAATGTTAGACTAGAAGAAGAATATAGATCTTGATGAGATTAATAGAAAATGCATAGAATTTGAGGGGAAAAAAGGCTGTGAGATGCTACATGAAAATGGAGGAGCAGATAGGCAAGGCAGCCACCAAAAGGATAAGAATCAGGGCTCTGGGAATGAAGTCATTTGGGCCAATGAAACAGATGTCTATCTGAAAACTTCTCCCTATCTCTCAACTATAGCCTCCAAGGTAGCAATGCTATTATCCCCCTTGGGTTCTTTCACTGACATCTGGAGCCCTTCCCTCTAGGTACAAGGAAAGTCTAGTTAACTTTCTTTGTTTTAAATATTTACTTTGTCTTTATAAACAATGTTAATCACAGGTATCTTTAAATCTGGGTATGCTTTTTGGAAATGCAGTTGAGAAAAGGCAAATTGAGGAGTAGCATCCCCAAAGTAGAAAATGAAATAAACTTAATATTGAGATGTTTTGGCAGATCAATTATACCCATGGGACCAATCTTGCTATGCTACATTTGGGGAGCAGTTTACTGAGGAGCTGAGGGGCATATTGATAACTAATATGCAGTTTTTCTCAAAAGACCTCTGGATAAGATTTACCTCATTTACTGCCTCTTATCTATCCCTATTCACATCTGGAATGTGGCCAGAAACAAACTGGGCTACTACCCTCCATTCTTTATCCTCACTTACCTCATTGTGGAAGCAACTTTGCATATTTTACAGATTTGTCAGTCTATTGAAGAAATCTTTCCTCCAGGATTCATCTGCTTTCCCATTCTCACAATGCAGCATTATATTTTCTCCTAACTTCCTGTCTATGCAATGGACATTTCAGCTGATCTGGAAAGGACTTGGTTAGGAGACTCTAACCCTGTACTATAGATCCCTGTGGTCATAGTGTTCTCAACCAAGATTCCTGAAATTGGCCTTACCAGATGAATGGATGCCATCATGGATATTTATAGAGATAAGATTGAAAAGGATTCATTATATCATAAGCAAGGCAAACATCTTTTTGCATCAAGGTTCCTCAAAAAAAAAATTCTTCAGGGAAAAATGGGAGGCAGAGTGGAATTCTTTTCTTGCCTGGCTCTGGAATCACGAAGAAAAGAAAAAATTTCAGTAGCATAATGTGGTAGGGAACAGATGGAGCTTCCTAGGAGCCAGCATTAATTAACCAGCTTGGTGGCTTAAGGCTCTGGGTCCAAGCATATTGCATAGGTCCCAGTGGATTTGGGCACACACTATGCACATAGGCAGTGAAGCCCAGAGCCAGGAGAAGTCCCAGCCTCCCAGCCCAGAGTATTAAGAAGAGAAGGAAGGGGAGGGGAGGATATTCACTAGGCTGGTCTTGTCTTACCCCTGTTCTCATTGTGGGGGAGGGAGGACCTTGGCAAGAAGAATGGAGACACAGCATCTTCCTAAAGCTAATGCCTCTCTCACATTCCAAAGGGCAGTAGCATCTCCTTTTATGAGTCAGTGACTGATCTAAAAATCTTTGCATGTGAGTGAGCCCCACCTCAGTCTTTAAGAGGAATGAAGGAAAGGAAAAATTCATTGATCAGGACAAAAAGAAGAGAAATAACCCTCTGCCTATTGTTGATCAAAGAATTTCTCAGATTGAATGGATAGCATTATGCATTTATTTGCCAGTTTTAAGGGACAGTTAATAATTTCCACTCTAGACTTCAACTAATGCTGATCAAGCAACAGCTCTAAACAGTGGCTCCCATCCTTTTAGGTTATCTATTTCAGGGACCTTAGATCTCCACTGGGTAATGTTATTCATGAATTTCCAAACTCCTTTTATTTATTTATTTTAAATATCTTCTCTTTTCCTTACCCACTTTCTAGCATAGGATAAAATTTTTATTCCAATTACTTACCCAGAGATAATTTCTGTGAGCAGAAGGAAAAAGTTGATAAAAAAATTTGTAGCTTTTTTAAAAGCTTTTTTTTTGATGTCATTGTATTACATTGCAGTCATAGTATATATCACCCCACTTCCCAATACTCAGTTGAACCCTCCTTTCTAAGAAAGAAAAAAAACATTGAAACAAAACAACCATTATAGTGATTACATGTATCAATGTAAACAACAGTCTATCCTTATGCTTTGCTGTCTCTTAAATACAAGATATCTCTTCCTGGCAACTATTATTATTTTTTTTAGTTACTCAGGATTTGACTTCCTCTTATATTTTTTGTAATCATTTTATAGATTTAAACTTAATTTACTCTGTATCAGTTTATATGCTTTTTTTTTGTTTCTTCATCAAATTCCTCATTTCTTATTGTATAACAATATTCCATTACATTTATAACTTTTGATGACATTGAACTGGGTAAAGGAAACACATTTTTGGACATCTGCATTTGGATGTACCGTTGACATCATACATTCTACATGTTCAAAACTGAACTTATTTTCTTTCCCCCTTCTTTTTTTCCCCCACCTTGTCCCTTTCTGCCAAGAGATATCCAATGTCACAACTTGGGACATCCTCTTTTATTCTTTCAGAAAATTTTAAGGTTTTCTTTCTCTTTATCCACTGTTAATGGGGAAATTTTTTGTAACAAATAGGCATAATAAAAACAAAACAAATTTCCACATTGGCCATGTCCCAAATTGTATGTTATATTTAGTCTTGTCCCCTCTCTGTAATGCATTGATCATAGTTCTTAAGACTATCAGAGTTTTTTTATTTTTACAATGTTGGTATCATTGTATAAATTGTTCTCCCTGTTCTATTTACTTTACTCTGTATTAGTTTATACAAGTCTTCTTAGGTTTCTTAGAAACTATCCCCTTTATAATTTTTTATAGAAAAATAATATTCTAGTATATTTATATACCCTGATTCATTAGGCTTCTCCTCACTTGGTGCATACTTAACTTAGGGGGAAGAAGAAAATAAGCATTTATATAACACTTATCATATGTATCAGGCACTGTATTGAGAGGTATAGGCTTCATTGAACTGGACACTGGCCTGAGTACCCTTTGAACAGGATTGGCCCTTGCTGGGTTTTGGTCCTCTTTCTTTGAGACTTGATGGTCATGTTCCTTCAAATGTCTGAATGGAGATAGTGCTTACCTTTTCTTCCATATTAGGGAAAGGTGGGAGATATTTAGGCAGGGTGAATACAAATTTGGAGGCCCCTATTGTAGGATCAAGTCCTAAACTATCTTTGGAGTTTTTGTGTGCTCCTATTCCATATGCATGAGGGTAGGAGCCCTGAGTGAACTCTCTAAGATTTAGAACTGGCTAATGTTAATTCATAAGGGATTTTAACTTGTTGGAGATTTTGAATTCTTCTTTTGTGGATTTAGTTGTAATCACTATACATCAGGAGATAGTTCCTTTTTTTTTTTTTTTTTTTTTTTGAGTGGGGAGGAGGATTATAGTGTTGTGAAGAATCTGGAAAAAGCAAGTAGTTTGCTGTCTTACTGCTCATATGACCATGATGTCCAAAATGAGTCATTTGGATTAGTTGACCTTGGCCTAAATGGTCCCTTGATCCAAACTCAGTCTGAACATGGTTAAATAAGTCATGTTTAAAGAAATATATGAGAGGATATATCCAATTAACCTAGATATAAAAGAAAAATAAGAACTGAGAGGAATGTGACACAAGATTGTTTTTTAGTCTCCCTTATTTTAAAGGGGTTAACATGGGAAAAATAAAAAAAAAAAGCTAAAGGATAGAAAACAATTCCTGAGATACCTTCTGTTCAGTGTCTCAGTTATCCTCTATTAGATGGGTTTTTTTTTAGCTTTTTATTTTCAAAATATATGCATAATTTTCAACATTCATCCTTGCAAAAACTTGTTCCATTTTTTTCTCCTTTCTTTCCCCCATCTCCTCCCTTATACAGCAAGTAATCCAATAAATGTTAAACATGTGCAATTCTTCTATACATATTTCCACAAATATCATGCTGCAAAAGAAAAAAATCAGATCAAAAAAGGAAAAAATGATAAAGAAAACAAAAGCAAGTAAATAATAACAAAAAGGTGGAAATACTATGTTGTGGTCCACATTCAGTCTCCACAGTTCTCTGTCTGGATACAGATGGCTCTTTTCATCACAACTCTATTGGAATTGGCCTGAATCACTTCATTGTTGATAAGAGCCATGTCCATATATATGATTGTTTTTGAAAGAAGGAAATGTGTTCATTTTTTGACATAACTGGAAGAATCACAAAAGCACAACTATAATATTAGTAACATAAAGAGAGAAAATTTAAAATAAAAATAGGTTGTGGATGTGTATAATATTCTACAAAGATGTAATGCTGAAAAGTCTTTTGGAGACAGGTAATAATACCAGAATAAATTAAATTACTTTGTTGGAACCAATACAAGAGAAGAAATGATGAGTACAATATAGACAGCCAGCCAAGTGATATCCCCCAAAGTCACACAGGCCATCTGGTTGCAAGTCACAGGTCACAAGTTTCTAACCTCAGACAAGCATCAGAATCAAAATTTTCTTGGTTTTAGATACTTCATTTGTCACATCAGGAATGTTGAAGAGAGAATTTAATCCAATGTGTTTATTTTAATCTAGTATGTCTGCCCTTGGAGTCACAAATTAAAGAAAACTTAGTTTTCACTAAGAGGTAGGGAAAGGAAAAGGGGGGCAGTAAAAAAGGACTAATCCCCTAGAGATTGAAGCCAGAGCAAAGGAATGGTTTGTCCAGTAACAGTCTAAAGTGCCAATCTGAATCATTAGTGTTATAAATGTACATCAATTGATCAAGCCCATTTTGATAATATCTACCCCTTTATAGGGTAATGACATTCCAGAAATGTTAGTTATGTCTTTTTTCCTGACAAAAATATGAAACTTGGGATAAAACTGGATTATCAAACGTGGGGATGATATCTCAAAATTTATACTCAGCTGTTAAACTGCTCTTCCTAAAGTTCAAGTCTTACCACATCATTTATTCAGTAAATTCCAGTGGTTCCAAATTGTCTTTGGGATCAGATCTAAAACCCTCTGTTTCACTTTTAAAATCCTCTATTAACTGGCTTCCTTTCTGCCTCTCCAGTTTTCTTACCTTTTACATCTGCTCTGTGATTAGTCCAATGACTCTGACTTTCTTGCTGTTCTTCTCACAGGACACACCTGTCTGTGCCCCAACTCTAGAATGTTCTCCTTTCTCATCTTTATCCCTTGACTTCCTTTAAGTCTTAGTTAAAATCTCACCTTTTGCAAGAGACTTTCCTAGTTCTACTTTATTTTAGTTCCTTTCTTTTGAGAACATCTACAATTTAGCCTGTCTATGTTCTCATCTGTACAAATTGTGTATTATCTACCCTATTAAAAGGTGAAGTTCTTAGTAGCAGAGACTGGGGTATTGTTGTTTTTTAATCTTTCCTCTCATCCTCAGAGCTTGGAACAGTACTTGGTACAGTGAGCACTTACAAATGCTTAGTTTCTGTCCAGTCCTCAGTATCTAACTAATTTTTACCATATAGATAGATTGGTCATGATATCACTTGATCTTAAAACACACTTTTACTGCCCTAATATAAATAAATAATTCTTTTGCCGAAAAACAAAACAAAAAAACTCTGAAAGGCTCCCCACATTCTACAAAATAAAATTCAAACTCCTTAACATGGTACTCAAGGTCTTCCAAAGGCCTTTCCAACTTTCCACAGTTTCATTTTTTTCCCCATTTTTTTGGGGGGGGAGGAGGGAGAGGAAAGGAAGGTAGTTAGTGTTAAGTAACTTAAGAATTACACATGAAGAACTACATAAATCTAGCCTATGTCTCTCATAGTGGATGCTCCAAAACAGATTACACTATTGCCAACACTCATGCAATAAGAATAGCTGTCATTTGCAAGGTCTTTTAAGATTTGGAAAGTACTTAACATAAATTAATCTCATTGGAATATAACAATGATAAAAGTTCACATCTATATATTGTTTTGAAGCTAGAAAGTCACTTCCTTCCTTAAAAAACTGGGTGGTAAGTACTACAGGAATTTTTGTTCACATTTTATAAATAGGGAAACTGACTCTAAAGAACTTTTGACTAAATTACATAGTGATGTGTCCTAAAGAGGATTTGTGTCCTAGTCATCTGGATTTCAAATTCAGTGCTCTTTGTGTTCCAGATTTTTTCTTCCTCTCTCCCTTACGTCCCCCCTCTCCAAGAGAGTGAGCAATCTGATATAGATTAAACATGTGCAATCCTTTTAAAATATTTTCATATTAGTCATGTTATTCAAGAATCAGATCAAAAGGGGAAAAAACACAAGAAACAAACAAACAAACAAAAAGTGAAAATAGTATGCTTCAATCCATATTCAATCTCCACAATTCTCTCTCTGGCTATCGAAATTGTGTTGGATCACTGCATAGCTGAGTAGAACCAATTCTATCATAGTTGATCATTCCAGAATCTTGCTATTACTGTGTACAATGTTCTCCTAGTTCTGCTCATTTCATTCAATATCAATTCATGTAGGTCTTTCCAGGATTTTCTGAAATCAGCCTGCTCATCATTTCTTATAGAACAATAATATACAATTACATTCTTCTACCATAACTTATTCTGCTATTTCCCAATTGATGGATATCTATTCAATTTACAATTCCTTGACATTACAAAAAGAGCTACTACAAACATTTTTGTACATGTGAGTCCTTTCCCCCCTTTTATGATCTTTGGGATATAATCTAAGTAGTGACATTGTCCAGAGTTCTTTCTTACTAATTCTCTTTATTCCAGCCAGGCCGAACTATTTGTCATTCTCAAACTTCAGTCTACTTTTTCCAGTTTCCCATGAGCTCCCTGACTCTCCAATTCTCTCTGCACGTTTTGATATCCTTCTTATCAAAAGCCAAGATCAAGTGTGCTCTTTTGTCTATGAAACCTCACAGTCCATCTCTTTTCTTCTCTATTTTTAGTTAAAATTTTGAATCTATTATTTGTCTAATCTTATTCCTCTTGGGTATATAATGTGTTTATGAGAACTAGCTCCTCTTATTTGAGGGCTTGTTCAGTCCTTTTTAAAGTTCATCATCTACTCCTGATGTCCATCTGATTCATTCATCTTATCTGAGGCTCCAAGAAGCTATAACATATGAAGCAACTACAGTATGGTAAACTCTCTTGGCTTGTGGACTAAACCAGATTGAGGCAACCAATAGCCTTTTTTTTTTTCTTTAAATAACTTTTTATTGACAGGGCAACCAATAGCCTTAAACCTGTCAGTGAGTTATTAGGATGGATATCTCAAGCATGTGAAGACTTTCCCTGGCTGAATGGGAAGATGAGAACAATTTATTTCAATGGCCATGAAAGTGGCTAGAGAAGGTAAATACCTTCTTTCCTTAATGTGAAACCCTTAGAGGTATTGAAGATGCTAAGATCATTTACTGCATCCCAAGCCATTGCCAGTCAACTTGACTTTTGTCTTGCTATGGGACTTTGATGACTCTGGAAAAGAAAGTAAAACTGATAGCTTTGTGCAACTCTGCTTCATTTAAATTCAATTCACATGCAATTTAAGACATCAATCTGCGATGTCATTGGTCCCCTTTGAAAAGGAAGGACAAATAACAACTCTCCTAATAGATTAAAGGCAGAAACTGTGTTCAGCAATTTTTACATTCTTCACAGGATAGAGTACTGTGTAATTACATATGGTAAATTCTTTTTTTTCTTCATATGGCAAATTCTTAAAAAAATTGTTGAATTGAGCTTAAAAAATTACTCTTTTCAGGCATTCATTTAATGCTTTTTATATTGCCACCTATCTACAGCAAGCAGCATTATTGAGTGATTAAAGCTCTGACGTTAGAGTCCGGAAGACTGGGACTCAAATCTTCCTTAGGACATGTTGCCATGTGATTTAATCATAAGAACTTTAGTCTCAATTTCCTTATCTATAAAATGTGAACAAAATTCCTGAATATCCCCCTCTCAGTTTTTTTTTTTTTAAGGAGAAAAGTGACTTTTCAGCTTCAAAACAATATACAGATGAATGTGAACTTTTATCATTGTCATATTCCAATGAAATCAATTTATGTAAAGTACTTTCAAAATCTTTTTTTATGTGCTTTCCAAATCTTAAAAGACCTTGCAAACTCCATCTATTTTTGGTGTACAAGTATTGGCAACAGTGTAATAATCTGTCTTAGAATATCCACCATAGGTTGATCTATATAGACCATATATATGAGAGACCATAGGTTAGATCTATATAGTTCTTCAAATATAAATCTAGGTAGTTCTTAATATGGTGGTACAAGCAATTAGCTGCTTAATAATTTCTTTTTGATGAAGGTAATGATGATGGTGATAGTGATGATAATCACAACTGGGAGTAATTGAATGAAATTAAGCAAAGGGAATTTCAAGATAACTGTCAGTAAAAGCCTTCTGGTGCTGAAATTGTTCAGCTCTCCTTAGGGAAAGTTGAGACAATTCCTCTCTAGAGAGGACTTGTCTATATATAACTGAACATTTATAGCATACTTGTTACCAGGGTCCTTTTGCCTAAGAAAAGAACTCCAATGAGTACTTTGCCAGCCCAGTGGTGCACTCAGAAGGGAAGAATCACATGACTCAGGAGACTTTTGTCTACCTTTTACTTCAGAGATTTGTCAAAGACTTAGTTAGGAAAATACAGACTTTCCATACAAAAAATTACTGCATTACAGTACAGTAATCATTGTTTATCCACCTTCTTTCATTTTGAAGCCCATTCCAGTTGAAGTAAGGTTGGTTTTGACAGAGGTGTATTAGTAAATGTTTAGTAACATACTCTCAAAAAATTTCTCTCTAAAACACCTTTATGTTTAATCTGCATTATTAATATGCTCCTTTTCACTTTCTTATGTCCAGACAATGGACAAAATAATAAAATAAAATTATGATTTATAGTATTTGTTAAAGGTGTAAATGCTTACATCAAAAATTTAATAATTGTCTTTGGCTCTCTTTTAATTGGAGCTGGCTTGTCCTGGTCCCTGGTCTTGGGACAAGGGAGTATGAGAGTGTAGAGAATATAGAACTATAGTTAGAAATGACTTTTTCCACGAGGAAGGAGCATTTACTAGTTGAATATTTGAAGGATTGTCATATGGAGAACTTGAGTTAGTAGAATTAAAAACAAAAATGGAAATTAAAATCAAAATTTTCTGATTCATAATTGTGAATATGACAAAATATCAATACATATTTCCATAGGCAAAAGGAACAACAACAAAAAAAGAAATTCCACATTCCATCAGAAATCCCTATTATGTACAGCTTGTTTTTTTTTAAAGTACATATTAAAATTTCACATCGTAGTTCTAAAATTGTCCTTCTTGCCTGTTCTACTTCTAAACTTTCTTATATGTCCCCTGCTGTATATTTAAAAAGGGACTTTATTGATATCTTTTGTTTCTGTATTGTCTAGATTTCTTCATATATCCCTCTTTCTTCTCTTTTCCCAGAGACATTATGGCAAAGACTAAAAAAATTTGAAAGGGAAGAGAAAAAATAAGTGCAATGTACAAAACACAAAAATGCAATATTTCACTCTTGCAGACTTTAAATTGTACCAAGCAGGAAATGATCATCTCATATCTCTTTTCTAAGGTCCAAAATTTTTCTTCAAAATTTTATAGCATTCAGAACTGATTACTTGATGATGGTTGTTTTTTCCATTTATTTTGTTATAATTATATTAGTCATATATAGTTATATTAGTTTCTTGGCTCTGCTTACTTTACATAAAATCATGGAAGTCTCTCCATGCTCCTTTGTATTCATCATTCTTATCATTGTTTATATCTGGGCATCTTAAATTTGTTCTACTTGTGACCCCCTTTTGTCTGAGAAATTTATACCCCAGATATCTAGATATATAAATAAAATATTTGCTGATAATAAATATTAATTTCGTGACCCCTGCTACAGTTACATGACCTACAGTTTAAAAAGCTTTGATTTATAGCATGGTAATATTCCATTAGATTCATGTGCCAAAATTTGTCTAGTCATTCCCAAGC
Organism: Antechinus flavipes; assembly: GCF_016432865.1. Classification (NCBI taxonomy): domain Eukaryota; kingdom Metazoa; phylum Chordata; class Mammalia; order Dasyuromorphia; family Dasyuridae; genus Antechinus; species Antechinus flavipes. The sequence continues at coordinate 254,653,718 of NC_067400.1, forward strand.
ATATAGGCATATCCTTTGTGTATAGCCACAAAAAGATGCTGTTATAAATATCTTGATATATGTGGAGTCTTTATTTTGGTCTGTGTTCTTCTGCGGGTATATGTTTAGCAGTCTTATCTCTGGGTCAAAGAATATAAACATTATATTTTAGTTATTTATTTGCATAATTTGAAATTGCTTTCCAAAATGGTTGTACCAATTCACAGCTCCACCATTAATGCTTTATGTTCCTGTCTCTTTTCAACTCTCTCCAACATTGACTATTCCCATATTTTGACAAGGGTCATTTTTTTCAATGGTCTGATTTGTGATTTCATTGGTGCTGTTAGCAAAGAAATATCTTCTTTTAAAAAAATGTAATTTAATTTTGTTCCTCAATAGTGTTTTATTTTTCCAAAAACACCTAAAGATAGTTTCCAGCATTAATTTTTGTAAGATTTTATGTTCCAAATTTTTCTTCTCCCCCCTTCCTAAAACATTCAGCAACCTGATATAGGTTATACATGAGCAATCCTTTTAAACATGAGGAAATATCTTCTACTGATGCAGATTAGCAACTGAATTTTATAGCACTGAAATGTGTCAAAAGTGGGACTTTACTCCAAGGGTTCCTGACTTCAAGGTCAGTTCTCCATTGAGAGAAATATTTCAGCTAAATATAATAAACTTCCTAACAATTAATTTTTTAAAGTAACAGAATGAATTGCTTTAGGAGATGGTGAGCTCCTCATTACTGTAAGTTGTCAAACAAAAGCTAGACAAACATCAGCCTGGAATGTTTCAGAAAGTATTTGTTCTTTAGGTAAGAGTTGAACAGGATTACTTTTGAAGGTCCTTCCAACTCTAAGATTTTATATTCTCTTCTGAATTTTCTGAAGCCACATCTTTCCTTGTTATATGGCTTCATCCATAGTCTCCAGTCTCTGATTTAGACCTTTACATTCAACCAGGAATCAATATATTCAGTTAAGATAAAATACAAATTGCTCTGACTAGCATTCAGAGCGCTTCACTATTGAATTCTCTCCTATTTTTCTAGTTTCTGTATACCTTACTCCATGCTGCTCTATTCTACCTTTCCAGGCATTTTCTCTAGCTATCCCCCATGCCTAGAATGCTTTCCTATCTCATCTCTGCCTGTTATCTTCTCTGTCTTCCTTCAAGTACCAATTAAAATTCTATCTCCTTCAGCAAACCTTTCCCATCTCCTCTTAATTCTAGAGCTTTCTATCATTTAAGTATTTTATCTTTATCCAATATGTAGCCTGTTTATACATATTTTTTTGCTGGTTATCTTTCCTATTGTATTGTGAGATCCCTGAGGGCAAGGACTGTCCCATTCCTCCCTCCCAAAAAAAGCTTAGCACAATGCATGGTTCATAGTAGGTAATTAATAAATGCTTTTTGTCTGACTCAGTCTAATTTGGACCAAAAACCATATATTCTCAATTGGCATCTATCTTTTGGTAAGTAAAAATAAGAACCAAATATTCTCATTTCATATTTATTTTTTACTTTCTTCACCAGATAGAACAAATATGCAAAAGAACCATAAAAATATTGATTTTTTTTTCTAGGCTGGTGCTCTAACTTTTTAACCATTTCTCATGATTATTTCACCTTTTCTTCCCAGTAGAATATGTTTATTGAATGAAGGTCAGGAATGTTTTATTTTTGTCTTTGTATTGACAATACTTAGCCCTTGGTGCTTAATAAATGTTTGTTGAATTTAATTGAATTTTTTCAGCATGATTCAAAAAATGGATCATTATTCTTCCTATGAGAAGTTTCCTCCCCTTTCAGCTCCATGACACTCTAGAGTCCTTGGATTCCTCCCAGGAAGTGAGCTTTCTCTTGGGTGTCTCTGTTTCACTTTTCCTATACAGTTATCATGTTCTTTCTTGTATTACATTACTAATCTTTGCTAATGAGACTATAAGCTCTCTGAAGACAGAACTATGTCAATTTTTGTCTTTATACCCCCAATGCCTTTTGCAAAATGTGCCATTCTAAGGAATATTTTTTTTCCTTTCAGTCAACAATATGGCTGCTGTGGATTCTACAATAGCTCACGATGTGATCCCACATTGAAAGAAGATGGTGTTTTGGTATGACACAGCAAATTCTGAGAGGTCCTTGGGTCATTTCTCATGCTATGGCAATGGGGTGGAGTGCTGAATTCATTAAATGAGAAGATAGATGTGCTTTGGATCTCTTTCTTCAGTGCTCCATGGCATCTGAGATTTTCAGTAAGGGGTGAAGAAAGACTGGCTTTTCTCCACTTCAGCATCATTATGAACTCCCTATATAAGTGGCATGTGTAAGTTCAGCTAGTATAAGGGGACTCAAATAAGTGAGCTTGCACTTGGGCATGTGCCCGCTTTTTTTCCTTTCATGTTTATTCTTTTCTGATCTTAAGTGAACAAGTTTTGATCCTGAGATGGATGTACTCAGGATTGGAAGTAATTTGGTGAGTGTCAGGGATTTGAATGTTCTGATGGCCTATCAAATTGGAGAATAATGGCAGCAGAAAAGAATTCCTCCCAACAATTCCAATGCTGTTAAGATTCAATGAGTGAATAAGCCTGGCTGTCCTACAATCAGATATGAACTCGGAATTGTTTGGACAGTGCAAAAAAGAAGGGAGAAATAAAATAATTAGATTTAAGTATCAACCTCTTACCACATTGTAGAATTGTTACTAAATCCAGTTGTAAATTGTTTTGTTAATACTATCTATGAGTTTTTTATGCTTGCAATTTATTTTATGTGTAGGAATAACTACCTGTCCCATGCACAGTTCAAAGGACTTGCTTTCAACTACCCTCTCTGGGAGAAACCCTAGGTGTGAGCCATAATCTAAGCTTTAAATAATTTGTCCCTGGGGCAGAATGGTGGGTTTTTCTTTAATGAGTTAAGAACAGGCAGCCTAGTTCTCAGAACTGAACTCTGTCCAGACACAAACCAGGATAGAGAACAAGATAATGGTTCAGCATCCTAGAACAGAGGTTTCAAGTTTGTGGCCAAGGGCCATAAACCAGTGAGGACTGAAGCAGATTCAAATAGAATTGGGAAATGTTTAACAAAATAAATAAAAATATAACAGAATGTAGAAAATGTTAATTTGTGATTCTAAGTTAATATGCTGTTCAGTAAGGATCCATTTCTATTTCAGTTCAAATAGATTATTTTGGTCCAGCAGTGATTCTCCAGTGTTAGAGTAGTATAGTACCTCATAAATGGCAAGCATTTTTGCAAATATTTCTTGAATTGAATAGAAAAGAACTGAATCTGTCTATTTAGCAGTCATCAGAAGTTATCTAGCTAAGATGAAGGAAAGAGCTAATTATTAATGATCCAAGGATAATCTCGCATTATTTTTATGGTTTCTTTAATGTAATCTCTCACTCCGGGAAGTTACTGATGGCCAGGGCCATACATACCAATCTTCTCCAGATCGACAAGGAGACGAGACCAATGTTAAGGAGCCAAACAGGCTTTCTTTATTGGTGTTCTTGGCAGGAGTTAGACGGAAGCAAGAGTAGGTGTGTGTATGTATGTCTCTGCATCTCTCTCTCTCTGCTTCTCTGAATCTCTACATCTCTGCCTCAGTCTACTTCTCTCGGCATCCTTCTATGCCTACGGCAAAATCTTGTTGGTGGATCCAATGAAGGGAAACACCTGGAGTTAGTCCTGCATCCTAAGAAAAGATCTAATACCTGTAAGACACAACTTCCTGCCTCAGAGACCAAACCCCCTTCTACCTTCCTGGGTCCACCCTACCAGCTGAAATGGCATACATGGCAATTCTCAGAAGGAAAGTCTAACACATTCCCCTTTCTATTTAGTGGGAACTGCTCATAAAACCAGTTTTGATATAAAAAATATAAAAATATATCTGCATTTAAAACATAGGCTTAGAGTTAAAAGAAAGTACAAAGAATGCAATAAAGGGGATAAGAAGGGAAGTATGTTTGAGATTCATTGTGGCAAGGGACTATAGTCTCATCTTCTATAACTTCTTCAGGCTGAGAAGGAGTATAGCACTGACCCTATCCAATGGAGTCCGGACTGAAGAGGAGAGAGATGAGTGACTTGTAGGCAGCAGCAGCATCTGGTACCAAATGTCAAGATCAGGTCTAAAGTGATTTCAGGTTGACCAAGTGGTTGGTAATTCTGGAATCCTTCTGAAATCCAGTAGCCTTCCCCATCAGGACCTGCAAGACATAAATATCCTGGCCCTCTCCAAAATATTAAGGTTGGACCTTGCCAATGTCCTTCCTCATCCTTTCAAAGGACATTTTGAATGTTCTCTGATGCTTAAAGCCCTGTGTTAAGACTTTATCCACATCCATCCATCTGGCTCTCTATAATTTATATACTACAGCTGTATGTGGGCATGGTCACAGGCAAACTTATACCCTGACCCATTATGCATTCCTACCTTCCCGTCTCTCAGCGAGACTGTTGAACCCTCCCTTGTAGGGCCTGGCAATCCTCACTTGAAACCTCTCCCTCAGAGATTTCTGACTGCCAGCATGCCTACTCCCAGGCCTTCAGATATCTCCAGCCACTGCCTCGTCAAGCAGTGGTTCCTGTTCCACAAAGCACCAGGACACAGAAGCTTGCAAGCTCAAGTTTGAAAAACACTGGAGGCAACATTCTCACATCTTTTTATCATCTCCTCAAAACTTGTATCCTTATCTAAAGAGGACATGGCTTTCTGGCAATGGTGTTAATGCCCTCTCCTAGCTAATTTCCAGATAAGAAGACCAGCTGTTTCTTGATCTACTAACCTCTCAACAACCACCTGTAGATAAGCCATAAAATCAGAGAAAGGTTATACTGCTGGAGGCCAGGAGAGCCAGCAGCTCCTTAGAAATTTAATCCTGTAAATGTTAACTGCCTCTTTCCTTTCACTCTAATGGGGCTCACGTTCTTTCCTGGTGGCTATCAAACATGCCAAATCCTTGTTTTCTGGTTCCCTTCATTTACAGCCTTCTGTAACATACATCTTAATATCTACTTCCTGATTCTTTCCCCACTGCTTCTTCCTGTGATCTCACATCTACTCTTGGCTTACTTTATCAGTCTTGGGGCCTCTTCTTCCTTTCCACTATCGGACCAGCCGAACTCATAAGGTCCCTGACTAATCCTATCCCTGTTTTTCGGGTGCCATTTGTAACCTCCCACACCAAGAAGGTTACTGATTTCCAGGCCCATACATACCAATCTTCCCCAGAGACACATGGATACAAGCCGATGTTAAGGTGTCAAACAGCCTTTCTTTATTGGTAATCTCAGCAGGGGTTATCGGGAAATAAGAGCAGATGCATGTATGTATGTCTCTGTGTGTGTGTCTCTCTCTGCTTCTCTGAATCTCTCTACATCTCTGCCTCTCTCTATTTCTTTCTGCATCCTTCTCTTTCACCTATGGCAAAGCTGGAGTTACTGTTACATCCTAAGAAAAGATCTAATACCTGTAAGACACAACCTCCTGCCTCAGAGGCCAAGCCCCTTCCTACCTCCTGGGTCCACCCTACCAGCTGACATGGCATACATGGCAATTCTCAGAAGGAAAGTCTAACACTTTAATTTGAGGAAAAATCTACTATCACTGCCATTCTCACCCCCATCAAGATTATATTACACTGGCATATGGGAACCATGAGAAAATAAAAATATTTTCTCCCAGAATGTTAGTCTAGGAAGGGTCTTAGATACCATCTGGTTAGATTTTGTTTTTGTTTTTGTTTTTTTTAGCTGAAGTTCATAGAGATTAAAGGATTCATCCCAGATCATACTGCTGATGAGAAGTTGAATTGGAACTCCAACTTAGGGCTCCTGCCTTTCAATTTGGCCCCCTTTTAGGGCCCAAGTTTAACTCCAGCTGCAGACATTTAACAGCTCTCTGATTCTGAGAAGGTCACTTAACTTCTATCTGCCTCAGTTTCCTCAACTGCAATATGGGAATAATAATAGCACCTACCTCCCAGAGTTGTTGCGAGGATCAAAATAGCTTTTCAGATGAGATGAGATGAGATCAGATGAGAAGATCAAATGAAATAATGTTTGTAAAGTGCTAAGCATGGTGCCTGGCACTTAGTAGGCTTAGTACCCTTTCTCCTATCTTCCCTTTCCATTGCACTACCTTAGTTATTTTAACTCATTTAGACGAAAAATACTGTATTTCACAGACAGAATCCTAATTTTGGAGGTTTTTTCATTTTACTCCTCTCTGAGGCTTTTGTATCTGAATCAGTGAGAACTTCTATGCAAATCAGAATTTAATTATGAGTTATTCTCCTGCAGTTCCCTTACAGATGTTCCCAATAGATGAGTGGGTTATATAAAGAACTACCACAATTAGTGGTTGTCTTATTGAAGGTCTAAATGTGCCATTAATTTCTGTTATCTTTTAACATTTCTTCAATCAAGTCGATAAATCTACATTTTTCAAGTCATCAATCCAAAATTGTTTATTGTTCCTTTCAAAAATTAAGAAATTCTTGTTTCTTTTGTTCTCCAGACAATAAGCATGCAATTGGAACATTGCCAGAGACTTTTGCAGCCTTTTGGCAGTCAGCAATGTGTTGCTTGAGGAAAATGTCTTTCTTTGCTATTCAGAGGTACATCTGTTACCTTGTAACCTTTTAACATTTGCTCTGTATAAGAAACCAATGGAATTATCTTGGTACTGTTTCTACCTGTAGTTTCCCAATAACATTAACTTGAGTAGAAATAATGTATTCTTTTTATGGACTATAGAACCAACTAAACTCACTGTCATGTATGACATTCTTATTTCCTCAAAACTGTTTGGAGCTTTGGAATATCACTGTATGTCACTCACTACATCTATGCTTCTGATTTCAAAATCCCACTTTTCTTTTATCAGCTACAGGGGAAAAGTAACATGTGCATGGAATTTGGGGCTTTTGCTGCCCAGAATGATGATTGCTCTGAAATAGAAAGCTACATCGTAATCCAGATCAAAGTGATTTGGTGATAGTTGATGATCACTTGTAACAAATTATGTGGACACTCATTTGAAATTGAGTCTTGGGAATTTCTTTCATAAGCAATAGCAAGGTGGGAGTGGGGGATGGTTTCATTTTCTGGACCTAGGCATTCTGACAAATGAAATCTATTCCCGAGACCCACAGTTCCATGAGAAATGCAATTTTCAGGGGCAGCTCATTGGTGTAGTGGATAGAACACCAGCGCTGAAGTCCTCCATGAGGACCTAAGTTCAAATCTGGCCTCACACTTAACACGTCCTGGCTGTGTGACCCTGGGCAAGTCACTTAACCCTAATTTTCTTAGAAGAAAAAGAGAAATGCAATTCTCTTTCCATCCTATACAATTCAACAATACCCATTCTCTGTATAAATATTTGTAGTATCTAGCTTAAAATGCCTGTTATAATAAGAAAATCCATTAATTTATAGATAATGTCACTGACACTCATCCCTCACATCATGTGTTGGGTGACCTCAACATATCCCATCTGGAGCATTGTGTCTAGGTCTCAGCGCCATGGTTTATGAGTAATATTAATAAGTCAAAGAATGTCCAGAAGAAAGAAACAATGATGATGGAGGGACTTGGGTCCATGTTTAAGGAATGGTTGAAAGAACTAGCGAAGTCTGGAAGATAGGAAAGGACATCATCATTGTCTTTCCATACTTGAAGAATTATGAAAGCGGGATTAGATTTGTTTGGTTTGATCACAGAGAACAGAACGAGGAACATAACTGAATGTGTTGAAGAGTTAAATTTCAGATTGATGTTAGAAGAAAAAAACTTCCTAACAATTAGAAATATGTAAAAAAATGAAATGAAATGCCTCAGGAAACAATGGGGATTCCTCTTCAATAAATCCCTTCAAGAAGATTCTAGATGATCCCCTTTTGGATATATTTATAATGGTGATTTCTTTAGATATGTGTATGGGTAAAGTTAGATGGGTACTGAAGTTCTTTCCAACTTTAAAATTCTATGGTTCTAAAATCATATAATGATTAACTATGACAGACTTAGCTCTTCTCAATAATGCAGTAATCCAAGACAATTCCAATAGACTTGAGATGGGAAAATACCATTCACATTCGGAGAGAGATCTATGGAGACTAAATGCAGATTGAAACATACTATTTTCACCTTTTTCTTGTGGTTTTTTCTGTCTTGTGGTTTTTTTCCTTTTGTACTGATTTTTATTTCATAACATGAATAATATGGAAATATGTTTAAAATGATCATACATGTACCTATATCAGATTGCTTGTTTTGGAGAGGGAAAAGAAAAAGAATGGAGGCAGAAAAGAAATTCAGAAATCAAAATCTTACAAAAGTGAATGTTGAAAACTATCTTTGCATGTAATTGGAAAAAATAAAATTCTGTGGTTATGTGATTCATATATACTACTTATCACTTGCCATGCTATTAGGGAATATAGTTTGGTAACATGTAGAGCATTTTCACTCATTACTATGTGTTGTGTCCTGCTTTCTAGAGTCCCCAAGTTGGGGTGACAAATGTACTGTTGCTCTCTAGAGCCCCCATACTGGGGTAATTAAAATATACCTTTCTAGTGGAGAAATGGGACTCTTGAGGATGGTAGAAAAATGGAGTCTGTTTATTTCAAGGACTTTCCCCTTTTTATAATGAAACAAAAACTGGGCATGTGCCAAGTATGCTGTGCATGTGGGACCACATAAACAACTTGCTATGTAGTTTGCCACCTGGTATCACTCTTCTACCTGGTATCACTTTACTTCAATCACAACACAGATTGTCACCATCCCTTGACTTCTCAGGAAGGCCTAAGGGCTCTTAGGGGAGATGGGAATCTGAACCAAACATTGTTAGCAGGTTCCCTCTGGGCTGAAAGGTCTTATGCCTCACCCAGAGTTTCCCTACTGTCTGTGACCCTCTACAACCATGGGAACTTATGTCAGTCATCATACTCCTGTCTGTCTGATCTGGATACTGGCTAGTTAGTACTCCCATGTTTGTGAAGATGCTATCACATAAATATCCCCACTTTCTAGACTCCATGTGGTTGGGTCCATATTAGGTTTGGCGCTATGTGGTTCTAACTTGTAAAGAGCCAGGACACATAATAGTTGTTAAGAAATACTTGCTCTCTTGTTCCCTTCTTACCCTTGTCTCATCAGAGGTTCCTTTCAGATTGGGCTGCCTTGGAAAGCTTCTCTAACTCCCAAGAGAGAATCAATATTCAGTTTCCTGTTCATCCAGATCTTCATTTGGATCCTCTGTTGGGCCCTTGAGAAAATGCCTCCAAACAATTGCAGAATGACCACTTGTTGGAACCAAATTCTTCCTAATCTTCCACTTCTTTCAATTCTGATAACTTTTCTTCTATGACAATTAGACTCCTATGCAGCCTCATCTTTGCAGGACTTTGACAATTCTTCAGAGCTCTCTTTTAGATTAGAGATGAATTGACCTTCTAATTACTTAGTATGAGGTGGCACTAGACTGGTTATCTACCTTGCATTCTCTCTGAGTATAAAGATTTCATCTCAAGATTTATTTCCTTGATTTAAATTCCTAATAATGAACTGGAATATCATGTCATTGCTTGTTGCTTCCACCACTCTTGCGAATTCTGGTCTTCAAATGAGTTTTCAGTACAGTGATATGCTGATTGCATGCCTTCTGACTTTCATTTTTTGAGAGATCAACAAGCATTTTTTGAGAGATCAAACAGCATGAACAGTTATGGAGTAAAGCCTACATCCTTGTCCTAGTAGCATTGCAGACAGTCATGAGAAGTGTGATGTAATGATTATAGTGGGATTTCTACTTAAGTTTCTGGAGCACTAATATATTCATCAAATCATGATTCAAATGTTATATAACTCCAGGTCATGAAATCAGAGATTTAAAATTGACCTCAGAGGTCATCAAGTTGAATCCTCTTATTTTACTAATGATAACTTAAAAAGGGGGAATTACTTTCTCTAGATCACAAAGGTATAAAATATTAAACCTGTGGAATCCATGATCCCTTCTTATAAAAAGAGTTGCTATGGAAATGGAGAACAGAGAAATGAGTACAGCAAAGAATGTTGGACCATCAGCTTAACTAAATTCCTAAAGCCATCATATTATGTATGACTCACTGCAAGGCATGTGCCCTCTTCCTGCCCCCTTAGTAAAAAAAAAAAAAATTCTCTAAATATAAAGAACCATATAAATTTCAAAGTCATATCTACTGGTAACACCCTCTCGGCAAAAAGTTCATATAGATAAGACTTACACAGAGGAAAAAAATATATTAAAACCCAATAGGCTTGCAGACAGAGCCATGATTCAAACTAAGCCCAGCATTCACTCTACTTCCCTCTATTAATGTTCTTTGAGGATAGTTTACTGTCTTGATTTCTGACAAGTCTTACTTAACCTTTTTAAAAAAAATCCCCAAATCTCAATTAATTATAAGGAATCTTCACAAGGAAGTTACATACTAAAAACTACTCTCCCTGGGATATCTTTCCCATGAAGGAGTCCTTCTAGTTTCTGGTTGAGTAGCCTCAGCAGTGTACTGGATCATTTATACTTCAAAAATAGACAATTACTACAAAGGAGGGATTGATTTATTGTTTACCTATATTGCAGGAAATGTTAATAATGCAGATTAAATTTAAAATTGTGTATGCATTTATTCTATCTCTACAATCTGATTGTTAAACATTTACTCACAGATCTTTGGATAGACCTGTACAAAGGATAAACCTTGGATAGAACTGTAATAGTTGTTTACTAATTGATTATTGTTTATTTTCTTCCTATCTCCATTCAGAGACTAGAAGTCTGTTTCAACAAATCTCTTCTAAAATCTTGCTGTTGCTTATACTCAAGTAAGCAACCCCAATCAGTAAGACCTTCATTTGAAAGTTCTTTTTCTCATACTTTTTACATACATCTATTGCATCTTGGGCTAGTTAAATTTATTCAGCACCAGCTCCAAACTCTTCATTTAGCCTAAGTGTCCAAAATCTTCCTGAAAGTTTTACATTAAATGGCTTGGTTGTCTGGTAACCAACTATCTCCTTATAACAAATGTAGTTTTAGTTATAGTCCTGTGCAATACATGTATAGAAGTGAAACCACCAAAACAATCTATACCACCACTTCTCCTCAGATCTTGATGGAGACAGCCCAGAATACTGAACCCATGAGTCTTGGGAATAATAATGCTTCTAGTCCAGTGTTGTCATCCATCTTTCTGGCATGCAACCCCTATGGAAATGCAATCTATTAATTGTTCCTATAGGTGCTTTAGTCACAATTACTGAAGATCTAGGAAAGAAGGTTCTTATTGCCAAAGTCCTTAGCACTGTCAAATGATCAAAAATGGATACGATTTTGTCACTGTAAATAACATTAAAGAAGAGGTTTTGCTAGTGCACTCTAATGACCATAGAACATTTCCATCTAGCTTGTAGCTGAAACTCTCCCTATCTTTTGTTTCCTCCATTAGAATGTGAGTTCCTTGAGAGCAGGGACTGTCTTATTTCTCTATTGGGAACTCCATTGCTTAGCACAGAACTTTATATATATTTAATGAGGTGCAAATGATGAGGTGTGAGAATTGGGGTGGGAGATCCACTCTGATCGGAGGCACAGGTCCTGTGAGAAAGAACTTGCAAACCTGAAATCTGCGTGACAAAAAGGCATTTATTGGCACTGAGAAGCCAGCTTGCTAGGAAGACAGACCTCTTAGTGGGCAAAGTCTTGCTTGCTAAGGAGGACAGCTTGCTAAGAAGACAGATTCCTTGGCAAGCATAATCCTGTTTAGGACTTTTGCAAAGGTGAGTTACACAGAGAAAAGAAGTGAGCAGAGTCTATTAGGACATCTGTGAGGATTCAGGGTTCAGAGTTGTCTTTTATTAGCCATCTGAGTCTTGGGGCTTCAATTCAATTCAAAATTGAATGAGATTGCTTAACTGGGTGTCTGAGTCAGTGTTGACAATGATCCAGGCCTAGATCTCCAATTGAAAAGAGATTACTTATCTTAGGAGTTTGAGCTACTGGGAGTGGTTCTAAACTAATTTTCAACTCAATAGAGGGTGCAACCACATTCCTGGCTATGATCTCCAGCTGAATGAGACCACCCAACTGGGCTTCCCTGAAAGGTGGGCTTCTTTTAAAGGAAAGTTTGGACAGTTTTAGGATTCACCCCTATCATTTCCCCCCAAAGATCTGTTTACATCATTCCCCTTCCCCCTCATATTGGTACTTAATAAATGCTACATTCATTCATTCATTCATGGCTTAAACTTCTACTACCGGCTTCATAGCCAAGTGTGTCTTGAAAATCTTGTCTTCTTGAGCCTTTTGAACTTCTGATCTCAAAGTATTTTATCCACTTTTTCCCTCTACTACTTTTAGTAGGCCTTCATCCTGAAATTGTTTGCTTCTAATCATCCAAGATAACTGTGACACCAGTTATTAGTTCAATATTATATATAACAGTGTGGTATAGTGGGAAGAAGAATATTGGCTTCAGACTTAAAGGTCCTGGGTCAAGTCTCCACTCCATTACTAAGTACTCATGAGACAATAGGCAAGTCACTTCTCCCTAGTCTTCAGTTTCCTCTGCTTTTAATGGGGAAGTTTGGATAAGATAATCTTTGAGGTCTCTTCTAGATCTAAATCTATACTCCTATGACTGTTTACCTTACGAATGTTATTGGTAGCAATGTTTAACTCTACTTAGAATTTCTAAAGGAAAGTCTACTTCTAATGTACTTTTGATTCAACTCTTTCATTAAAGCTTCTGGTATATGGAACCTATGGGGTAAAGTATCTACATCTAGAAACAAATACACCATGGGTAGTTCTATAGATTGGCTTCTTCATGGATGTCAAAGCCTTACTTGGATTGCAAAAGCCAATATTGGTATATATTTGAAGCAATTAACCAAATTCTAAAGAAAAAACATATGGGATTATGGATAGTACATCATGCTTAGAGTCAGGAAAACCTGAGTTCAGATCTGACCTCAGACATTTACTAACTTTGTGACTATGGACAAATAACTTGACCGACTGCCTGCCTTAGTTTCCTTTTAACAGTACCTCTTTTACAGCATTGTTGTGAAGATCAAATGAGATTTGTAAAGCAAATTTCCACTTAGTCTAGCACATAATAGGCACTTAATAAATATTTGTTTCCTTTCTAGACACCTGTTCTCATTCTCATCATAAAAATCTCCAAAGAATACCAGATTCCTTGTTAAGTTTTTGGTTCTTTTCAATCAAATTTATTTTGCTATTTCCACATTATATATATCTATATATATTTGAGTAGTATCAACTGCCTTGAGATTACTTTAGTTTTGCAATCCCAACGGAATTATTGTAGACTCTAGCAAGGGTCTTGGCAGCAGCAATTTGCCAAGCCTGAGACAGGAATGCCTTGCTTTGGCAATGTGAAACAAATTCTAATTCAGCAATTTTGCTGACTGAATACTTTGGAAGTATATCCATACCTGTATACACATAGCAATATATATAAATGCACACATGTACATATATTCATATACACATTTCTGCCCTTAAAAATAGAAGAACTATTGCACTTAAAATGTTACTGAGAGAGTGGAAAAAGGATAATCAGAAACTCTAGCATTATTTGCTAAAGGCAGGCAAGGATAGGTATAACAAAGGAAACCAATTTTCTTATTTTTGAAAAATTTTAAAAATTTAAAATATTAAAAAAAATATATTTCAAATTTAATGTAGTAGTTCTGATATTGCTATGTCTCTTCCTGAACTTTCATCTGCTTTTCATTTGGTCCAAGTCTTTGTGACCCTATGTAGGGTTACTTGGCAAAGATACTGGAGTGGTTTGCCATTTCTTTCTCTAGCTCATTTTTACAGATGAGGAATTAAGGTAAATAGGGTTATGTGACTTACCCAAAAACACAGTAAGTATGTGAGGCCAAATTTGAACTCAGGAAGATGAGTTTTCCTGATTTTGGGCCTGGCATTCTATCTGTTGTACCACTTAGTTAACACTAACCTACATGGGCAAAAGAGCACCACATATCCCTACATGTGTTTTTATGTGTCTTGTTGCAGCTATTTCTTTTCTGCTTCTTTGAGGGGCATTGTCCCCACAAAAATGTTCAATAAAAGCCTTCCCTTTAAAAAAAAATAAGTGTATTCATGTAGAAAAAGTATTTTATTGGGTATTTCTGAAAATGCATATCTCATATTGAATCTACAATCCATCACATCTCCCTCAAGAAGCAGATATGCTTCATTACTATTCTTTTTGGTCTTATTTAGTCAGTTCTTTTTACAATTTTTTATTTTTTAAAGTTATACCTGTACATTCATTTTTAACATATCTTCATATGAGTCATGTTGGGAGAGCAAAAATCAGAACAAAAGGGAAAATCCTTGAGAGGAAAAAAAACTGAAGAAAAAAATGCAGAAAAAGCATTTGATAAAATTCAACATCCATTCCTAATAAAAACACTTGAGGGCATAGGAATAAATGGACTTTTCCTTAAAATAGTCAGGTGCATATATTTAAAACCATCAGTAAGCATCATATGCAATGGGGAAAAACTGGAACCTTTCCCAGTAATATCTGGAGTGAAGCAGGGTTGCCCACTATCACCATTATTATTCAATATCATATTAGAAACACTAGCCTCTGCAATAAGAGTCGAGAAAGATATTAAAGGAATTAGAGTAGGCAATGAGGAAACCAAACTATCACTCTTTGCAGATGATATGATGGTATACCTAGAGAACTCCAGAGATTCTATTAAAAAGCTATTAGAAATAATTCATAATTTTAGCAAAGTAACTGGATATAAAATAAATCCCCATAAATCCTCAGCATTTTTATATATCACCAACACAATCCAACAGCAAGAGAAACAAAGAGAAATTCCATTCAAAATAACTGTTGACAGCATAAAATATTTGGGAATCTATCTACCAAAGGAAAGTCAGGAATTATATGAGCAAAATTACAAAAAAGTTTCCACACAAATAAAGTCAGACTTAAATAATTGAAAAAATATTAAGTGCTCTTGGATAGACCGAGTGAAAATAATAAAGATGACAATACTCCCTAAACTAATCTATTTATTTAGTGCTATACCAATCAGACTTCCAAGAAAATATTTTAATGATCTAGAAAAAATAACAACAAAATTCATATGGAATAATAAAAAGTTGAGAATCTCAAGGGAATTAATGAAAAAAAAATCAAATGAAGGTGGCCTAGCTGTACCTGATCTAAAACTATATTATAAAGCAGCAGTCACCAAAACCATTTGGTATTGGCTAAGAAATAGATTAGTTGATCGATGGAAAAGGTTAGGTTCACAAGACAGAATAGTCAACTATAGCAATCTAGTGTTTGACAAACCCAAAGATCCTAACTTTTGGAATAAGAATTCATTATTTGATAAAAACTGCTGGGATAACTGGAAATTAGTATGGCAGAAATTAGGCATGGACCCACATTTAGCACCATATACCAAGATAAGATCAAAATGGGTCCATGACCTAGGCATAAAGAATGAGATTATAAATAAATTAGAGGAACATAGGATAGTTTATCTCTCAGACTTGTGGAGGAGAAAGAAATTTGTGACCAAAGATGAACTAGAGACCATTACTGATCACAAAATAGAAAATTTTGATTATATCAAATTAAAAAGCCTTTGTACAAACAAAACTAATGCAAACAAGATTAGAAGGGAAGCAACAAACTGGGAAAACATCTTCACAGTTAAAGGTTCTGATAAAGGCCTCATTTCCAAAATATATAGAGAACTGACTCAAATTTATAAGAAATCAAGCCATTCTCCAATTGATAAATGGTCAAAGGATATGAACAGTCAATTTTCAGAGGATGAAATTGAAACTATTACCACTCATATTTAAGAGTGTTCCAAATCATTATTGATCAGAGAAATGCAAATTAAGACAACTCTGAGATACCACTACACACCTGTCAGATTGGCTAAGATGACAGGAAAAAATAATGATGAATGTTGAAGGGGATGCGGGAAAACTGGGACACTGATGCATTGTTGGTGGAGTTGTGAATGAATCCAGCCATTCTGGAGAGCAATCTGGAATTATGCCCCAAAAGTTATCAAACTGTGCATAACTTTTGATCCAGCAGTGCTATTACTGGGCTTATACCCCAAAGAGATACTAAAGAAGGGAAAGGAACCTGTATGTGCCAAAATGTTTGTGGCAACCCTGTTTGTAGTGGCTAGAAACTGGAAAATGAATGGATGCCCATCAATTGGAGAATGGTTGGGTAAATTGTGGTATATGAATGTTATGGAATATTATTGTTCTGTAAGAAATGACCAGCAGGATGAATACAGAGAGGCTTGGAGAGACTTGCATGAACTGATGCTAAGTGAAATGAGCAGAACCAGGAGATCATTATACACTTTGACAACGATATTGTATGAGGATGTATTCTGATGGAAGTGGATTTCTTTGACAAAGAGACCTAACTCAGTTTCAATTGATAAATGATGAACAGAAAAGCAGCTACACCCAAAGAAAGAACACTGGGAATCGAATGTGAACTATTTGCATTTTTGTTTTTCTTCCCGGGTTATTTTTACCTTCTGAATCCAATTCTCCCTGTGCAACAAGAAAACTGTTCAGTTCTGCACACATATATTATATCTAGGATATACTGCAATATATCTGACATATATAGGACTGCTTGCCATCTAGGGGAGGGGGTGGAGGGAGGGAGGGGAAAAATTGGAACAGAAGTGAGTGCAAGGGATAATGTTGTAAAAAAAAAATTACCCTGGCATGGATTCTATCAATATAAAGTTATTATAAAATAAAATATTTTAAAAAAATAAAAAAATAAAGTTATACATGTACATTCATTTTTTTAAAATATTTTTTTATTGATAGAACACATGCCAGGGTAATTTTTTACAGCATTATCCCTTGCATTCATTTCTGTTCCGATTTTTCCCCTTCCTCCCTCCACCCCTTCCCCCAGATGGCAAGAGTCCTTTACATGTTGAATGGGTTGCAGTATATCCTAGATACAATATATGTGTGCAGAACCAAACAGTTTTCTTGTTGCACAGGGAGAATTGAATTCAGAAGGTATAAATAACCCGGGAGGAAAAACATAAATGCAAGCAGTTTATATTCATTTCCAGTGTTCTTTCTCTGGGTGTAGCTGCTTCTGTCCATCTTTGATCAATTAAGGCTCTCTTTATCAAAGAGGTCCACTTCCATCAGAATACATCCTCAAACAGTATCATTGTTGAGGTATATAATGATCTCCCGGTTCTGCTCATTTCACTCAGCATCAGTTCATGTAAGTCTCGCCAGTCCTCTCTGTATTCATCCTGCTGGTTGTTCCTTACAGAACAATAATATTCCATAATGTTCATATACCACAATTTACCCAACTATTCTCCAATTGATGGGCATCCTTTCATTTTCCAGCTTCTAGCCACTACAAACAGGGCTGCCACAAACATTTTGGCACATACAGGTCCCTTTCCTTTCTTTAGTATCTCTTTGGGGTATAAGCCCAGTAGAAACACTGCTGGATCAAAGGGTATGCACAGCTTGATAACTTTTTGAGCATAGTTCCAAATTGCTCTCCAGAATGGCTGGATGTGTTCACAATTCCACCAACAATGCATGTACATTCATTTTTTAACATATTTTCATATGAATCATGTTGGGAGAGCAAAAATCAGAACAAAAGGGAAAATCCTTGAGAGGAAAAAAAACTGAAGAAAAAAAGGTGAAATCAGTATTCTTCTATCTGAATTCAATCTTCATAGTTCTCTCTCTGAATGCAAATGGAATTTTTTATCCATAGTTTACCTTGGATGACTGAATTGCTGAGAAGAGCTAGGGTTATCAGAGTTGACCATCACACAACCTTGCTGTTATTATGCACAATGTTTTCCTGGTTCTGCTGGCTTCACTAAGCATCAATTCATGTATATCTTTCCAGGCTTTTCTATAATCAGTCTGCTCATTATTTCTTATAGACCAATAACATTTTATTACATCCATATACCATAACTTATTCAGCTATTCTCCAGTTGATGGGCATTAACTCATTTTCCAATTCTTCACCACCACAAAAAGAGCTGCTCTAAATACTTTTGAACATGTGGGTCCTTCTCCCTCTTTTTTGATCTCTTTAGTATACAGACCTAGTAGAGACATTGCTGAATCAAAGGATATACGCAATTTGATAGCTCTTTGGTCATAGTTCCAAATTGCTCTCCAGAACTGTTGGATCATTTTACAACTCCACCAACAATGCACTAGTCTTTCAGTTTTCCCGCATACCCTCCAACATTTATCATTTTCTTTTCCTGTCATCTTAGGGAATCTAATAGGTGTGAGGTGGTTACCTCAGACTTGTTTTAATTTACATTTATTTAATGAATAATTATTTAGAGCATTTTTTCATATGACTTTAGATGGCTTTAATGTTTTCATCTGAAAATGTCTGTTCATATCAATTAGGGAATGGCTTGTATTTTTATAAATTTGACTTAGCTCTCTCTATATTTTAGAAATGAGGCCTTTATGGGAAGCAATAGCTGTTAAAATTGTTTCCCAGATTTCTGATTCCCTTCTATTCTCGACTGCATTGGTTTTGTTTGTGCAAAACCTTTTTAACAATCAAAATGATCAAATTTGCATTTCATACTGTTCTCTATTTCTTGTTTGGTCAAAAATTCTTCCCTTATCCAAAGATCTGACAGAAACTATCCTGTTCTCCTAATTTGCTTATGGTATCATTCTTTATGTCTAAGTCATGTACTCATTTTGATCTTTTTTTTTTTTTTTTGGCATATGCCTAGTTTCTGCCATATTATTTTCGAATGTTCCCAGCAATTTTTGTCAAATAGTGAGTTCTTATCCCAGAAGCTGGAGTTTTTGGGTTCATCAAACAGTAGATTATAATAGTCATTGATTATTGTCTCTTATATACCTAACCTATTATACTGATCGTCCACTCTATTTCTTAGCCAGTTTCAGATGGTTTTGATGACTGCTTGTTTATAATATAATTTTATGTCACCTTCCTTTGCGTTTTTTCAATAATTCCCTTGATATTTTTTTTGGTTAGAGTTCTTAAGTTTTTAAAGTTGTTTTCATTTACAGTTGTGATCTTTATATAAATAATTCTCTTGGTGCTGCTCACTCTATCAGTTCTCACAAGTTTTCTTTGGTTTCTCTGAATAAATTCCTTTCTTCATTTCTTATGGTGCAATAATATTCTAGTACAGTCACAAATGATGATTTGTTCAGCCATTCCCCAACTGATGGGCATGTATTTTGTTTCCAGTTCTTTAATTCAAAATATTAAAACAATTAGAGTAGCTAGGTGATACAATGGATAAAATGTCAGGTCTGGAATCAGGAAGACTTATATTGCAGAATTCAAATCCAGCCATAGAGACTTGTTAATTTTGTGACCCTAGGCAAATAACTTAACTGTGTTTATCTCAGTTTTCCCCTATATAAAAATGAGCTGAAGAAGGAAATGGTAAACTACTCCAGGATCTTTGCCAAGAAAACTCCAGATGGGGTCACCAAGAGTTGGATATGACTAAAATGACTGAACAACAAAATTAAAAAGATTACAAATTATGAATATGTTAGATTTATAGCAAGAATTCAGGAACAATTCAATGTCAGGGAAATGTTAAACATAACTGATTGTATTAATAATAAAAACAAAAAAAGTGAATCAATTAGTAGATACATTAAAGAACTTTTGACAAAATACATATATTTAAAAACATCAGAAAGAGAAAAAAGTTTCAAAAGATGAGGCAAAAATAACAAAAGTTGCAGAGTTGTAGGAAGATAGGTATACTACCCTTGATTGGTACAGATGTGATTTTCCAATTATTTTGGAAAGCAATTTGATTCCAAACTAAGTACTAAATTAAGTACTAAAACGTTTATACCTTTTGACTTAGAGATTCTACTACCTGACAAAACAAAGAAAGTCATTGAGAATAACAAAGTCTCCATATACGCCAAAATACTGAGAAAAGCATTTTATGAGAAAGCAAATAATTGGCGACAATGTAGATGCCAATTAACTGAGGAATAGCTAAGCAATTGTAATGTAACAGAATATTACTATACTGTAAGAACTGAATAAATATGGTGCCTGTGTAAATGAATTAATGTAGAATGTAGTAAGTAAAGCCAAAATAATACAAACAAACATAATGACCACAGCAATGTTAATAGAAAGAATAATATCAAAACAATCAAAAGTGAACATTGCAAAATTATAAAGAACAAGTATGTCTTCAAAAAAGAAATATGAAAAGACAACCCTACTGCACTGCATTTGCTAAGATGGTAAGTATATAGGTGTGTATACAGCATATATATTTGCAGGATTATTTGAATCCTTAATTTGTCTTTTTTGTTTAATTTGTTTTGCTCATCTTTTTCTCTTCTTTTTCTTTAGAAATAGTTTTTGTCATATGGATTCCTCCTAGAATTGGGGAGGAGGAATGTTGGGTGGTGGTGGAAACTTTGGTAACAAAAAAAGAAAAGATCAACAAAATTTCATGTAAATAAAAATACCAGAAATCATTGGAATTTAATATTTTCAATAGTCTATCTAAATAAAGAGTTGCAGTTGTCTCTTATAGAGTTATGCTAGAGGTGTTTCAAATAAAATCAAAGAAAATAGGGACACCCATTGTTACTGCTATTATGCACATAGTTGTAGAAATAATTATGTGGAAAGAAAAAAAATTGAGAGAATAAGTGTGAGTAAAGAAAAAACTGAATTATAATTTTTCTGCAGATCATATGATAGTTTACCTAGAGATTCAAATAAAAATTAATAGAAACAATAACTTTAGTACAGTAGCAAGATATGAAACAAACCCACAAAATCATTGCCATTGCTTTATTTAACCAATAGAACACAGCAGAAAGATATAGAAAAAAATTTATGCAAAATAATTGCATAACATACAAAATATCTGGGAGCCCATCTACCAAAATATATACAAAAAATACATGAAAATACTATTAAAATCCTTTATAGAAATATATAAGATAAATAAATGGAGAGAAATTAAATTCTCAGAGTTGGGTTATAGCTGTAATGACCAAATTAACTTAAGGATTCAACGTCATAGTAATAAAAGTATCAAATGATTATTTTATAGAATTAGACAAAATGATTTTTAAAAATGTATTTAGAAAACAAAAGGTCAAGAATTTAATCAGAAATACTGAATAAAGTATGAAGGTAGGAGACCTAGCATCTCCAGATGTTAAACTGCAAAGCACTAATTATGAAAACAATATTGACTTTTAGTACTCTGAGGGGTATATGGCTGGCCTCTGTCTTATGCAATTGGATGTGTTTTGAAAGTTGGTTCTTCTGCTTCTGTTCTGATTAACCAGGAATAAAACTTGTTACAGCTTTCCAACTACTGAGTTCATACTGGCTTCACACTGGTAGATTCTCTCTTCAAAGAACTGCCTAATTTCAGTTCTATTTGTGGGAATTTTCACAAATGGAGACTTATTTGGTATTACTCAATCCTTTGCTAATCTCTGCCAGCTTTTGGCCATCTTTTTGTGCAGTTCTAGACAAAAAAGAAGACCTTGTTGATACTTTTTTTTTAGTTTTTTTTCTTTCTATCCACTTCTTTCTCTTTTTCCTTTCTGTAGTCCTTGTCAGGTATTTTACTGGCATTTTTGTTGGAGAGTTCAACTTGAACTTATATGTCTGTCACTAGAAATAGATGCTAATTTATCCTTTGGTTCTAATCAGAGGTCTAAATAAGCACATATGCTTATATATTTGTTTTTAATTAATATAAAATGAGGTAAAATTAATTTATTTGAGGTTAGAGGAAATTTTTCACAGCAAAAACTGATAGGTCATATATTTCACCTAAAAAGGAAAAGTCAAATCATTTCTACAATTAAAACTTTTGTTTTGTTCAATTAATTTTTTTAGGTATATCATAAAAACACTAGCAATTTCTGAAAGATATATCTGTTTGATATTTTTATTAACTCTTTTTTTTTTTAGTGCCTGGAGATGAAGTGGGTAGGACTTTTTAAGACAAAACATTGGTCTAAACAACACGAAAGACTTTATTGTGTCTAATTTTATCTCTGTCTATGCCTCATTACTGTATGGTAGCTTGTTTCATCCAAACAATTGCTGGTTTCCAGAATAACAAGAGTGGTGTCTGTATTGAGCATATTCCTTAGAGAATGGGAAATCTCCAGCTGGGAAAGAGGTGGATTCTTGTTAAGCACTGGAAATAGGCTGAAATGTAAATGTGTGTTCGTTTTTACAACATTCCTAATTGCCCCTAAATGTCATTAAATTGAGAAATGTTTTCCACCAAATTAACTTTGACTCATGATGTCTAATTAGCTGGAGAAACTGAAAGATAACTTATCAGTCACTGTTTAAGAAAACATGTTTAATGGGTGACTTTTTGCTTGCAGTGATGTTAAACCAGGCACTGGAACTGTCAAAATGTAGCATGATCACAGCAATTAAGCTCTGTGTCTCTGTTTCTGTGCCAAGAATTTAACAGCAATCTCACAGACATATACATTAGCTAAGGCTTCCCGTATTTCACTGAACACTTAAATATTGTTAATAAAGAAAGAATAAGCTGCTGGTGATGTAAAATACACACAATATATACTGTATTTCTAATGAAGGAATCTTATATTAAACAGTAAGCAAATACTGACCAGTGTTATTCTTTAAATAATGAGCAGAAAATGCTGTTTTTAATATGTATGACAGAAAGGGAATGAAGTTGTCAAAGGAGAAAGAGGAAATCAGAGCCAAAAGAATACTACACACACTGACCACAACTTTGTAATTGAACACATCAAACATTTTTTACAATGAAGAATCACAGAATCATAGATCTAGATCCAGGAATGACCTCAGAGACCTTCTTGTTTGACCTCCTCTTTTTACAGTTGAGGAAATGGATACTACCAGATTAGCTTCAAAGTACCCAAAAGTAAGTTACAAAAGTGAAATGGATGTAAGTTGGTAATAGTTGTATCAATAATCAATTAAAAAACCACTCATACTTTTTCCTCAGTGTATTCAGGAAGAATACTTTGTGATTATATTTGTATCTGTAAGTTTATCCCCTATGAAAACAAATTTATCAATTAGCAAAAAAAGAGCAATTATCAATATCCTACCATATTCTTATTATGTGTTGTTGAGTAGTTTCAGTAGCTTCTGAGTCTTCATGACAGAATTTTTGGGTTTTTATTGGCAAAGATACTGGTGTGGTTTGTCATTTCCTTCTCCAGCTCATTTTACTGATGAGAAAATTGAGGTAAACAGGGTTAATTGACTTGCTCAGTGTCATACAGCTAATAAGTATCTGAGGCTGGATTTGAACTCAAGGAAGATGGGTCTCCTTGATTCTAAACCCAGTAATCTATCCATTGTGCAACCTATCTTTGTTATAGCTTGTGATGACCGCGTATTTAAAATCAGCCGGAGTCAGGAATTCAGGTTAAGGGAAAAATCTTCAATCTTTATTCTTTTTGAGGTGAAGGGGGATTGCAATAGCAATATGGGCAGCTGTGACAGGAAGCCAGCCAGCAGAGATGAAGGGGGAGGTCAGAGGTGAAGGGCGGTAGCGATAGCAATGCGAGCAGCTGTGACAAGACGCCAGCCAGAAGTCTCTCTTTCCACTTCCCTTTTCACTCCCCTGCCTCCACCCACCAAAATCGTCACTTCCTATACAACACATCAGGATTTGCACAAAGAGTGGGCGCGGGCCATTCTTTCTCCAAGCATATATATTAATAGCGTATGGTCCAATTACTATTTAGCCTCATGTGCTTGGGACCTCAGTGCATCAACTCAAGCCTCAGCCCATTACAATAGCTGGGTAGTAATTGACAGGGAAATTATGTTTTATATATATCTTATAAAACAAAGTTTCTTAAATTGTGGAATAGAACCTCATGATTTCATAATTGAATATGGGAGTTGAAAAATTATGATTTATTATTAGTAAATGTTCAATTAGTATTTTATTGTAAATTTCTTAAACTGTGGGATATAATCCCATGTGGAGTTTCATAATTGAATATGGGAGTATGAGAAATTATATTTTTAGTATTCAATTTGTGTATCTATTTTATATACTTATACACCCAGGGTCACATAAAAAGTTTTTGGTGAAAACTGGTCACAAGTGGAAAAAAATTTAAGAAGCCCTGTTGTTAAGGATCTCAAAACAACCTATAAACACAAATTATCAGCACTGAAACTAAGTGATAACCCAAAATCTAGCAAAATAAGAATAAGGAAAAAGAACTAGGGAATATGAAATAAACCCACAAAATCATTGGCATTGCTTTATTTAACCAACAGAATGCAGCAGAAAACTGGGACATTAATAAGTTGTTGGTGGAGTCATGATTGATCCAACCATTCTGGATAGCAACTTGGAACTATGCCCAAAGGGTTATCAAATTGTGCAAACCCTTTGATCCAGCAATGCCTCTACTGGGCTTGTATTCTAAAGAGATCATAAAAGAGGGAAAGGGACCCACATGTGCAAAAATGTTTATGGCAGCCCTTTTTGGGAATTGGAAAAAACTAGAAATTAAGTGGATGCCCATCAGTTGGAGAATGGTTGAATAAGTTATGGTATATGAATATTATGGAATATTATTGTTCTGTAAGAAATGATCAGCAGGATGATTTCAGAAAGGTCTGGAGAGACTTACACGAACTGATGCTAAATGAAATGAGTAGAACCAAAAGAACATTGTACACAGCAACAGCAAGATTATACAATGATCAATTCTGACTGACATGGCTCTTTTCATCAGTGAGGTGATTCAGGCCAATTCCAATGGTTTTATGATGAAGAGAAACATCTATACTCAGAGAGAGGATTATGGGAAGTGACTATGCATAACAACATAGCATTTTCACTTTTTGGTTGTTGTTTGCTTGCATTTTGTTTTCTTTCTCATTTTTTCTTTTTGATCTAATTTTTCCTATGCAGAATGATAAATGTAGAAATATGTATAAAAGAATCGCATACGTTTAACAATATATTGGATTACTTGCCATTGCCATCTAGGGGAGGGAGAGTGGGGGGAAGAGAGGGAAAAAATTTGGAAACAAGGTTTTGCAAGGGTGAATGTTGAAAATTATCTATGCATATGTTTTGTAAATAAAAAGCTTTAGTAAAAAATAAAACTATATTTCATTCTCTAAAAAGAATGTATATGAACTAAAGTATTTAAACTCTTTAAGAATTAATATTAAAAATCAACCTGAGCCTAAACTAGCTCAGAAGACAATGGTTTTCAATGTTACAATTGTAACTTGAGTCCTAATTGTAACATGTGTCTTCATGAGTCCTAATCAGGAACAGAAGGAAAACAAGCATTTATTGTATACCTACTATGTGCCAGACCCTATTCTGAGAGTTTTAAAATATCTCCTTTGATCTTCACAACTCTGGAAAATAGATACTATTATTATTTCTATTTTCTAGTGGAGGAAACTGAAGTAAGAAATACTTATGACTTGCCCAGGGTCACACAGCCAGTAAGCATGGATTTGAACTCATGTCTTCCTGATTCGAGCCCCATTGCTTTATCCACTACATCCCCTAATTGCCCCATATGTCACTTTCTATGTCTGTTACTTGGGCAAGACAGGTTAAGTCCCACCTTCTACAAGAAGTCTTTTTTCTCATTTACTCAGATACTAGTGCTCCTCTAATTTCTCTGTTTATTTGTATCTAATATATATCTATTTATGTATATATTGTCTTCTTTATTAGAATTAATAAGCCCCTTAAAAGCACGGACTGTTCATCTTTTAGTATTTTCAGCAGTTAGGACAGTTCCTGGAATGGAGCAAACACTTGTTTGTTGATTAACTGAATGATTGATTTAAAGATGTCCAGAAGCACCACAGTGTCCTCCAGTAATTCTTACTACTCTTGCTGTTAAAGCCATCAGAAGTCTGGTGACTTCACCTCATTCAATACATTCCACTCCCCTCTGCAGAGAGCAAAAGCAGAGCTGGAGGTAGGTTGCTATACAATAACATTTCACATATCTGAAAGTCAGTATTAAATGCCATCTTTCAAATGGTTCTTCTTTGGGTTAAATAATTTTTGTTCCATTAGTGTTCTCCAAAAAGATTTTGTCTTTCAACCCCTCTGTTATTATCAATCATTTCTCCCTTCTTCCCAATCCCATCCAATAAATCCAATAAACATTTATTAAGCACCTACTATGTGCCTGGCACTATACTAAGTGCTGGGGGTACAACTAAGGAAAGGAGAGAGTCCCTATCATGAAGGAGCTCAAAAGGAGCTCAAGGGGATCTACAATGGGGCATCTTGTTCCACAGAGCAGATGCAGAGTGGAATGACCCTTGGCTCTCACTAAATTTTTCATGTTCCTCTCAAGTTGTGAAAGAAGCAGTTAATTATGAAAACCAAGTTTTAGCACAGAACACAACTGCCTTTAATAACATGTGATACAAATCTCTATGTTGATGAGACTAGGAAATATATTCTTCTTCTCCCTGTTAATATATGTTTCTCTCTTCCCACATTGGTCCTGAGCTATATATAGCTCGATGTCTGAAAGGGATTAGCATCTTCCCTGCTACAAAGACTAATCCTCTTCCCTAGTCATGCTCAGTGGAGCATATAATATTTCTCTAGCACTGTATTCTGAGCCCTCAATGTAAAATGATAGAAACATAGCTGTAGAGCTGGAAGGACCTGTGAGATCATCAACAGACATCCAACTCCTTCATTTTACAGATGAAGAAACTGAGGCTCAGTGAGGTTAAGGAAGCTGGGGATTCTAAGAGACAAGATAAAGAGCAGAGAATTTTAGGCATGTAGGACATAGTATACAAAAGTGTGGTGATTAGAAATGGAACATCATGAGTAAGGAACAGCAAAATATACCAGTTTCACTGGATTGTAGAGTACATGAAATGGAGTAATGTGTAAAAAAATGGAAAAAAGGGGTCACTTTGAGAAGAGCTTTAAATGCTAAAAAATGGAGTTTATATTTGATCCTGAAGCCACTAGTGTTCATTGAAAGATAGTTAGGTGGCACACTAGATTGAGTGCCTGGACTGGAGTAGAAAGATTCATCTTCCTGTATTTAAATTTGGCTTTAGAGATTTACTAGCTGTGTGACCCGAGGCAGTCACTTAACCCTATTTGTCTTAGTTTCTTCATCTATAAAATGGGTTGGAGAAGGAAATAACAAACTCTCCAGTATGTTTGCTAGAAAAATACCAAATGGGGTCACAAATAAGTTGGATATGACTGAATGACTAAAATTAGTGAAGTGATTTAGGAGCTGACATGGTCAGTCCTACTCTGTCTGAAAATCATTGGTCTTTGTGTGAAGGCTGACTTGGAGTAGAAGAAAAACTTAAGGAAGAAAGACTAATTAGAAGCCTACTGCAATGGGACAGGATTGAAGTGATGAGAGTTTGAACTAAACTGTAAACTATTTGAGCAGAGAGGAGGTATATAAGAAAAACATGACAAGAGAAAAAAGATTTGACAACTGATTAGATTTGGCTATTGTGGATGAGTGATAGATAATGCTTAGGCTGTGATTCTGGGTGACTGAAAAAAATAGGAAAGTTGAGAAGAGAAGACAAGTTATGGGGAGCAGAGCAAAAGATAATGAGTACTGTTTGGGACATTTTAAGTTTAAGACATGCAGTTTGAAATGTCCAAAAGGCAGTTGGTGATATAGAGCTATATGTCAGGAGAAAAACTTGGGCTGACTATAATTCTGAGCATTATCTCATCGTAATGTTCTCTCTAAAATGTAATGTTCTCTGTTGAGGTTTTCTTGGGGTCTCTGGAGGCAGCCTTCGTTTCAATTCAGTATTCACCACAAATGCAGCCAGGTGTTAAAGTCCAAATCCTTATTGTCTCTTTCAAAGTCTTGTTTTCCTTTCCTGGGGCCCAGTTAACTTTTTTTTTTTAATCTCCTTTCTGGGGCTGGACAGCTTTCTGGAGAGCCTTTCAGTCTGGCCTTGATCTTGGTGGGGGAAATGTAGGAGTCCAGGCCAGCCACTAGGAAGATCGAAGATTGATTTGAATTTCTACCCTTGGTTCTGAGAGCTTAAGCTCCTGCTGCCAGTCCTTTGCCTTTTCTCCAAATGTCTCTGAATTTCCCTGGCTGAGGTTTCTAGATTATATCTTCCACACTGAGTACAAACCAATCATTATATCACTAGGAAACCATTATTTGTTGTAGGATTAAATCAATCATACTGAACCATGCTAAATTAGATAACTATTATCTCTATCAATTCCACTAACTTAATACCTTGTAAGTACAAGTCCTTGTAAGTAAGTACCTTGTAAGTACCTTAGTACCTTGTTTCAAGTTCAGAATTCTGTCCCATAACATCTCAAAGAGATACTATTGAACCCATGGGAGCTCTTGGAATCACTAAGTGAGAAAATATTGGGGCCGCTAGGTGGCGCAGTGGATAGAGGACCAGCCCTGAATTCAGGAGGACCTGAGTTCGAATCTGACCTCAGACACTTAAGACTTCCTAGCTGTGTGACCCTGGGCAAGTCACTTAACCCCAATTGCCTCAGCAAAAACAAAACAAACAAACAAACAAACGAAAATATTGAGAAAAAAAGAGAAAAGATCTCAGGACAGAATCTTGGGTGAATATTCAATGTGAGTAGGCATGATATGTATAAAAATCCAGGAAAAAGTTTAAGAGTGGTCAGATAGCTAGGAGGAAAATCAAGAGAGAAGTATCACAAAAATACAGAATATCAAGAAAAAGGAAATGATTAATAGAGTCAAATGCTGCAAAAAAGTCAAGAAGGATGAGGATTAAGTCATTAGTTTTGTCAAAAATGAACTCATTGGTAACTTTGGAGAGAGAAGTTTCAATTAAGGGATGAAATTTAAGTGATTGCATAAAGTTGAGGAGATGGTTGAGAGGACAGGAAGTGCTGGTGAACTTTTCAAGGAGTTTAGCTGAAAATTGGAAGAGAGAGAGAGAGGATGATACCTTGCAGAAATAAGATTGTGCTTTTTTTTTTTTTTTGAGGATTTGGAGAATTTGTGAACTAATGGATAAGAAGAGATTAAAGGAGAGAGACAGTGAAACAGGGACAAAGAAAGAAACACAGAGACAGAGACAGAAAGAGATAACAGAAAGATACAGAGAGATGCACACATACTCACAGATACTGATTAATCTGCTGAAGAAAAGAGAAGATTGAAAGTGTAGATAGAGAGGTTAGTCTTAGAAAAGGAAAGGACCACTTTTTTTTTAAAAATCAGAGACCAGAGAGAGGGAAAACATAATGGGAAATGATATCAGGAAGATATAAGATAAGGTGAAGGAAGAAAGAGTTTTTTTAAACAAAGGTTAAGAAGTGATGGCAAAAGAAGTTGCTATGGGAAATTCCATAGGAGATAAGAAAGTTTAGAACAGCCATTTCAATAAGATGGTAAAATAGAGAATTTATATATATACACACACATATATCGGTAGATAGATAGAAAGATCACTTTACTACTATGAGGATCTAGAAGAGATTAGATAAATGTGTAGAGTTAGAAATCAACATGATTTCTAACTCCAGCAACATGAATTGTTTCAAGAGAAGCAGATGGCAGGAATCATCCACAGTTAGGTTTGGCAAAGCATAATTGGCAAAGGATTTAAGAGAAGAGTCTAAAGTAAAGTTGAACTAGTTCATTAAGAAAGGGAAAGGAGGAAAGTGTTACCATAATAAGAATGTTAGCCTTGGAGAGCACTGAAGGATTGTGGTTATGGTGAGAACAAAGAATAGACTTGGGAGTAAAAAGAGATAGAAATATATTTTTAAAAATTAGATAAAGGCATTGCAGAATTCTTGAACATGGAAAAGTGGAAGAGTAGAATGTGGGAGTTGAGCAGACTGAGAAACTTGAAAGTTATTGAGGGAACCAAAACATGTGAAGGCACACTAGTATGAAAACATTGTATATGGAGAGAGCCTGTGAGTTAAGCACTGAGAAATGAAGGAGAATGTCATGTGGTATAATCACTACCAAAAGTTGTATTGAATGATAAATTTGGATTAAATGAAACTCAAAAAGGGAAAGGTTGCTTTGTAATGGAAGTAAAGGATAGAAGTAGCAATGGGAAATAAGGAATTTGACTCTGCCTCCTATCCCACTCTCCTCAGGATCAGTGTATTATAGCATGTGAGAGATGGTACAAAGAGTATTAGATAAGGCGACCATAGATACAATGACATCAAGAGGGAGCTGAGATCTTAGTGATCTCAGAAGATATTAGGAGCAAGAGAGGAAGAGGTTTAAAAAAGGTTAAAAAAAAGAAATTTGATCATTTTTAGAGTAAGAGTTATAGAGGGCACATGAAAAGTGTGGACAAATCCAGAGTGGATCATCATGTAGGATAAAGTTGAGATGGAGGTACATAAAGGAGTAGATAGCTGATATTGTGACGCCTTTCTTCAATACTGAAGTGGGGTTCAGTATCACTGGGATAGGGAGAATAAGATGGTTGGGAAATAAGTCCATCATTTCTAAAATGATTGAATTTAGAGAATTAATCAAGGAGAGGAGTTCTTCAAATGACAGCAAATGATTACAAAGTTGAAAGCGTCACTGAGTCCAGTCTTTAAGAAGAGGGTCTGTCTCTACATAGCCCTTAACTACCCATACTCCTGAAAGGAAATTTTGTGTCCTAGAAGCTTATGTCCCAGGGTGACTGGAAGTCCAGTCTCTTTGGAAGCAGGAGTAGGGACTGGAAGTGTTGTGTCCTGGACAAATCATGCTATATTTGAGATCTTCATCTAGCAGCAAGCATGAATAGGATTGGACAGTTTCAGAAGTCTAGCAAAAGGTACAATATAGGTATCAAACAAAGTTTAGAACACAATACCTGCTCTTTGGGAGTTTGGAATCTATTTAGCAAAATCTATCTATCATATCACTCATTACTTATGTGAGTTTAAGAAAATTACTTAATCTAATTGAAATTTTGATCTAAAATACCTCATCTATAAAATGTGGGCTAATTATCTTACTTGGGAGCTGGTCAGCCAGACTAAGTAGTTTTTCATCATACTTTAGATGATTTCATCATCATACACACATGAAAAGTTAACTAACAACCAGTAGATCACTCCTATTGTGGATTAGACAGGCAAGTACTGTAACTTATCTTTATAGCCCAAAGCAATTATGCAGTAATATGCTGATACATATTTAACAATTGTCTCTCTAGAGGTACCCTGTACACTTTTAAGCTTAATTTGCATTATTGACATTTTCTCTCTTACTTTCCTCAGTTTAGACAATCAACAAAACAATAATTCAAGCCCTGACTTATAGTTTTGCTAACTTTCTGAAGTGTAAATGTTCACATTGAAAATTCAACAGTGGTTTGAGCTGGCTCCAACACAACCCTGATATGTTTATTATTAAAACAAGCTTTTGATTTTGGTAGTACAAAATACTGCTTTAAAGGCTATTTTCCCAGAAGATCTCTCATGCATACATCAAAAATTGTACATAATTCTTGGAAAGATAAGAGAGAGAAGTTCATTTAACAACTCTGATTGTGTGTGATTATATCCCAGAGCTGTGTGTTGAATTTTTCTTTCTCTAGGTGATCTTATCAGAGATTCTGTGGGTTCTGTTATTATATTTATGCAGATAACTTGCAGATCTATCTTTTCTATTTCAAAATTTCCTGAACTAGATCGCTTATCACCAATTATCTGTTGACTTCACCAACGTGAAATCCCACCAGCATCTTAAGCTCAGTATGTCCAAAACTCATTATCTTTTACCTTCCAAAATTTCTCATTTACTTTCAGGAATAAATCTTGTATCTATTTTCTGGAAACCTGGTTCACAACTTAAAAATCTTTCATGACTCTTCTTCCTTCTTCCCCCCATCTTATTCATTCTTTTCACTCATAATTCAGATACTTCTCACTTGAACTGTAGTCTTTCTGTAGTCTCAGAATAGCTTCTCCACTCCAAACTCTCTTCCAAATGACTTCCAATAACATGCCCAAAGTTCAAATTTGACTTCAAGCTCCAATGTTTTATTCTTGCCTGTAGGATAACTACAAATTTTTATGTTTGAGTTTTAAAATCTTTCGCAATTTGTTTTCAGTTTGCTTTTGTGGCTTATCACACATTACTTTGCTTCAAAAATAATAAGTTCTAACCAGACTGGATTGTTAGCTGTTTCCTGTATATGACATTCCAGTTTCCTCCTCTATGGTTTTATAAAGACTGGCCACTATTTCTAGAATGTACTTCTTCCTTTAGCTCAGTTCAAATGTGACTTTCAAATGTGTCTCTCTCCCATTGCCACACTTCTAGAAATTATTTTGTATATGGTTTTTCTATGTATATATTGTTTTCACCATGCAATTTCTATGTACATGTTATTTCCTCCTTGAGGGAAGGAACTATTTTATTTTTAATCTCTATGTCTCCAGCATCTAGCACAACACCTGGTAAAAAATGTTTGCCAATGAATGATTATTATCAAGCAAGGTCTAAGATCAGCAGTTATATATTCACCAAAGCTATTTGCCATTCCCATAGAGAATTCCTGTGTAGTATTCAAACAAAAATGTGATTCTCTATAGATGGTTAGATCCTTCAGATTTTGTACTGAAAACAGCAAATCTTGGAATACTGAAGGGCCTCTTAAATAAAATGCCCACCTGCTTAATAGTTAGACATAACTATTTACAAAGGAAAAACCAAATGGATAAAGAATGCCTACTCTGAAGAATGTGATATAAAATTGAATGGATATCTGACAAAAGTAATATATCAATATAATTATGTTGGAGTAGTTGGCCTTTGGGGAAGTTTTGTAACCAAAGCTCTTCTTTTGTTTTTAATATCAATATTCTCTTAGTTCATTTTTTTATGGATGCAATTCATGACATAGTCACAGTCACTAAAAAATTAAAGTTGTGGGTCATCCAAATGGCAGTAGAGAATAGAATGGAGAATATGAATGAGTTAACAACTGTGGGGAATTGTAGCATGCTGTTCATCAACTGAGAAATAGGTAAACAAACTGTAGCATCTGAATATAATGGGATACTATCATACTGATATAAATGATAAATATGAAGAATTTAGAGAAACTTCAGGAGATTTCTACAAACATTATGATGCAGAGTGAAATGACCAGAACCAGGAGAACAATTTATATGATGACAACTATAATGTAAAGGAAAATAACTTCTAAGACTTCAGAATTCTGATCAATGTGATACTCAATTTTGACTTCAGAAAACTAATGATTAAGTGTATTTTCCAGTTTTACTATGGGTGAGATATATAGAATGAGAATATATTATTATATTGATTTGTTTTGATATACTGTTTTTAATCTTACGAAGGAGGGTTTTGATTTGGGAGGGGGAGTGGTGAATTAGTAGGCACTGATAGGTTTTTTAAAGGAAGAAAAGAGCATTATTAAACCATTTTAGAATGTGATAGGGAATTTAAAAATTCCTTTTACTCAATTTTCATATGCCATGCCTCTTAGAACATTTGGTTAACTGAAGCCTGTTTTCTATTAATATTAACTTCATCTGACTATAACCTGACTCAAGAAATGATAGTATTAAAGGAAGACTTTTTGACATTCCTCAGATAAGAAACCAACCTATAGTTTGAATTTTCCAAAGTGATTTAACTATGTGTGGAAGGAGTCTTCTGATTTAGAGACTTTGTAATATCTTTCTTATGTTTGTGATATGTAAATCTGTTCATCTCAGTCAGCCTATTGTGAATCCTTTAATGCAGTTTAATCTGTAACCAGACAGTTTATCTACAGAGTTGGTTTAACTAGATTTTTTTCTTTAGGGGATGTATAAAATTATCATTCTGTTAAGCTAATTTTGTTCAATTTATATGCTCTAAGAGGATGAATGAAATTTCTGTTTGTAAAAAAATTTTCTCTGTTTTTCTGTGATAGTCATAAAATAATGGAACAAGATTCTGATGGAAATGATGAAATTCTAATTCCTGCCTAGTTTTAAGCATAGGAAATGGGGGTGTCTGGAGATGCTGTTTTATCTAATGAAAGAAATGTATATTCCCTTTGAACCTCATGATTTAAGAGAATCATGTTACTTTCCATGAATCTTATGCAAAATAAGACTGATATTTATTGGCTTGTTCATGATAGTATTTCAACAGTTTCTGAAGACACTACATACCTGAGAAGTAATAATATGATTTAATAAAGGGGAAAAATACTAGAGAACTGGTTTCAGAATATATAAGATTTATAGTTCTCTAAATTACAGAATTATAGACTAGGATCAAGGATCAAAAGAAAAAATTGGCCAATATTCACAGAAGAATAAAAATCTCCCTTTAAAACACTTGATAGGTTCCTTCTAGATCATTCAGCCTAAAGTTTTTTTTTTTAATTTGCTTATGTAATATAATTAAGGAAAGACCAAAAGTTGTTTATCAAAATATCATTCAGGATTTAAAAATAACAATAGGTAAGAAATGTGATGTTAAGTACCCCTATTGGATTTTTGTCTTGCCTTATTGTTTCTAGACATATTGGTTTAGTGAATATACATGATATATAATATTATCCATACAACCAAACATGGATAGTGAGGCAGGTGTATTTATGAATCAGCTTGTTCTTTGCCTTAGTTTTGGTTCTGATATTCTTTTGGAAAATGATTATTCTTTTCAACACCAATTTCTTTTTGTTTGCAAAGCCATTGAAGAACATGCTATCTGAAATAACTGATTTAAAGCAGCATCATAAAACTAAGCTGCTGACACTGACACTCAAATGTGGTTTTGTAATTGGATACTTGTATGTAAGGAGAGGTATCATAAAGCATCATGAAAATGATAAACCTAATTTTATTTTTTGTGTATAATTAATGTTGTGGCCAAAACAATAAATTAGCAATGAATGAACATGGAAACATTTATTGTGTGTAAAGATTCATTAAATCATAGCATCTCAGAGTTGGAAGGGATCTTAGAGGTTGCCTAGTTCAATCTTCCTATCCAATGCAGAAATCCCCTCTGCATCATGTCTGATCCATGGTCATCCAGCCTGTCATTTCTAATGACAGCAAGCTATTTCCTAAAACAATCCATTTTTTGTTTGCTTCTACTGTTCTGGAATTTGTCCTTATTCTGAATTAAATCTCAAGTAGAATGGATACTCCTTGAGGGAAGGATCTTTTTGTTTTTGTTTTTGAATTCTCTGGGCAAAGGCAGCTAGATGCTGAAGTGAGTAGAATACCTGGTCTGGAGTAAGGAAGACCTGACTTCAAATCTAGTTTCAGATATTTACTAGCTGTGTGCTCCTGACCAAGTCACTTCACCCTATTTGCCTCCTCATCAGTAAAATGAGCTGGAAAAGGAAATGGCAAACCACTCTAGTATCTTTCCCAAGAAAATGTCACAAGAAAAAAATCAGATTTGACTGAAGTCATTGAACAAATTCCCTAGCATAGTGACTTGAATAGAATAGGTATTTTAAAAAATCTAGTAAATTGGATTGTACTGAATTGAAATCTGTGTTCCTATGCTACCTACATATTGTTTCAAATTCTTCCCTCTGAGTTGATATAAAAAATTTTTAACTCCCTTTCTATCCCTTTCTAAAAGCTTTCTATGCTTTCAATGATGATTCTGTAGCTGTGGGAATCTTTTTAGAAAAAATGTTTTAAAATGTAGATGAAAGTATATTAAAAAAATTCAATTGCCATTCCTTTCAAGTTAATGTGGTATAGTGAAATGAAAGTTTGAATTGGACTTCTAAAACCTTAGCTCTGCCACTTGTACAACCTGTGAGACCTTAGATTAGTCACTTCATCTTGGAGCTTTGGTTTCCTTATCTGTGAAATGAGGGGGTTGGACAAGATAGACCTCTAAGGTTCCTTCCAGCTCTAAATCTATTATCCTAACAGGTTTTGAAGGACTTATTTATTTATTTGATCTCATAGGCTTATGATATGTATATGTTTCAATGCCATATGCATTCGGGTGATGAATTCACACAGTGCTCCCCTAAAGAAGATTAGCAATGGAAATGGTAGGAGACCCTTAACTTCATAGCCCAATTGTGACACTTGCAGGATTATTAAAGTGCCTAATTTGGAATTCAAATGAGAACCTTTTATTAAATTTCTGATATTCATTGCTTTTCTAACCTATTTTCTATCTGCTGGAAACATATATTTCAATATCTCATTTAGTAGTTGTAACTTTCAGGGACACATGCATATTTAAAAAGTAAACACTTGGATAATGGCTCCAGTGGGCAGATGAGTAAGTAGATATTTTACATGTTACATCTTACATACCCATAGAATTAAGAGGAATGTAATTGAGGAAAGACCCAGACACAATCCAAACACCAAAAGGTCTAATTTCTTCTCACAATTAATTGAATTGAAGGTAGATGTTTCCAAACCTTCAAAGCAAGAAAGGATGATTTTTTTTTTTTTGTCTCTAGTGATACCTGTTGACCAGTTTTCTCTCCTTCTTCATTTCAAATCCTCTGTTGCTATCAGCGACACATGCTTCCTTGCTCATCTGGGGTGGCCCAGCCTCATTAGGAAAGGATTTGGTGCATGTTACTTAATTGAGTCCCATTCTCACCACCTGCCACTCCTGAGCCTCATCTGCACACTAACTGCTCCTAATTGTCATCATACGGCAGACTCAGGGCAACAACTTGAGAACAGATCTAGAGCGGTGTGTGCTGCTGAGTAATAGCAGAGGGAGTGATGGGTGGTGGGGACTGGTAACTGTAACAATTTATCAAGGGACCAGATGTTTGGAGAGAAAAGGCAC